>NC_058120.1:21836128-22142587 GCF_914725855.1 Thunnus albacares
TATGAGCCAGTTTGATTTTATCTCTCACTGTGCTTTTTTTCACCTGTGACCTCATGGCTTTAGCTTGCGTGCCTATGCTCTCCTACAACCAGAAACATCCCAGAATTTAGAGACAATACAAATATTTACAGTCAACAAGTAGTAGAAAAGAACACAGCTCTTTATTTGATTGACATACCACTTCGGACATGCACAGCTTCAGTCTCTCCCTGTCAAGTTTGGTTCTGCCCGACTGATTCTGGTCCTTGTTTGCCAACGAAAGGAACTGACTGAAAGAAGAGGAGCTCAGTCAGTTTAAAATTTTATATTCCACTGCATGATAAATACAGCCCATTATTACAATATCTGGTTTATGTTGTTAACTACAGACCTGCATGCCTGGCTGAGCTCCTCCAGGACACCTCTAAGCCTGCGCTCAGGATAAGTCTTTTCTGTCTTGATGATCTCTTGCACATCATTCAGTCCTTCCTCCTGCAGAAGCAATAGAGGGTGTTTACATAGTAATAATAATAACATTTTTATTGCCATTTTCTTAAGGGCTCATTCATCAAACGTCAGAAACATTAAACTTCTAATAGACAAATTAATAAAACTACGTACCTAACTTTTTAAAAGACTATACTCATCTACCCATTAATCGATTGTATGACTTGCCAGTTTATCTGCGATGTTATCTATGATGTTGGCGTTGTACAGCCTCCGTCTCTGGTCCTGCCACCAACTCTTGATGTAGACACACGGCTTCCTCTCAAAATACGGCAGGTGAAAGTAGTTTCTGAGAATATAAATGAGGAATGCATTTCATCAAAAAGGAAAAATAAATCATAATAACGTTAAAAATGTCACCTAAAACACATAACATTTCACAGGATTTTGAAATGTAATACCTAAGACTACTAGAACTATATTCACTTAACATATAAGTGAAGTAACAATCTGTGCTGCTTACATGAATTTAGCAAGAAACATCTTAGTGCGTCTGTTTTTCTTTGAAATATTGCATGTTAATTTTTTAGTTTATCACACATGTCACTTTATGATGATGTATTTATTGTTATAGCTCTGACCGGTCAGTGATGACAGGTTTCATGGGAGGAGTAGTCGCAACTGAAGTCAGGTCACCGTCATCGTCAATCTCATCCTCACTGGAGTTGTGGATCAGTTCAGTTTCCTCTTCGTCTCCATCGCCTCCCCCCTTCTTCCCCTTCGTTTGAGGCTTGGCAACCCCATCAATCTCGTTTCCATAGTAACCTAGAAATAACCAACTATGTTACGAGTCACACCCTTAAATGTGCTGCACTTTTAACTCATGCTGATGAGGATACTTGGTCTCCAAAACTGCTTGGTTTCATATGAACTACAGTAACCATACTTTAACGTTAATAAATTATGGTGACTCCTAAACTGCCCTACATAATGCCAATTTAACACCAGGAATTATTTCAAAAATATGCATTTATCACTAAATTCTGCTAAAAAATAACACTGAAAATGAACTTTAATTGTCCAAGGATTCAATTTCAGTCTCTTCTCTCAATTTCTGTCTAATGAGACAGTGGCAGACATTAGGAATATCTGATAATGAGTAGGCAATGGAAAATACCTATGGTGACCTCAAAGTTCATGGGCTTATCTCCAATCTTTCTGTCAATCATTGTGGCCTCCAGGAAAGACCCAAACAGGAAAAATTCCTCAACCTTCCCAGTTGCAGTCTGTGAAAATAAACAGACAAGTGTAAGTATCTGAATGTGAATGCTGCACAACCTTCCCCTTTTCTCTGGTGAATAAAGTTTAGAAAGGACACAAATGAAATTTTGACAGCTGCTGCACTTGGATAACATATTATGTAATGCAGTGTTCCTGACAATCAGTGTAATACAAGCTGTCTGACAGTGAGAACTGAATCCCAGAGGGCTCGGGGTTACGGTCCCACTATGCTCAATTGAATTTGCTGTGTGACTTACATTGTTCGCCAACAAAAAGCAGCCACATTAATGCAAAACAGCATGTTAAATAATGCACCAGGTGGGCTAAATTAAGACAATTAATAATTCACAATAACTGCAGCACAATGACCTGTCAGCAAGAGTAACAATTGGCTTCCTCTGCATGGTTGCCCATCCAGGCAGGGACCCACCTCTGAGATGTTGGGCACTCCCTCCACCTGCACCTCTGTGGAGCTGGTAATCTCAGGAGAGGAGGGGTCGAGTATCTCCACACCCAGGCTGATCAATAGACGGGCCCTGAAGGACACCCCCTCACCGAGCCCTTCGTTTAACTCCTGGTACTCGTCCATCAGGGTGTAGGTACGAGTGGAGCCATACATGTTGACCCAGGCAGGTCCCAGTGTGGGGAGGAAGCCTGAGAAATAAAGAATAAATACAATTTGCACCTAATAATTTGCAAATAAAGGATGGAAATGTGATGCCTGACAGATGTTTTTTATGATACTTAGTAGATCAAAATTGAAGGACATTAAAAACTTCATTCTTATTGTTTACTGTTTAGGAGTTGCTCAAAGTGATCCCATATCCAGAGGAAATCTTCTGCAGTTAATAGCAGAAATAGAAAATAATGAATCACCTTTGTCCCCATCATTGGAAATCTTCCGTAGATCTAGGAAGTGTGTTCCTACAGCAACATCGTTCACTTTGTCTGAGTCACGGATCTGGATCTTCATGCGTTTGCACAGTGGCGGAAACATCTCAGTGAAAACAATTTGCTCGTTCCAGATGGGCTCATAGCAGCTCTTTTGCACTGATGTTTTCCCCTGTAACCACACATTACAACTATTATTAATACTTATTAAGTCAATTTAGACATTGTATTGTCAGTGTAATTCATATTTTGGACTTGCTGAGATGAAACTGAATTATCCACACATTACAAAAACAAAGGGCATTCAACATTTGTGATCACTGCCATTACTTGCCTTCTGTCCAGCAAACAGTACTTGGACATAAGGATCAACCAGGTCCTTATTTTCTCCTATGAAGGCCTTTTTGACGTTGGCCATGATGCTAGTGTTCATTCTGGGGAGTCCCTCTGCTCTGTAGATCTTCAGGTAATAACGAGCCCACTGTCGCTCTGCAGGTACCCCCTCTGGTAACAACAGATTGCTGAAACAGAAATAGCAAATGGTGAAATGGCATAACAAACACAGTGTGGTGGTAAGAAGGAAGCAGGATTCTTTATAATCAAGGCCTCCGTTATGACCCTATTTACCCCTCTATGTCATCTTCATCGGAGTCATTGGCCTTGTGTGGAGTTTTTATAGTGTCTCCTTTGGCCACAACTGCAATATCACATTTGATATAGCCTTTGCACCCTGCTGTGATATCATCAGGGTCAGACAGCAAAGCCCATTTGTGGTAAAACTGATGTTCTGCAAGAGAAAAGAGAAAACAAATTCGCCAAACACTTAAATATCTCTTGTCAATATACATTCAGAATGAGATGACTGATTTTCCTTTATCCTTTACCTGCCTGGCCGTAGATTGTGCCAACGTCCAATTTAAAAGTTCCAACCAGTGTTCCACTGCGCAGAAGATTTTTGGAGTGGATTACCTAAGGGTGGGTTCAAGGAGATATTATGACCTTGCAACAAACTAGGAATAATATGAATTGGCATTATATTAAACTATTGTAAATTAAACAACTTACAGACAACTTCAGGATTTTGTCAAACATAACATCTGGAGGCACGTGGAAGTCGAACACAAAATACTGGAAAAGAAAAATAAAAGTTAGGATTACAAAACATGCTGTTTGTGATATTGTGGGTATCTTCCTTCTATATAGTTACATATGAATATATACATACAATATGTTGTCATGACTGACTCACTTCATTGTAGTATGGGCAGTTGGTTGACTCCTTCATGGAGGTGTACTTTTTATCTTCTCCAATCTCTACACAGACCATTGGATCCATGTTCAGACCCACCAGCTGTCTGGCCTCAATCACTGTCACACTGACCTGAAATTAATAGATCAAGTAATTGACAGAGTGACTTGCTAATTAATTGATTAATAACATACCAACGGCATCACATCTAAGACTAAAATTTGGGATCAACCTTCCTTTGTAAGTACAATGACATTTATAATGTTCTACAGTATAAACTGGAATGATGAATCTAAAGGACTGAGTCAATAATCTTAAAATTCTCTTACTTGATAATCTACTGGTCTTCCAGAACTGGGCTCCATCTTTATGTCTGGTTTTGATCTACATAATAATGAGATCAGGGATCAGTGACACACAACAGAATTTATGTGATTCCTGGGTTTAGTCAGTGACAACAACATTTGACACCTACAGCACAGACGAACGCACAAGAAGGTATTTATCTACATAAGAGTCATGACCCAGATACAAGCGCAACAATAACAATTAAACAGTTTAAAAGGTAGCCACATGCACAGCAATATCATGCTTGCCTCTTGTTTGATACATTGGTAGTGACAGCTGTGACTGAGGCCAGTGAGATAGTGTCAGGATCTTGGCCTCCTCCCATAAACAGGTTCTCTGTCTCCAGAATAGCTGGCTCATCTGGAGACCATGTGAAAGATACACAATAAGGACAACTTGTAGTAAAATTGAAATACTTAAACATGTCCTACAATGCTAATATGTCATTTATAGGTCAAGAAGAAGTCATCTTAATATGATAAAGTCAAGTAACTGCTGCACTTGTATGTTTCAGGGTGAGAGTAAATGTAGAGAATGCATGACGTTTCCAGCACTTTAGTTCGGCATGGTGAGTTGAAATGAGATACCAGCCGGCATGAGTTTGTAATGTCACCCAGCATTTCCCAAAGAAGTCTTTGACCTAATCCTCTGTCATCCATCTTTGCTACTGATACCTCCGTTCCTGTCCTCCTTGTGTCCACGGTGCTTACTGCGCTTCATGCTTCAAAATAGTTCTTTGTGTGCTCTGTGAAAGAAATTTATAATGATTTAGTATTTCATAGACAACAGGTCTGCACTTTTATGAGGATATTAATGATATGATATGATATGATATGATATGATATGATATATGATTTCTGAGATTTATGAGTTCTGCAGCCACAATCTTACTGCTTTTGCGTGAACAGCCACAAAACCTCTTGCTGAAAAACTGGACTATACTGTATAGTCATCAGACTAAACCAAGACACACTACTCGAGTGTCTTACAAGACAGAAGGACTAATTGCTCTCAAGAAACACCTAAAAGCAAGTGGAGAATTGTCTACATTATTCAGAGAATTTTAAACATTAAATGCATGTCAACAGAAATCAAAACGTAACTTAAAAAACATACATTTTTTTAAGAGTGTCATGATCAGTTTATAACTTAAAGTTCTGCCTGTATGCCATCATTTTAGAGGGTTGTCTGTGTGCTACCACACCCTGGTTTAGCCTTCAAAAGGGGCTTTCAATTATTCAAATCAGCTGACCTTAATACATCAATTAAAGAGGATACATTTCACATGCATGAAAAATAATAGGCAGTAATTCATCTGCAAATTGACTTTTCCCCAGGGGCATTTTGTAAATTTAAAATGTCAAAACATGACAGGTATACAGACTATTTCCAAGATTGGCCTTTTAAATTGTATGTTTATTTGAGATAAATTCCTTCATGGACAGCTGCCACCTTTTTCTCTAAATGTTCTGTTACTTCTTTTAAATATTTTCTAACATTTTCAGAGCTGTGTATAATACTTGAAAACAGAAAACAACCAAACAAGTGGAATTCGTCCAAACTACACACCATATATGTAGAACACTAACAAAGCTTAAATCTTACTGAAAGCCAAGAGTTTGGAAAAACAATGAAACACCAATATGAGCAGCATGTTACACCGAAAAGACATCACAGTACTCATTCAGTTTAGAATATTCAAAATAAATGCAATGTATCGTCACAAAGTGCTTCCTCAAAGTAGGCGGCAAAACATTGAAGCCTAAATGACAAAGCTGTGCTTGTCACATCTGAGCTTTGCTTAACATGATGTTACTGAGGAATTAAAATAATCTGGTGGTACATACCATACAAGAAAACAATGCTCTTGTCTCCTTCCTCCAGGTAGCTCCAGGAGGTTTCCTGTAAGGGAAATAGCCCCTGAACTTCTTTTTTGTCTCTGAAATGGAAGCAACACTACATAAACATTTTAGACATTTACACAGCAGTAAGAATAAGGCTACAAAGTTAAGATGCACAGAAAAGAATTGGGTTTGTCCAAGTCTGAAGTTGGGCAGGAGTGATGTGATACACCAATGAATAGTGCATGAGTGTTGAACCCGAGACTGGTAACTATAACTAGGGACCGCTGAGAGACGTCACTGTGAGCAGAGTCTGCCAATCCACATAGGCTGCGAAAACAACAAATTATATGTTATAACTTTTTTTTTTTTTTGCTTAAATCCTAAATCATCTTTTAGGATGGTCTGTGAAAAGCCAACCAGCAACTTTTACATACAGGCTGTCAAATTAATGAATTTGTTATTTTGTTTGTGATTCTGCATAATAGATCTCAAAAAGGGTCACCCTAATGAAAGTAATGTAAATTCAGAAAGTACAAGAGGTTGCATTTTGTGCATTTCAGAAGCATCAAAGTAGCTTGAATGCCACAAAGTGTAGAGAAAGACAAGTTACAGTAAAGTCTCTGTTGTACTCAAAAATTGTTTGGAACATTACATCCATTCGTAATGTATAATTTGTTATATCAAAACCATATCTAAACAGGAAAAGCGTCATGAGGCTAATCAATATATTGCCATGTCACCAGTGATAGAAGTAAACAAAATGTCAGTCCAGCCTAGTTGGAAGAATGCTCCCTTTTAATCTTTAATAGGATACTGCTGCACACTGGGTCTTAGGACAGACACACTGTCTTTTGTCATGGAATCACCAAATGGCATCAAGTCTTACTTGCAACACCTTGTTTTTCAAATTAATTCACATTTTGAGCCTTAAGGTTTTAAAAAAAAATGACCTCACTGAGTCACGCAAGTGCTGTTAATAAAATAGTACATAAAGCTTTTCACTTGAATAAATATGGTTCAATTAAGAAATACATAGTGTGCTGTGTTTCCCAGAAGTGTTAAAGGCACTGATTATGTTACATTATTTTGCTGAGTTGAGTTGCTGAGTTAAGGCATGCTTTAGCAACTTCTATTCAATGCAACTCCTATTGAATGCTGAAGTACAACTCATCATCTCATCAATTACACATACAACCTGTCTGTAAGCCATACGTCAAAGTCTAAAGTTGCTGGTGTCCGATTAAACAAGGTTCTCAATTATTTAAGCGCTCCAGTCAGTGTTGCATGTGGCATCCTCATTATGCGGAGGTATCACTGTTCACAACAAAATAAATAGATTTTGCATGGAGGGAATATCAGGAAAACATGTTATCATTATTATCACATATAATAAAAAATCTTTATACGGTGTTTTACCCACTTAAGGAAATGATAGTGTACCACATGGAAGGATACATATATAAACTAATATTTAAAATATTTAATTCAAACAAAACATCATGATTAACTTTATGCAGCTGTTTTCCTGGTGTCTTTATGTAGAACTAAAACGGATGCGTCCTTTTCCTATTTGCTAAGCTGCAGGTGTGTGATACTCTCAGTGACACCAACCTGGCCGCTCTGTTGAGGGATTCTGCCCTTAATTACATGATTCAGTATCAGCTAAGAGGGGTTGAAGAGACGTCCTAGTTCCTCCAGGATGGCCTGTAACCATTTCAGCAATCGTGCACAGTTACCAGTCGCCCCTGTAGTCTAATATACGAACCTCATTCTCTGATGGGTGTTGTCATCAAATACAACTTTAAACACTCTGACACTGACATCAGCCACCAAACCAATAATTTTTTTCTGGTTAAACTCTGGTGAAGAGAAAAAAAGTGTTTAACTTGATTAAAAAGTAATTATGGACTATTCTTGTTTGCATCAGATAGTCTGACTCTCAGTGGAAGGGAACAGTCTCTGGTGCAAGAAAATTTAATATCTGTACAATAAAAAAGTTGTATTGTATGTATTTTGGATGAATATTTAGGTAACACTAATGAATATGCATGAGCAAGCAACCAAGACCTTAAACTGACACCTTTGACAATGTCGTCTAGGGTGAACCACAGAATGACTTGATACCAACCGTGCAATCTTATCCCATGTAGGTCTTGTGTCCACAGCCCTTTTTTGGCTGCTGGTTGTAGCCTGGCTATCGCCATCTTGTTTGTGCTTCAGTGACTTTGTGGGCACACCACCTGACCATGGTGTAGTGTATCCTTATGACACATTTCAGACTCAGGGAGTTTGGCAAGCTTCATCACTGAAACACAGCCAGATGGCATTGTTATTGTTGGTGTCAAGGGAGGAGGGGCATTGTACTAGCCAGCCAGCACGTAGGGCCCAGGTAGATCTGACCTCAGGTGACTCCAAGGAACTTAATTAACAACTCAGAATCTGGATAATTGGTTTATTTGTTCTATGGTTTGAAAAGTCAGCTATGTTAACACACCCGTGCATCCTATACGGACAGACAAAAGGTCCAGCCAATTTGTGGCTACTTTTTCATTGAGCTAGATCTACTCTTTGACCTACTACCACCATGATGAACATGGTTAGGCCAGATTCCAGCAATCATAGCCAAAACACAGTCTGTCTAGATTAGAGGTTTTCAAAGTCTGACATTGTGGGCAGCTGTGTAGACAAAATTGAGACAACTACTGCCTGTTTCTGGTTTTTGTTTTTGTTTTACCTTTATTTGTATACATTTTGGCAAATTGACACCATTAAAAGCAGTGGTGAAAGAAGTTTTCAGATCCTTTACTTGAGTAAATGTACCAATACAGCAATGTAAAAATACTCCATTACAAGTAAAAGTCCTGCATGAAAAATCAAAAGCACATAAGCATAAGCAGCAAAATGTACTTAAAGTATTGAAGTAATAGTGATTAAAGAAATACTGATTTTTCCCTCTAAACTTCTCACATGGTTTCATTTCAATATGTTCAAATGATCCAATATTTCACCAAAAATCAAAAGATCAGAGAAACAGTCCAAAAACTGAAAACAGATTTGTGTATCAGAACTTTGTTTTTTCTTCTTTCCTCTCCCGATCATCTCACAACCCCTCAGATTTATCTGGTGACCCTTTGGAGAGGCCTGACCCCTAGGTTACCCTAGGTTGTGACCTGCCACAGTATCGCCTTATAATTAGTCTCTGTACTAAATTACTGAACCATTAATCATTCATACATACCTCATCAGTCACAGATTAATGAGTGATTAATCCTTAATGAAGCTTTCAGAGAGAGTTTATTCTGTAGTTTTTACGCTTTTTGTTTAAGGAGAAAAAAACATTTACAATCACACTATATAATGGTCCTACGTTTCATAAAACATGAGAACAAAATGATTTCAATTAATTATATTAAATGTGAAGAATGCAGCAATTTTAAATATGGATCAAACACTCTACAGAAATGGGTATCAGCTGCACAAAAATGTTTTTAAAAAGTTGAAATTTTTGTATATTCTGGGTTACATTAGAAGAAGTCATAAAATGTGAGAGTTAAAAGAAAAGTGTTCAGGGTGTTTTTACAGCTCTCAAATGTATAAATGGGTCAAATTTGACCCTGAACAGTAAATAATGGGAATACTTCTTCCACCACTGATTGCATTGTGACCACACAGCACTGACTGGGATTGGAAGCACCACCTGGTGGCCAATTGGTGGTATCGCCTTCTGGGGCTGTAGGAGTGGGAGCAATGGTGGTAGGAGGGTGGTTTTTAGCAAAGTTATTCACCTGTTAAACCCAAACTGGACTCGTAATGCACACTATGTGCGGGTAGATACCGAATAAAATGCAAGCCCAGCTACTTCTACAGCCAGCTAAACTGCTAAGACAGCCAGTATGCTAAAGGTAGCACTAGCTAGCCGTTGCCCCTGGTTATATATTTATAATGACATAAATTTGCCTCAAACTTGTACAAGAGTTCGCAAGGTAGGTTATGTCATTAATAGAAAACTTATCTCTTATACGAGTTGTCCTCTTTTAAGTGTATTACCTGGTTAAAATGATGCCCACTTTGCTGACCTTTTCTGTTTAGGCGTCACACTGATTTCAGTATGACAGACGACAAACGTTTGCCCAAAAAGGTGAGTCAAGGGTTAAAGGACGGGTTCACAATTTTTCAATTCTGTTATAAAACAACAGTCAGGTGTCCATATGAACACTGAACGAGGTTTTCCTCGCTGTTATCATTCCTCCTGTTCAAACTGGCTGGTAAAAGATCCTCTTTAAATGTGCTTTCAGTGTAAGTGATGGGGGCCAAAATCCACCATGTATCCAAACAGTCATTTTGTGTAAAAAAATACATTTAAAAGTTTATCTGAAGCTTATATGAGGCTTCAGCAGTCTGAGTTAGTCATGTCAACTGGATATCTGCCACATTTACAGTCTTTTTAGCATCAAATTCCCTCTTTGTGTTTCCTCTGACAGTGTTTCCCTGTTTAGCTGCGGTGAAAGTATAGCAACAAAAAGAGGAACTTTGGCACTAAAAAGACTGTGACATTGAAAGATATCTACTTGATTTGACCAATTTGGACAGCTGAAGCTTCACATTAGCTTCATATAAATTTTATAAACTTTTAAATAAATTTTGCACAGTAGGAGGACTTTGGCCCTCATCACTTACATTATAAGTGCATTATGAGGGATCTTCTAATGGTCAGTATGAACAGAAGAATGATTACAGCAAGAAAAACCTATTTCAATGTTCAATTGGACACGTGACTGTTGTTTTAAGACGGACTTGAAAAATTGTGAACCCGGTCCTATAGTGGCATCCTTTTCCAAATGTAAACCTGTCTGAAAGTAAGACAGAGAACAGTGGAGGGACAGTGATCTTTTTTTTAAAACAGTGACTTAAGAAAAGACAAGGCAGGCGTTTGGATTTTTTCTCTATTTTTTTTTTTAAATTTGATTGGAAATAATAATAAGTCAGCATGTGAGAGCACAATATCCATGTCTAAAATGTGGTTTAATAAAATGTCACACTCTGTCCATGTGGCTTATGCTTTTTGATAATATTGGAAGGTTGCCAGTACTTCAGCCACAAATAATGGATTTTTTTTGCCTGGCAGAAATTTTTTTTTAGATGTTTTCATCAGTACATTAAGTCACTTTAATAACAGTTCAGTACTTTTGGAAAATAAAAGCATCTACCTACTTGAGCTGAATTACTAAAAGTAAAAGTAATTCTTGATTGTAGATATATAATCATGTTTAAACATCAGGAAACTGATCAGCATTGATGTAAAATATGATCAACTAGGTCTAATGTTAAATATATATACAATAGAATCCAAATCACAATTTATTGATTGTGCCATAATAGCAATAGGTATCTTAGCTGTTAAAGATGTTGTCAGGTGGTGAAGTATTTAAATTTTCATTGCAGCCTAACAGGGAACAAGCTGATGGTAAAATGCCACGTGCTGATGCAGGAGGACCAGTAACTGGGATGCCAGCTATCACAGGGGCACATCACCCTACTAGAGGCTGAACTGGTCCTGCAGAAGCAGTTTAGTCATGTAGTGAACTCAAGAGCGGCCAGGATGCTCCAGATAAGTTTACTTTAATATACTTGTTGTTTTTTGTGTGTGTCAGATTTTCTTTTTCCTCTTAGTCTTACTACATCACTTTTTGAATCTCCTGCTTCTGGTTTAGGGCATCTGCTTTCACATGTTGACTTTGTCCCACCTTATATGTCTAATGACCTTCTTGTGGTTTTTTGACTTTCTGCAGAGATGAGTGAGGAGGTGAGGAGCCTGCAGAGCACCATCCTGGTTCTCCAGCAGCAGCTTAGGGAGGCTCGTCAGCAGCTGGCACGTTGCTCTGAAGCTGTCTCTGCAACCCTTGGCCACACAGAACCTGCACACAACACAGGGTTTTAGGAAAAGGGGGGGTGACGAATCGGCCAGGCAACACAAGATCTATTCATAGGAAAGCAACAGGCCCCTCTGGGGAAGATTGTAAGCTGCGACACAGACGAACATTATGTGCCGTCCTCTGTTGGCGCAGAAAGAAAACTCTCAAACTCTAATCACTCTGAGGGTTTCAACCAGCTTAGTCAGGCCGGGAAGCATATGAGACGGTCGACTGGAGACCTCCCTCACACACTGTTCAACAGGCACAAACTCAACAGGACTGTAGACTCACGCTGTGCCCACAACAGGTTGAATATTACAATGTAGGGTTCTTTTGAACATGACCATTACTTCAATAATGCACTTTACAGGTAAAAGAATTTAATGAACATGAATGTAGGGCAGCACCTGATGATTATTTTTATTTTCTCAAAAAAGTCAGAAAATGGCAAAAAAAAAAATGCCCATCAAATCTTTAATTGCATTTGCAATCATACAAGACAAAGAAAAGCAGCGCATCAACACAAATGAGAAGTTGGATCCTGTGAATGTTAAGCACTTTTGCTTGAAACTGACAAAAACAATCGATTATCAAATCGGAGTTGATTTATTTTCTGTCAATTGTCTAATCAATTAATCAACTGATCGTTTCAGTTCTACATAAGTGAACTTCCAGTGACAAGAAAAGTGTTCAAAAAATAATATGAATACGTATTTGAAAGTTGTCAGTTTTGATGCTATTATGTTTCCAAACGTAATTGATTTTTATTTTAGAGAAGAGTGAGATATACATAAACTAAAGATGTATTATGACTGAACACTTTATTTTAAAAAGGTAATTGTACCATACCAACTATTTTGGCCATTTTAGTTAAAATAGAGCAATGTGTGCACTGTGTTTGACATCAGATCAGACAATTTTTAATTAATCACTACATGAAGCAACAAGAAAAGAGGATTGGATTTTTGAATTGCCTTAATTTGATGCAGCCTTTTGCACAGTTTGATCTCAAAAACTAACTCTTAAAGTAAATGTGGATCAAGTACATAATGGGCAAGGCTGACCTTTTTAGCTTCAGCTTGAAAGAAAGGCCTCCATCTAGTGGTCATATCATTTCATTCAACAAGGGAGAATCAAGGGTTAAAAAAAAAAAAAAAATCCCATTTTTGCCACATCCATTGAGGCCACTGACTGCATCAGAGCGAGTTAATGTCCGAGCAATGCATGTCACTGAGTGTTATACCACTGTTGTCATGGTAATTATTCATGAAGACAGGCTTTCAGCTTTGCTTCCATTTTTTTTTCTGTCTCCAGGAAACACTGCATCCCTTTGGCCGCTTCCATCTAGCTTGCAGAATGGTGGGGGAATTAAAGTGACACAGCTATATTATATGAAAGTAAAGTAGAGCAGCTCACAAGGGTCAAAGCCTTTTTATAGACAAGACTCATGGAGGATGAGACTCTGCCCAGCCCTTCATAACCTTAAAGGAGCAGATTCCCACTGTGGATAACCTTGTCTTAATTGGTTTCCAATCCACTGGACAGGGGTATAACTGGATGCTTTGTTTTCCTGTTTTTCCCTTTATTGGTTTCAGAGGCACAGATGGACAAGCAGCTGATGCAGAAGGCAGTTCCCTGCTCAGCGCACTCTGAAAGCGAGGACCCGAAGGCATCTTGAAATAGAAATTCAAAGGAGGAGGAGGAAAAGAAAAAGGAGGAGGGGTGGAGGGGTTTTGAGCCAGAGCATTGGTATGCCAGGTTCAATACCTAGCATGGCTGTGCAGAAGAAACAGAGTGTTATCCCTCCATCGCAGGGACCACTTTCTAAACACGCCATCGAGAGCCAAAGGAAGGGGAATGGATTTGAAAGAACAGGTTAGTAGCTTTTATATGCTTTTGTTGTAAATGTTTTGTTTAGTATCTGTTCAAAACAAGCCATTACTTGAAGCCGAGCCAGAACCACTGTCGATCACAAATACAGGATCATCTGATCATATCGATGACGCATGAATACAATATATAGATTGTACATTCCCGTTAAGAAATAATCATTTTGTAACTGAGCACGCCTACCATAAACATGAGTAAATGGGGTGGGATCTGTGGACACAGATTACATAATATACATATAAAAAATTCAGCATCCTGATATTGTTTAACCCTAAAGGAATACATTCATGTGGTTTTTTTTATCCTGTGTACATCTCGTCTTGTGCGGTGCCTCTGTGTCTTGACCTTTTTCATTGCTTATTTCAGTCATTTCCATGAGGACTGGTCAGGTGCTAGCATGTTCTCTTCGACTTTTATATGCAGGCAGATTATAATGGCTCTTTCATTTGCAGCTGACCCTAAGGCCATCTCCGGTTATAATAGTCACTATTTGGGAGAGATTTTCTGGTTGGTTTGTTTTTGGTAGATATGTATCAGCAGCTTCACATCATCTGTTGTGCTAAAAGACACATTTAGAAGTAGAGTCTACATGATTACAAATAGAAGAAAAATCCAAATAGAGGGGATACTAAGTGATATTTTCAGATCATGAAAAGAAAAATATTGTTATTATCTTTTAATGTAAGTTGATTTTTGTTCTTCACTTCCAGAGAATTTGGCTAATAGCAAACCAAATTCACAGGCAAAGAAAACAGCCTGTTCTGTCAACAAGTCTGCCCTAATCAGCAACACAGTGACTCCACGGGCTGCTGCAGGTTTGACACAGTCACACTCACCTTTTTAATCAGGCAGCTATCATATCATATTATTAGGATATCAGATAATGTCCCAAAGCCTGTCTTCCTACATTTTGGTTTTACTGACTAACACAACTAATAGTATTAATTAGTCCATTATCATTCATGGCATCTAACCAGTGACTATTAAGTATTATTCTGGCATTCTAGTGGTTAATGGACAAAATGTTGATGAGCGACTGAAAGCTGCTCGGGAAAGAAGAGAGGAGCAAAAGAAGTTACTTGGTACGTGAGCTCCAAAGGTGGCACAATTTACGCGGCACTGTTAATGCATTGTCCTCAATTTCTAATAAGATTAACATACATAACTGATTCATCTATTTATACCGGTTCACTTATTTTCCTCAGCCTCTCGGGAACTGAGCAGGTTGGAGCGGGAGCAGCGTGCCAAGCGTTACTATGAACAACAACTGCAGGAGCGCAAGAATAAACTCTTGGAGCAGAGGCACAAAGAGGAGAGGAGGCGTGCTGCTGTTGAGGAGAAGCGCAAGCAGAGACTGAAGGAGGAGAAAGTGAGTTTTTTGATGGTTCCAAATCCAAAACCTTTTATTTTAAATGAGGCAGATGATTTCACAGCTCAGCCCCTGCGATCGGACTGAGTAACATCAACATTGAAGCTTGTTTCTCTGAATTAAGGAACGATATGAATCTGCAGTGCGCAGGACCTTGGAGAAGAGCATAAGAGCTCAGCAGAATCTGAGTCAAAACTCAAGAGGAAGGAAGCTCAACAAGAACGGTAAGCAGGAGTGAACGTGCTTTCTTTTTTGTCTGTCCAATAATCTATCCCATAACACCGATATCTGTTCTCTGTGTAACAAATGTTAACACAACAGTTCTTGCCGTGCCTTATCTTTGGTTTTTTGCTGCACTTAAAAACTTTATACCGATCAATACGCTAGTTCCACGTCGCTTACCATTGACAACATGGGAGAAGAACTTGGTCAGTCGCCTCCTTACCCCCACATGCTCTTATCTGGCCAGGAGCAAGAGTGCTGGTTGTCAGTCAGGAGAAGAAGGTACTCTCCTCCATAATAACAAAATGTACTTATTTGCTTTAACATCAAGGCAATGCTAATGGCTTTTGATGAGACACAACAGTACAACAACTAACTTTTCCAGGCTCCAAATAATGCTGCTCATTTTCCTCTCTGTTTACACACTGTTTTCACACTTCCACCCTTTGCATATTTCTTCAATATCTCATGATTATGGCACTAAACACTGGCTCAGTTGTCCATGTTTGTCGCCGTGCAGTTTCATTTCACTCCATGAATACCACAACCACCACCACCACCACCACCCCTCACAAACCCCAGCACCACTCTGGTTCAGTGCACTCCAGGCCATCTTCCTCCCCCAGTCCCAACAAAAGCCAGCACAGAAGTATCAATCTGGCACAGGTAATTCCAGTAATTTTACTTTTCTATAATGACTGTTGATACAAGCTACAATTCTAAACAATGGTTGCTTTTTTCAATCTTTACTATTTCAGTCAGATTTTTTTGTCTTCTTTTTGGTTTAGATCAAATCAGCAAGACAGCAAGATGCCAATAAGAAGAAATCAAACAGTAGCTCAAGTATTCGATCGACTACTGTCAAAAATAGCGTTAAACCATCTGCGGTTAAACAGAGCAGAACAGCATCGCCCTCACCAGATCGGTAGGTCAAATGTGTGTGTGTGACCAAAAATATCCACTGACATGACATGGTAACAGCAACATGAACAAAGTGGGACATCTTCTCTTTTTCGCCGGGCTTTAAAGGACTCCCCAAAGATCAATCAGCAGACATTCAACTCCACTGCAGCTCGAGCTCCCGTCAGTCCCTGAGGAAGATGTTGCTGTTTGCAGTTCTGCCCTCTCCCCTGGTAACTCGAGGCCTGTCAGGACTTCAGCTGAAGGTCGGCAAGAGAAAATGGAGACTGAAAATCCGCCAGAGGCTCCACATCCGAACCTGCCCGACAAAGGGACAGAGGCTGTAACCAGGACAGCAGGAGATGGAAGTAAGCCTTCACGAGAGAAATGCCCTAAAATAAAAAGTGCAGTGTTTCAATTGTTATCAAATGTGTTCCAGATAAATACTGAGGTTGATATTATCTTATTTAAGGTCCTTCCAAGATGCCTCCTCGTCCAGCTCCACAGCCTCCTGAGGTCACGTGCAGGCCTTCAGCAGGTACCACAGACCCAGAGGCAGCCTCACGTCTCCTTGCTGAAAAGAGGAGAGAAGCCCGTCTCCAAAGGGAGAGAGAGGAGCAGGAGCGGCTGCAGAGAGAGGAGACGGAAAGGTAAGTACCTGCTGGACAGATACACTCCAGCAACGGGACGAATACTAAGAGAAAAGTATAAGACAGTTGTGACATTTTCCGATGCGTCCAGGCGGAGTCGTGAAGAACTGGAGCGCAAGAGGGCAGAGGAGCGAGCGCGACAGCAGGCCGAGGCTCAACAGCTGATAGAAGAAAAGAGGAGAAGGGAGGAAGAGGAGCAGAGAAAAGCTGAGGAAGAACGAGCTCAGGCCATGCGGGAAGCCGCCCTTCTGCAGAAACAGGTGGGCAAAGCAAACATTTCTTCTATCAGCGGTGCATGAAATAAACTGCACTTAAGGGCCTGCAGATTTCCTCATGGATGCGTTTGGGGATTCTTTTACTCGTATATTTTTATTGGAAGATTAATATTCTGTTTCTGTGCTCACTCTGACATAATGTTGTTTATCTACTCTGTCTGCGACTAATGCAGCGAGAGGAGGAACAAGCCAAAGAGAGGGCAAAAGCAGAGCAGATGAAGCAAGAGCGAGAATTACAGGCACAGAAAGAGGAGGCAGAACGCCAAGTCAGAAAAAAGGTGACAAGTCTGTCTATACATTTGCTACTGTATATTCATAAAAATTTATATCAAATGCTCTGTCTTATTCAAGAGACTGAATATTTTTTTTACAAAGCCAACTATGACAGTGTTTTTATGAAAGCTGTATTTTTTTCCAGCGACTTGAGGAGATCATGCGGAGAACCAGAAGGACAGATTCTCCAGATACGGTGAGATTTACTGTTCAGTTTTTTTGAAGTACATTGCCCTCAGGGTGCTATGACGCACATCCACCATCAACTAATAACTAACCAACTCCTCTTCTAAAAGCCACAGTCTGTCCCTGACTAAACTGGTTAATCCTTTTCAACACAGAAATCTGTACCAGCACGGATCTTGCCAAATGAAGCCAAACCAAAAGAAAACACAGAGCCTGTGCAGAACGGCACCATAGGAGATGCCATCAAGCTACCGGTGGGGTCTAGGCCCTCACAGTTGGGGCTGAACAATGAGGAGGACGTGGTACCTGTTGTGGCCTTCAAAGAACGCAGGTCTCTCAGGACTCTCACCGGGCTGGAAGAGATCCAGACCCACCAACGAGCAGGTGAGAAGCAACCAGGAGATCATGTGAAAACACTTTTTCCTCAGGGTGGGAAATTAACACCAACCACCAGCCAGATTTGTTTAATGTTTGGCTTTGGCTAGTGAGTATTTAAAGAGTGAGGTCTCTTATGGCATGATTGTCCGCAATTGGCTGTAAAAATGCACAGCAGCGTGTATAGACCACACAATTCATCTTGAACTGTGGGCTGTGCAGGCAGGGTGCCTGTCAAATCATATTACAGCTGATAAAGAACAGTAAGGAGCTTGTGACTTTTGAAATCCAGTATTCAAGTTGGTGGATAAGAGAGTATCCTACCCTGGTGATGCCTCTGTACAGCTCTTAATGAAAGATGACAAATGTTCTATTCATCTCTATTTAACATCTTCTTTTGTCTCTCTCTTGTGTATTCTCTAGAGGTCATCTGAGCACCTGCAGAGTGGGAAGACTTTCAAAGACTTTGATGGGAGAGCTGTGATTTCTTTGAAACACAGGAATTACTGCAGCACAGCTATTTTGCTGCCCTTTGGCACCTTGAAAGAGCATGTAAAACTACAGCCTTGCCTCTCAGGAGGATGTGAGCTTTTGGTCACTTTTCTGTGTGTAACCAGTGGCACAAATAATAATTAATTCAGTACAACACGTTTCTGAATGAATAATGACTATCCAAAACACAGTAGATTTAGACAGTGGTAATGGTAGTTCACTGGCAAATGCAATTTACTGGTTATGAAGAGTGTTGCCTCTGTAAACGTTAAAAGTACTAGGAATAGCCATTCTAACATTCACAACTTACTGTATGTCAGCCATATGCTTATCGCTTATTCCTGATATTTCCTGCTATTCAAGCACTTTTCCTTCCTCAGTTTTGTCACTGTGGAATTAGAATAGTTAAAGTGACTGTTTACGCTAAGAACACAAGAGTTTAGGTTGTAGGTGAAAGTTCACTTCCTCTCTCAATTCCTATCTTACCCTTTGATTTTGTGAAGTATAGCAATCACATATTTCAAAGCTGCTAAGGAACTTGATTTCCAAAGACTTTGCTTCAGTTTTTGTGTGTGTCATTTTAGAAAATATCTTGCACAAAGCATTTATTGCACTGCCAGTTGCTTTGTTTAATATTGCGCAAACACTTTACAAAGCAAAGTTTTGAGGTGTAGGGCTTAAATGATTTATTAAAATACAAAAATATAAAAACAAATGTATCCGATCATCGATATTTGATCTTTAAGTATTGCTTATTATCACTTGTTAACATGTTAAAGTTGAAATATATGCCATATTTGATTAAAGTTGATACTATGCCGTGTATTTGCCTTGTTTTTCAGTTAATTTGTTGACTGTAATTGACATAAAAACTATAAATTAAAATAAACACATTCAAACATGGTATAAAAATGCTGCTTGTCCATGCAGTATGAGGGTAAACACTTCATACAGTCCACACTGTGCAACCCTCAGTACTGAGTGACTCAAGGGTTAAGCGAAGATGGAGAAATGGGCTGAATCATTAGCAGCAGCCGTCTGGTTTCCTCTGTCTGCGCATGCACCTTCCAGAGCTGGACCTCCAGCTCACTGTTAGCCAACAGAGCTGAAAACTCTCCATCTGCAGCAAAAAAAAGCAGCACAAAGCAGGCAAAGAACTCCTGAATTACAATGGATGACTATATTACAGTACTTTCAGTTACTAAATGAGTAGGTGCACAACAAATACAAACCTTTCTTGAGGTTGAATATGGTAACTATGCCAAGATGCTGGAATTTAACATCTTTGTTCTTGAGAAATACCAACAGGTACTCAGACATGGTAATGTAGTGAGGTCTCAGCAACTGAGTGATCTCCCCTATTAGCATGAAAACAAAGAATATAACAATATTTAGTCATTAATGTGCAAACAAACTGATTATTGGATGTGACATTTAATTACGTCACTTTTTACAAACCTGTCATTTCTAGTTTGCTGATGATGGCTGCACAGTTATATGACAACTGAAGATTGTGTGTTTGTGCAGAAAGCTTCACCAGTCTTGAAACTTGTTCTGATGTTACTGTTTCTGACAACTTAGACTTAAGTGGATCTAAAATAGTAAAAAAAACAAAACAATGGAAGTTATTAAGATGAAAGTCAAAGATATAGTTGATCATATTATGTAAAAGTCTATATTTGTTAGGTGATGTTTTTAAACATAATCCACAGAAAAAAATCATTAAAAACAGAAGACACAAATACTAATCCACATGCAGTTCATTCACCCCAGGTCATCAGATGATGTAAGCATGATGTCACATGCAGCAAAGTCTCATCTGACAGGGCGGGAGACACAAGCGCCCGCAGGAGTCCTGATAAACATTGACTCTCCATCACAGCCTAAGTAACAACATAGATAACAATGATGGGATTCAGCATGACTTCATCAGGCGTTTATCAGTCTCAGGCATAATGCACAAGTGGACATGTGACTGAACTGTCACAAAATCATGAACTGTAGCTTTTACCTGCTGACCCATGCAAGAGCTACTCAGGTTAGTGATGATCTTGGAGATGTGTGTGATGACAACAGAGCTGGACCTGTGATGATGAAGCAGCTGACCCATCACATCCAACAGTCCCTCATTCACTAAGATCTCCTGGAAGCAAAGCATGGAAATATAATCAGTATCAGGATTTAAGAAGCATAGTTGTTTACCATACCCCTATTTCAAAGGAAAAACATGTCCCAAAATGTGAAACAAACATAAGCCAACAAACATACAACAAATAGTTACAAACATCATTATTATTATTATTATGATGCTGCTGTGTAGGAAATCGTACATTATTCGGTGGGTGTCCAGACAGTGCGGACAGTAGTGTTAGAGCTGACTCTGTCCATGCAGGAGTGGAAGTTTTCAGCAGTGCCTTCAGAGGCAACACACAGTCAAGCTCCATCTGCTGCTCCTGGATCAAACCTGCACATAAAAATGAAAAAAAAAAAACAGTATCTGCTTCCTGTGTGGTGTGGCTTTATTGTTTCAATGTTTTTGATAGTAATTACCATTCTTTGATAGAGTTTGTAGACATCTGCATGCTTGGGCTGAATTCTGAAAATTAAATTAAAAAAAAAAAAAAATCATCAACAATATCATCCATTGGTGCTGATTTACCGCCAATTACCCACTGAAGTTGCAATCACCTTTTGCACAGAGGAAGACATGAGTGTCAAAAGAGACTTTAACAAATAATGGCCCCCAATGCTGAGGAACTTTGGGTGATGCTCCCTGACAGCAGCGATGTTGCACAGGGCGGTGCAGCTGTAAAACTGAACCTCTGAATCTGAGGACTGCAGCAGAAGAACCAGGACAGGAATAGCTCCTGCTTGACACAAGATCCTTGTTGACCAATCTAGAAAGATGAATTTAGGATGTTTCCATGTTATATTCACACAAATTTGAAATACCTTTAAGTTACCACTGAAAAGAAAATGAGCCAAACCGTTCTTAGTTGAATGAAAAATATGTGAATAATGAAAACAAAGCAAGAAAATGATCCTACCTGACTGTGTGAGATATAACAGGGCCCAAGTTGCATTCTGTTGCACCAGCGGATCGTAAGATTTTGCTAAAACCAACAGTGGAATGATTCCATCCACCATGATAGCATCTCTGTTTGATTCTGTGTGAAAAGAAAGAAAAGAAAAACTACACATCTGCTCTGCTAATCTATACTATAATATTATCTCACAGCGATACATATGGCAAAATTCTGGGTAAGCAGAGGTATTCAAGGTTTTTGCCTCATCTATAAGTACCTAAAGTCATCTAATTACTTAAAGCAGATGAATGCATGAATTAGACTGGAGTGCTGACAAAGCAGAGAGACATTTATTAAAATACATGGAACAACTCTAAGTGTATATATGTAGTAGTGTACAGAATTACATATCTGCTTCCATTTTCACAGACAATTTGAGGAAAAATAAATACATTCACACTGTAAAAGAAACACTATGAGTATCTAGTAGAATAAACATTATATTGTACAAATAAAATTATTGCTATGTTTTCTATACATCCTCATTTCTGTTTCTTTTTTTTCTGTAAAGATTTCACTCTAATGCAAACTATTCAATGTCAAACTGACATCAGGTGTTTGTACAAACCTGAGGAGGCCAGCATGGCGACACATGCACAGGAGTGACACTGAGCGGTGGGATCACCAGACTGGAACAACTCCAATATGGGCACCAGTATCCCCATTTCAATCACCATCTCTTTACACACTGAAATCATATTTCATGAACAGTAATGATCTTTACATTAAAGCCACATAAACCAGGTGATTCCTAACAGAAGCTGTGATACTGCATTGATTGTACATCATCAATACATCAATCTTTAAGGGCACTTGTGAATAAATTGAGGAGGGGTTAATAATTATGAACGGACACATAATATTTTCAACACCTTGTGATTCTTAGCTCTTACCATTATTCTTTACTAATAGATTGACCAAGGAGAGAGAGATAGTCTTTTGCACATCCAGGTCAGATGAGAAAAGTAAAGCCATGACCGGCTCCATGAAGGCTTCTGGTAAGGGGGATGTCACTGTAACATACAATTAAAGAGAGCAAAAGACAACAAAATAAAGACAAAAAAGGTGTTATGGTTTAAAGAAGCAGAATGTTATGAGTCAGTGACATAGTCAAGAACGATATACAAGTTGGACTCAAATTAAATTAGCTGTCCGACTTCACTGACTAAAGCAAAAAGTTAGAGACGAACAGTAAATATTTGACTGGTTTTAAATTACAGTCTTGATGGTGATGGCCTATCTGTATCTATTAACCTCATCGAAGAAAACAAAACAATCTGTCAACTGCCACCTTTATGTAAAATACAGTACGTGGTCATATATTTACATACAAAAGGACATAACTTGCCCTGTACTGAGCTTATCACTACAATGATCTGACAAAGGGAAAACTGAACTACAAGTAAGTTACCAAAGAGTTTCCTGAAGTTACCAATTTATCATAATAAAACATATTGAGAGATTCCTACATACATCTATTTATTTTTCATTTGTCTTGACACTGAAGCCGACACATGTTGAGCGTTATCTGCCAACCGTGGAAAAAACGGTTGAATATTTGCATGATACTGGTCATACCCGTTGGAGGGCCTGTCTGCTGACAATGCAAACAGTAGTCACATTTCATGTGCCACTAATCTGTAAGTCATTACTATCATGCAGATTTATAAAAGAAACATAAAAATCTGTTTGTTTTCTGTACTCACGATGATGACTGAGATGTAAATAACATACGGCTGCAGTCATTTGTAGATCAGGGTTTTCTGAGGCTGCAAGTCTGTTCAGTGCTTGTAGACTCTCCTGATTGAGTAGTTGAGTTTCATGATCTAAGAGAAGAAACAAATCAACAATGTGTAACTGATGAATATTCACAGACAATAGTTAGTTTGAAGACTTTTTTTGTTTTATTTTAAATACATGAACTGTGTAAATATCAAGAAAGAGGATTTTCATCATATAACTGTATAAAATCATGAAACAGAATCATTTATGATCACAACATACTGTTGATGTGAGGTTGCATAACTGGGTGTCACAAATGAAATAAGCCAGATAAAGTGTGTATACTGTAGGTGTTTCCCGTCTACAACAAAGAAAATGTACTGTATGTACCTACCATACATGAGGTGTATTGAGGTCATCTTCCGCAGAAAACTCCTGTCAGGTGTATTCCTCAGGCAAGTGCACTGACAAAGCTCTCTGAAAAAGTCCCTTATTTTCTGCCCAAGCTCTCTGCAGACTCTCCTCAAGTAAGCGGCAAAGTCTCTGAGCAATCGGGAGCAGTTCTTACAGAAGCCAGAAGCCATGACTGCATCTTGTGTAAGGACAGCACCTGCCTGTTTTTACACAAGCAGCACAAAGACGCGCCTACCGAGACGTCACGTGACTGCCAGGTAAATTAAAGTTCATTGTTGCAGAAGGATTATCACAGTTCAAATAATTAAAAAGTCATGCAATGAAATTTTAAAATGACAACAATTTTTGAAATGTGGTAATATTAGTAGCTTAATGTATTAATTTGTTTTTTAAGTCAATATTGTTTACTCTTTCTTTGTTTATATGGGTTAAAGCCTCCCCTATGTTTTGTATAATTATATTGTATGACATATATCATGTTCATATTTTATAATGTCTCACGCTGAGCTGTGTTTTCTCTACTTGTTAGAAACACAATAAAATAGTGTTTAAAACGTCTTTATCTGCAGAAATAGTCATAGCTATCTGATCAGTGTGATGATGTGAAAAAGTACAATACAATCCTATGAAGTGTAGTCAAGTGTACTTCAAAATTTCACTTGTCAGTACTCGAGTAAATGTAATTAGTTACTTTCTTACCTCTTTTTATGCTTATAAGTTATTTCCATGGTTACACTTGTGAAATTCCGCTATGAATCTTGAGGGTCTTCTGTCCTTAAGCGCACTCGCACAAACTGTGTACACCGCACCGCGCACATTGTCCAGCCTTTGGCACCTTGCCCCCCCCCCCCCCCCTCCCAAAAAACCCTGAGGGGCTGTCTGCATTCTCAGGGGGCCCCCATCTTACTGGTTACCTAAAACAAAGAGTAACACATTTCTATGCCCAGGTGAATCAGGAATGCAGCGGAGCAAGCTGTAGGTAAATCACATAAAATACATCCTTCAGTTAAAAAAAATAAAATAAATAGGAAAGAGGACAGTAAGACTGTCAGAATCAATGTGAAAGCACATATTTGCATGACAGTGAACATTAGATTAATTCTTATGTTATGCAAAACACCAGGAGGGCTATTTGAAAGAATCATTGTCCAGCCCTTCATAGCTTGAGTAATGCTTTGTTACGGTACTGTGGTCGCCTTCACATGAAACACCCCTAGAAAACACGCTGCAGGAGTTCCATGTAATACTGCACTGAACTTATACTGTGTGTACTATATCCCCCCAGACCCAGGAGACCTGTTATTTAACATGTGTCAGCAATTTGCCTCATAATGTAAACGGGTGCAGAGCAACTTTACAACTTCCCTGTGTTACTTTGCTACTTCAAAAGCAGATTTTACAAGACTGTAAAATAAGGGGGAACTTTTTTTTTTATTATTATTATTTTTTTTTTTTTTTTACCATAAATGCCTCTCTTTTAACAATAATAATGGTTAAAAGCCTTATACATCAATGGGAAGGGTATTCAGTTGGTTGCAATCTGCAACCTCACCGCTAAATGTCACTAAATCTCACACACCGGTCCTTCAAACGTAATTGGCTAATTTGTTGTTTAGGTAATTACGTCACAGACATGGTGTCGACGCTCCGCCCTCGTTGGTTGACTTGGAAACCGTCGAAGCGTTGTTGGTGAAGTTGGAGGACGGTACAATCACTGCAGGTTAGTTGGACGAAGTTACTGTCAGCTAACTACAAGCCAGCCTGTTAAAATACATTCATGTGGAAACGGGTTTGTTTCTGAGGCTCAGACTGTTTGTTCAAGAACCGAAATCTAACGGTAACAAACGTAGCTAGTGTTAGCACTTAGCAAGCTAACGCTAACTAATGCAGCTAACGTCAGCAGTTAACTGTCTGTGATAAAGAAAACATGTCTATGGTGTATTTTTGGTTTTTCTCCAGTGATTTTACTCACATCGCTAAACTAATTGTGTAGGCAAACCAATTTAGGGGGGTGGGTGATCTAATGTTAACAGAGACTTCGTCGTGCAACGTTAACGTTATCCCTGTTTTGTATTCTTAGAATAAAGCCTCTTTTTTAACGTTACAGCCTTTTTCACTCAGAATGAGAGAGATTCCGGTGCCTGAGAATGCCTGCTGGTGAGTTTTCTACTGTTCCCCAACACATCTAAAAGTAGTATTACTGCAATGTGAAGATGCTAATTTAGAAAGAAAAATGTCCCGCAGTCAAAATTGTACATCATCATAGGTTTAAAAGGTATTGATAATGCAGAATAACTTCTTTCAAAGTGGTATATTATTATGTATGTCATAGCATTGGATTATTGTTATTGATGCATTAAAGGATAGATTAACAATTTTTCAAATCTGTCTAAAAACAACAGTGAGGTGCCTATATGAACACCGAAAGAGGTTTTCCTTGCTGTAATCACTCCTCCTGTTCATACTGTTCATTAAAAGATCCACTTCAAATGTGCTTTCAATGTAAGTGATGGGAGCCAAAACCCGCAGTGTGTCCACACACTCATTTTGTGCAAAAATGCATTTAAAAGTTTACCTGAAGCTTATATGACACTCTAGCAGTCTGAGTTATCATATCAAGTGGATATCTGCCACATTTACTGTCTTTTTAGCATAAAATTCCCTCTTTGTGTTTCCTCGGATAGTGTTTCCCTGTTGAGCTGTGGTGGAAGTATAGTAACAAAAAGAGGGTCTTTGGCACTAAAAAGACTTTAATGTTGAAAGAGACCTATTTGATTTTACTAATTTGGATGGCTGAAGCTTCTGATTAGCTTCAGAGAAACTTTAAAATACATTTTTGCACAGAAGGAGGACTGTGGATTTGGGCCCCCATCACTTATATTGTAAGTGCATTGTGAAGGGATCTTCTAATGGCCAGTGTGACCAGGAGGAATAATTATGGCAAGAAAAATCATTCAGTGTTCATTTGGGTACCTGACTATTGTTTAAGACAGACTTGAAAAATGGTGAACCCGTCCTTTAATGTGTAAGCAGAATTTCAGAGTTGTAGCTGATCAAGTTGGGTGTGATTTACTACTTCTTTATATACTGTTGGGTAGTTGTTGGTCAGTGCACACACTGCTGATAATGCCAGTCCACATCCACTTTGCCCACTAACGGTAGTATTACCTTTTTACAGGTGAGAGCGAAGACCGGGCAAACACCCGTGAAAGATTCAACGAGGTGTTCAAGAAATACACTGATTCAGAGAAGAAAAAGTTAAAGAAGAAAAACCCTGAAACCAAAGAGACCATTGTGGTAAGTTTTCTAATATGTGCAGTTCTATCTTTAGTGGTGAAGACTGGAGAGCATAGTCAAGTGTTGAAAAACGTCAGAAAATGTGACTGAAAAGCTTCAGCATACAATGTGCAGCAGAAGAAATCAGAATAACCTTATTTGACATTTTTCTCCTCCCCCCAAAATACACTGCAGAGTAATGCAAACCACTTTTAATGGTTGACATGTTATTAAAAATGAAAGAGAACAACATAAATATAATATGCCTTTTCCTTTTCTTTCCTTCCTCTGTAGCTCCAGACTCTAACAAAGAATCTCAACCTTGAGAAGGACACAGAGGATGATGAGACTATCCTCCAGAACACATATCACCCTGAACAGGGCAGCCCCCGCTATACCAAGAACAAGCGGAGAGAGAGGGAAGTAGCAGAAAAGGTTAACATCAATAACAGTCGAAACCAAGAGGAGATTCAACCATCGAAAGGTAAACGAAAGTCTAAGAGGGAACTTCCCTCACTTCCTGTACCTGAAGACACCACAAGTTACAGCCAGCAGGATGCAGATGCTTCCAAATCTGAGATCACTTTGGAGTCAGATGATGTTGGTGGGGGAAAGGAACCAAAACGGAGAAGTAAGAAGGGGAAAAGCAAAGGAGATGCAGAGGCCAAGGCAGAGAGCCAGGCGGAGGACTCTGAGGACAAACTGCTTGCAGAATACCAGCAGCAGATTGCACAGGAGGAGGAAAGGACTTTGAAAAAGACACAGGTCAAGACAGAAGAAGATAGTTCGGCCTCCCACAGTGTTTTACTGAATAATGATGTTGGGAAGAAGAAAAAGAAGAAGCTGAAGTCTGTGATTACAGAGTCAGATGTAGGGTGTGTATACCTATTCATATGATACAGATGTATTATTTTTTTTTTACACTTTGTAATATGACTACAAGCTACTGTTTTTAGAAGCATGTTGAAGTAAGATTTAATCCTTTTTGATCCACCAGGGATGAAGATGAAGGTGCCAACCAGGATGTTGATGCGGAACATGAAACAGAATCAAAGGGAAAAAAGAAAAAGAAGAAGAAAAAGCAAGGTGATTGGATGCTAATTGTCTGAAAATAATCTACAAAGTTCCAAAAGTCCACAGCACATGATGTGAAAGAATGTCATGTCTTATTTTCCTGTTTTCAGTTGTCAAAGAAGAGGGTGAAACTGAGGCAGAAGCACCGCAGAAACGAGTCTTTGATGACAGCCTTGTGCTGGGAGTGTATGTACACAGAACAGATCGCCTCAAGTCGGACCTGCTGATCTCACATCCCATGGTGAAGATCCATGTCGTTGATGAGAACACCGGACAGTATGTGAAGAAAGAAGACAGGTGAGAATGGACGCTGTCAGACCCGACATTCAGATTAGTGTTTGTGTTTTCACGTCTGTCTTGGTTTGGTCCCTGTTGAGGAGCACAGGGTGATTAAACTTTTGAATAAACATAGTATACTGAACGATAAACCCTCCAACTGCATGCATTCAGTATTTTTATTTATTTTGTCTTTCTCTTTTTTTCATAGCCATCGTCCAGTTTCCTCATTTTATGAGCAAGAGAACGTTGATCACATTCTCCCCATCATGACTCAACCTTTTGATTTCAAGAAGAACAAATCAATCATTCCTGAGTGGCAGGAGCAGATCATCTTCAATGAACGCTTTGCACATTTCGTCCAACAAAATGACGAAAGCCCCAGAGTCATACTCTTCTTTGAAGTAAGATACATTTTATATAGAAATATATTTAACTTTGAAGCCAATTCTAGTGTAACTGTCAATGATTGTTTTTATTTAAATGTTTCGTAAAGATCCTGGATTTCATAACGATGGAAGAAGCAAGAGCCAATGTTGATGTTGACAAGCATGAGCGAGGATTCAGAAAGATTGCATGGGCATTCCTCAAGGTATTATATTTGGCCTTGCCATTTGGAAGGAAATATCACCCTGGTTGTTTTTAATTGTTTTTTTTAATTCTTATGTCACATTTTCTCTTGAATCCTTCAGCTGGTCGGCACTAATGGTGTGCTGAATATTGACAGTAAACTTCGCCTCCAGCTCTTCTGCCCTCCACCCAGGGCAAAGAGGCAACATAAAACAATTGAGGTGGTCGAGTGGTGGAGGAAACACCCCCGAATCAAATACACATCCACTCTTTATGTAACAGTGAAGGGCATTAAACTCCCTGAGCATGTAAGTCAGTTGCCACTTAATAGTTGCTACTATTAATTATTGCTTTGTGATTTCTTGGTGATCTGTCTCTGCTCAAAGCATCTAGATATATACATATTTGATATGTTACAATTTATGTAATAATGTAGGCAATCAGACCACCTGTGGACTCAGTAATATGATGTTCCTGACTTACTGCTTATTCTCTAGGTGGACCCAAGTATTCGTTCTATGATGGCGCTGCAGGAGGAGAGGGGAAGCACCTCCTACAGTGAGCTACAGAATGAGGTCACTAAGAAAAGCCTGACACAGCCTCAAGACAACAAGCCACCAGTCTTGAGATGGAGCAGACTGCCTGGTCAGGTTAGTAGAGTTAACAGACCTCAAATGAAAATCTTTACTCTAATCATATTAATCTCAACAGTCTTAGTTAACCATAGTTATGATTTGGTTATTTTTCAATTGTAATGAACTGCCCTCATCATTAGTATTTATAAATCATGGAGATTGTTTGATTCTGCATCAGCACAGAATGGACAGTGTGTGGTAAACCCTTGCACTTAATCTAAACTAAATTGATTTTTATATATGTTGTAGAGATTAAGCTTAGCTTTTTGACATTTCTTTGCCCCTTTCCAAACTCCACATACTGTGTCTGACACTTAAAACAAAGTCAAAAGTATTTTCTCCTTCTTTCTGACCCAGGACTGGTCAAACATGTTTGACTTCATAAGTCTTGCCTGGTTGTTTTCTGTTAAAGGTCTGTCGGATTCCTAACAAGCCTATGCTGGCATTTCGTGGTGGTCAGATGGGCTGTTTCACAGTTCTCTTCTCTCATGCTGGGACATTATTAGCTGCCGCTTGTGCTGACAGAGATGCTTTCCCTGTTGTAGGTAAGCAACACCTCATCTGTGTAAATCTCCCCCTGCTGATGCTCGTGAGCAGAAATCTCCAGCTAATTAACTTCCTGTTCATACAGTAATTATAAACAGCTGTGAGAATTGACCTCAGGAGTCTGCATGTTCCAAACTTATACAAAAAAAATGTAAATACATTGTGCAAAAAATAACCTGATTATTTAATGTTTCAGTGTATGAGATCCCTTCTGGCAAGGTCTTGGCTGCCTTCAATGGCCATCTCAAAATCGTGTATGATCTCTGCTGGTCCAGAGATGATCGGAGTCTTTTGTCTGCCTCTTCTGATGGAACTGTCAGGTAAGTTTCTGTGATTAGATAAAAGAATAGGTAGACTGATTGGAAATGAGTCAGTGTATGATGTGGAGGCAGTTGCTGTAACAGCTGTTTTTTGTAGCACCTCTAGGGGGAGTAAGTACTCCTCTTATAATATGTTGCTCGCTCTGTGTTTTTGTTACCGGTGACACAGCATGTTTTGGGCTGCAGTTCTTACCATTTGTGGTTGTCTGACTCAAGAGTACATTTAAAGAACACGTTATTCTTTATATAAGATAGTTTTGCATAATTCCATTTTTCTTCATCTTGTTCTCCCTCTTCAGAGAGTGGAATGTGGAGAGGCTTCTGGGAACGGCCCAGAAGGTGCTCCCGCATCCATCATTCGTGTACTGTGCTCAGTACCACCCAACAGCCCAGAACCTGGTGGTGACGGGGGGCTACGACTCTCTGGTGCGAGTGTGGAGGCTTGATGTCGATGATGTGAATGGCCGGCTGCTGCAGGAGTTCGAGGGTCACAACAGTTTCATCAACACTGTTTGTTTTGACTCTGAAGGTAATTTGTGTTTGGAATAGTGTGTCTATGTGTATGTGTGTGAGTTCTGTTGTAGACTGATAGCCTGTCCATTGGGTGTACTTCTCAGTAGATGGTGAGATAGGCCCACTGCCACCCACAACCCTGCACAAGATAAGAATGAATTTGATCTCTTACACTCTGACTGCCCTCTTATCATTTTAATTTAATGCTATTGTGTTTATGAGGAATGGAGGAATGTTAGATAAAGAAGGTCTTGGTTGACAATATGAAAATAGGGGGGATCCACTTTAAACTCAAGGGTTAGTACTGGGGAGCTCAGAGATCCTCTGTACTTACCTCATTTTAAAGTAGAATTAAAAGTCTGTTGTAAAGGTGATCGTGATTCATTAATGTGAATGAAGGATATTATAGCTGTACATTCTCATGGCCGATGTTCCTTTTGTTGTAATTAGGAAGGAGAATGTTCTCTGCAGACAACACTGGCCTAATCATTGTATGGAAAACATCAGTAAATGACAGAAAACAACGGCAGCCATGTCATCACTGGTGTATAGAGAAGGTAACAGAATAAACTGTGTGAAATGTTTGATTCTCCTGTACATCCCTTACAGTATACTGTAGATTTGTTAAATATGGGTCTGAGTTGACATTTGAAATCCTACATGTTGTGTCTTGGCAGAAAATTGGTGAGAGTGACCTCAACGGTATCCCCATCAACATGCTGCAACTCCATCCGAATGGGCGGTGCCTGCTCATCCATGCTAAAGACAGTGTCCTGAGGATGATGGATTTGAGAATGTAAATACAACAGAACTATAAAAAAAAAATCCATCTGTAATTACAAGAAGTAATGACCTGTGTTCTGTCTTGAATATTATTTTTATTATCGGGAACTCAACTCACATATCAAATCAACATACATCATTGGAGGTGCATTATTTTCATGGAGGTTGCTGTTTCCTATAAAAACAGATTGGACTGAAATGGTAACTGTAGCAGTGCAGGAAGAAATGGTTGTAGGATAGGCAAAGAAAATTGAATATGATCTATAATATAAGGAAGGTAACCACAGTAACAAGATTAAAACATGGAGTGTGAAGGCATCATCAAAAAATGCATATTTTATTGCTTGGAAAAATTGTCCGAAAACACATATTATATTATTATACATATTATATGTATCTGTTAAAATACATATCTGTATCTTCCATTATATCTACCATTTATCTGCCCCATTCAGTTTGGCTGTGAAGAAATACACCGGAGCCACAAACTACAGAGAGAGGATCTATAGCACTTTCACGCCATGTGGAAACTTCATCTTCTCTGGAAGCGAGGATGGAATGGCATATGTCTGGAATACTGATACTGGTGAGGATCATGTTTTGTATCCCAAATAAAGAAACCAGTCACTTCTTAAAAGTTTTGACAGTATTCTGCGTAGGGACTCCAGCTGTCAGCTGTTCTGGCTTTCTTCCCAGGTGACCAAGTTGCAGTGTACTCCGAGCTTTGTTACCGCACCGCTCTCCACAGCGTGTCATTCCACCCTCACGAGAACATGGTAGCTTTCTGTGCCTTCGGTCAGAGCCAGCCTGTCCATGTTTACCTGTACGACCGCAAAGGTTAGTGCTTTTCTTGGTGAAAACACCTGATAAGTGACATTTTACTTATGTCTGGATTCAGCCCCTGAATCTCTTATTAACTGTGCTCACTGTTTTCTGGCAGAAATTAAACTGTTATTTTAGTCAGTTGAGCTTTTCAGTGTCAATCACTTAATAGTGATGCACAGGCATTGTAATACACACTGATCTATCATGATCATGATTTGATCTGTCATGCTATCCCACACAGTTTCCCAGCTGGAGGCGCACAATATAAAGGCACTGAGCAGATCAGCTTCTGGAGACACCAAAACTGTCACAAATACACCTGATCCCCCGGTGTTTCAGGACACATCTGCCTCTTCAGCCATGGATCAGTACGCCCAAGCAACAAGAATTGCATTAAAAATGCAATGTGTCAAAGAGCAACTGGATTCAGTACTGGTAAATACTCATCCTCTACTTCTTTGAAATATACTTTGAAATAAGTAGTAGATGTCCTATTACAGTCTGAAGTACAGTATGTACATAACCTCACCCTTTCAAATCATTGTTTAGGAACCACATAAAAGATCTTCAGCTTCTGGATACATTTATGAGACAGGTACTGTATGCATTTTAGATTGTTGTACAGCTTTGTTTGTATAATCAGCAATGTGCTGCATTACAGCTGTATTCACCTGTTTGTGCAACAGTGTTGTCTCTTCATGTACATGAAAAATATTCTCTCTTTTGTGTCTCAGAAAAATTGTGCATCACTCACACACGGAGGAGCGTGGTATTGGATACTGGCACAGTAAGTTTTTGATCTGTACTCTTTAAATACACCTCTGTGGTCTTAGATTCATTAGGTTCCCAAAGTTTTTTGCACCTTGACTGTTGTCACAGGTGACCGGGGGATGGGAAGTGGCATACTTGCTGATCGTAATTGTTCTCCACTCCCTATCAGTTCACACACTAGATAAGGTGCCTGTAAATTATTGAAGTTTTGGCTTGGGTGTTATCTCTCTATTTATTCCCAAAAGAAAAGGAGAGGGACAAACACCAAGAAAACAGCGAATGAGAGGGAGTTGGCGATTATAAAAACTAAACAGAAACCTAACTTAATTTGGTCTGTTTCACTGTGGTTACTTACTAAATAAGAAAAAATACAGCTAAGTTATATAATCATTATTCAGCTTTGTTTTGCCTAATCCTTGTGACCCAATAACAAATGCTCTGAGGCTCGGTACCGTCCACGACCTGGGAGCTACAAACCTCTGCTCTCACCTTTATCTAAACTAATGCTTTCTCTGTTTTGCCCTCAAGCACTGAAAAGGGAAAAACCACAAAACAAGAAATTATGGTTATAGAGTGTGTCTATTAATAATAAGCTCTTTCTGCGTCATTATTTATAGTACACGATGTCGTAGGAAACCTTGAAATTTCAGTGATTTTGACTTTAAATTGACCTCTGTACATGAAATGGCAGTAATTACTGCCATTCTGAAATGCAATAATTGCTATGCACCTCAGGCCCAGCTTTTTTTCTTTTTTTTTTTTCCCCACAGATGGGATTAAATGCCTCGTTACCGCCTCCGTCTCTCCTGTCGCCACACTCCAAGCTGCAGCTCTCTGGTTCTCTGGCAGAGCAATTTATCCCCCAGGCAGCCCTCAGCACCCAAAACCGTGAGTGGCTTGTACTGTTAATCACATTGTTGTTTGTCTTTAACCAATGAATGGCTTTATTGCTGCGGTGTGACATCTGAGGTCAAATATTTCCAAAGATTATTGCTGCACAAAGTATAGGACTGTGTGACCAAGACCAAATGCTTCCAGCGTTGTGGTTTAGAGTCTCCGGAAGCATGTACACCATACACAGAGACACAGATGGACCACTTGTAATTTTTACCTGTGTTCGTAAGTGAGCACTGTAAATACAGGTCAATGGATCATGTTACAGGCCAATCAAATATTTATGCTTGTTTTTTGTTGTTGTTTTTCACTTGTAATTTCAGGCAGGTTCAGTCCAGTTGGTCAGCGGCTAAAAGGAGCTTCATCTTTCAGGCTACAGACGGTAAGGCTGTGAATAGTTCAATTACTTTATTTCCTACCTTCTCTGATGTTTTCTTTCTTTTTTTGCTAATTTAATGTTAACAAGATGAACATAATCACGCTGGTTACACAGTCAGATGTTACTGGAATCTGCCAAATAACATGTCTACCAACATTGCTTCTACAGATTTAAACAATGTTCTCTTCTTTCCGTCAGACCCTTCCTGACCACATTTCCTCCGGCGTTCATGTGGAAACTGGTTCAGCTCCTGTTCAACAAATAGTAAGTATTCACCGCAACTGTTAGCTCAGTCACATGAAACTTTCCCCTTCTCCTTGTCAATCACTCCACATTTGTGTTCTTCCCGTAGGTTGTCTCACTCTATGACTACAGAGCTAATCGTTCTGATGAGCTGACCATACGCCGCGGTGATGTCATCCACGTGCTGTACAAAGACAATGACAGCTGGTGGTTTGGACGCCTGGCTAATGGGCAGCAGGGATATTTTCTTTCGTCTTACGTGGAAGATCAGAGTGAGTGGATTGTGTTTTCTTGTGACAGACACCTTGCGCATAATGTGTATAAACCCTCCACATGTGATGCAAGATGCTAAGTGTTTTTCATGTTGTAGGAGATTTCAGTGAAGAGGTGACTCAGTCTGTAGAAGCACAAGCAGTCGTGTCTGAAGAGGCGGTTGAGAGGTCAACACCAACCAGGGTGAGAAGACAGAAAGATTCAAAGCCATCTGTCTTGAATCTGATATTTTTTTTCATCAATAAATGACGACTGTGGGCTAAAAGGCAAAGGGCTCTTTACATTGGTGTGGTTCAAACAGGGGTATACATGATTTCACTCCAGACGCATGTGTTCTCTGTCTTGTCTCTGGTGCTTCTGTTTCTGTTTGTTAAAGTGATACTTCAGCCAAAATCTACATCCTCTACAGGCCTGGAAGGTGGCTTTAAAAGGTTTGACAGAGCAATAAAAGACAAAAAAATACAGACACACTGCTGTTTTCCCTATTCTTTTTTATTCTACATGGAAATTGACAATGCTTTGACCAAAAAATGAACTTCCTACAGTTACCTGAGGTCAAAATGTTGTAGAATTAAAGAATAAGCCATTATTGTGACAAGTACAGCTTTTGTGCGCTGCTGGAAATTGTCAACTTTGCCATATTTTGGTGAAACTATGACAAATCATGAGCCACTATTGTAGCCTGCAGTGGGGGAGTGATTCTTAAAAGTTTTGGGAGGAGTATCACTTAAATGAACCAGACAAATAATACATGACGTTTATGGGCTATCTGTATGGTGTGGTATCTTTTCCTGTCCTTCTTGTTGCTATTTATTTTTCTCTCCTTCCTCACCTTTCCAAGGTCTCTGCTGCAATTACTTCTTCTGGGGAACTTAGGTTTCTTTCTGAGCCAACACTTTCTGACACCGACCCTGAGCTGACTGATGCTAAGTAAGTAGCTCACATTACTAGTGCTTTGGTAACTACATTAGGATTTGACTTTTGCTCTTCTTAAGGAGAAGGAAGACAACCTAGGGTAATGATTGGCATGTTAAGAAGTTATATTATGGCTTAGAGAAAAAAATGCTGATTTCGAAATATGGTTTTCCTACAGAGCTAAAAGGAAAAAGAAGGTGAAAAAGCCAGGACCATCATCTCAGGCCACATTTTCAGATCCAGATGCTTCGGGGTCAGCTGGCAGCAGGAGGAGAGTCAGATCAAAAGAGAGACCTCTCCCAAAGAGACCGACTGGCCGGACTAACAGTGCCTTCGAGCCTGATACATGAACTAACGGACACATGATTGTTTTCAACTCGAGTACTTTACACTTCTATTCTTTTTGTCATGTAAAGTACATTTTTGTAATGACAACAAACCTTCAGATGTGTTGTATTTTTTCCAATATGTTCATATTCTGTATTGTACTTAATACAGATTCAATGAAATGTAAAATTTTGTTTATAAAAATATCTTAACATTAAGAATTGTGCTATTGTGGGGATGCTTTTTATATGTTTTACATTTTTTATTATTTGTTGATGTAAACATAAATTGACTATTGCACACATTTTTACTGATGATATACAGTAGGAAACAAAATTTCTGCAATATTGTAGTTCTGTTTTCTTAGCCTGTAAGAGATTAACAAAGTTTGTATATGCTAATTCTTCACAATAAAAATGCAGATTATTTATCAACAAACGTGTTGTTCATCTCGTACTATACATGCAACATGTACAATTTGTAAAAACACTTTTGATATTTAGTACGTTGCATCAAAAGTGATATTTTGATCAAGTACGTGCGAGAGAATCTGGGGTGTACATGTGAAATGATGTAAAAAAGGGTCTAAAATATTCTGCTTGTTACAAATATGTTTCAACATTATTTAAGAGGAATATTTGATCTAGTCAAGTGGAAAGTGACCTATAAATTAATGTGTGGTATTTATTAGCATTAGCATGTAATGATTTCATATTTAACTTTTAAAATGTTCCCACATATTAAACAGATATTAATAATTTTTTTTGTATTAACTATAAGCACGCTCTGCAATACATGACAACTCATTTTAACTTGCATGGTGTGCACATGTGATGGTATGGAGTGAGTAAACAAACATGCATGTGAATGTTTACATATTTACCATTTTTATTCAAATCAGTAAAAAAGTTGAGATTTCTTGTCTTTAAATATTTCAGTCAGAAAAGAAGGCAAAACATCACTAACTGCAGAAAAAAAGTGACATGATGCTCCCTGTTATATTAAACTATACTGTATATTATGTACCATTCAATATAACCTGTATAATGTATCACTCTAAAAACAATACTATAAAACGGTTGCTTCCTTCATGTTACTGATCTGGTCGGCGTGTGTCGCCTCATCATGAAATCAAAGTCATGTGATGTAGAAAACATTAAAAACGTTAATGCAGCAGCACTATAGAATTATCGTCCTCACAGATAAAATATTGCACCTTGTAATTCACTGCATAGTCTCAAATGATAATCTGACTCTTAAAAGTTCTAAGTTCAAGTTCAATAATAGTTATATGGCGTTGTTTTAAGGCTATGTAGCAGTACCTACTTCAAACAGTTCAAACTAAACAAAACATCCCAAGTAAAAATCATTACAATCCCTGTTACACAAGGGTTTACAATTTAAAAGAGTTACATAGCAATTAATATTAATGAAAAACAATTTGTGTAACTTCATATCCACAGGGAGCTGAAATAGTAAGGTCAGCTTATGTTCGGTATGGCGTCCCTCTACATATTGCTGAGGGTTTCACTCATTCAGGAGAGGGGTGGTTTCTTCACTCTGTCTACTCAGATCTTCTTGAACACTTAAATTTGAACAAAAAATTAAGTGTTAAACCCAGCGTATTCTTGGAGACGGCATAAATAAAGTCTAAATACCCTTCCACATATTACACAGTATATATAAATATAAGAGACAAATCTGATTATCCTAATTCACACATATCTTTCCACTATTTATACAGTATATAAGAATGTATAAGGCATCTAAATATATGGCAAAAATTGAATTATCGTAATTTGAAGTTAATTACCTTTGTCGTCGTATTCGTTGATAGAGATAATACACAGCCAAGGAAAAAGCCTGAGGACAGCATGACACAAGAGCAGTCATTTAGTGTCATGTTAAACTGCCAAGAAGCATGAATTATAAGTTTCTAGTCTTTGACCCGAGTGATTAAATGAATGCCACACAAGTAAAGCGACAATATTCACTGTATCATGCTGTCTCTGCCATGCCGGAAACTTTATACAGGCCTGAAAATCAGCCTTGTGTGTCTAACGTTAACATACAGTCCATTGCAGGAGAATCTTTCAAGTCACAGGAAGACAATAAAAAGCTGATATGCTGCACAATTAAGTATACTCATGCAATTTACATGGCTTCATGTGTCCTTTTTCCTCACATGGACCACTTCAGCGACTAATACTTACACCCAAAAACGCTAAGCCTCCTTGGACAGCAGCTGCCCATTCAAAGCTTAGATGTTGTGTGATGAGGCCACCCACAACTGGGCCATAAAACATCCTTAAAATAAGACAAAAAAACAAATTTCCACTTAAGAATTAAATTCATAACGTTAAAGATCAAACAACAGGATATTAGTACCAACCAGCCAGACAATTTTTGGTTAACATTGCACTAATCTGCTATATTAGATTACTGTATCACTTCCCTTTTTTTTTTCAATTCAGCAAACAGCTTTTGAGAGTCAGTGGAAGCCAGTACGACTTACCCCATGGACCAGACCGCCCCAAACAGTCCAGACACCATTCCAAGAGTACTTAGTCCCTCATCAAATCCTTGTTCACTACAAAGAACAAAAGAACAGAATGTAAAGTATGTGTTTCGCCTTGCATTACATTTTTTTTTTTTTTTTTTTAACTGCAGGTCATGAATATATAGGAACACAACATGTGGAGCCACTCACTATGCACATGTGATGATCTCAGGGAACGTGGGGATGGCAGTCATGCCCAGAGAAAACCCAATTACACCAAGCATGACGACCAGCAACCACAGCTGACTACACATGCAAAACACAAACAAACAAAAATACAAGTTAGGAATTATGTTGTTTTTGTAATGCAACAGTGAGGCAACACATGACCTACTGAATACTGCCAGTGGTGGAAGAAGAGGTAGTAAAATCATTTACTAGGCTTTGTCTTTGACTCAGTTGCTTGTAATTACTGTCTAAAAAAACATAACATAAAGCTGGAGTCTTCGCTGGTTGACAAGAAGTTTGGAGGAAGTCACTGCACCCGGCCAAGAAATAGTCGCGTACATGACACCTGTAATACCTCACAATCTTATCGTTTTTACACTTCGGTTTTTATACAGATTTTTAGAGTTTTAGAAGTCCTAATAGGCAGATTTTGTTACCTTTGGATAGAGCTAGGCTAGTTGTTTCCCCGTTTCCAGTCTCTATGCTAAGCTAAGCTAACTGGCTGTAGCTCCATATTAAAACAGACATATATGAGAGTCAAAAGAAAGCAAATGTGTGTATTTCCCAAAACGCAAACTATTCCCTCAAAGTAGAGAGTCTTAGTTACTTTCTACCTTCACCACATGCTCACTTTGGGATGTGAAGGAAAGGGACGGGACCAAGCAAAAAGAAGCCAAATGCTGTGGCGACGGCTCCTGTCACCATGAACCAACTCCTGGTAGCCTGATAAACACCAACAAACGGAGGATTTTGTTTAACGTGACAAACGTAAAGTTGTGAAAGAATTATCTCCATGTAATCATTTTAGTTGCTTTAATACTCACAGGATATTTATCAGTGAAATACCCCATCAGTGGTGATGCCAGGCAATAAGGTAAAGACAAACCAAGCATGATGAGTCCGACGTAGCCAGTTGAGAGATTAAACTAGGTAAAATAGAGAGAGAAAAATACTGTATTTCTTCATCATTCACACGGTGCATGAAAAGCTTTCGACCTAAAGTAATTTGACTTTTTCAGAACAGAGGATATTACCGTATCAATAGCAAACAGGGACAACGTGGCATCCAAGAAGCCCAGACCTGCACTTAGAGTGAATATAACATAGCAGATCAGCACTATTTTCACATGAGTGAGAAGCCCAAAGAATGAATCCTTTGACGGGTCTGCATCTGTGTAGAGAGAAGCCCAAAATACAACTCACAGTTCAAATCTACGAGAAAAAATAAATACTTTTTAATAGTAATTTAAAAAAATAATTTGGGTGAAATATCCAAAACTGCTACCAATGGTTGGCAAGATGTAAATGTTGAAAGGAACCATAATCAATAGGAAACACCCAAGAAGCATAAAAGGGACTTCATATCCGAATGACTGGTAGAACCACCCTCCGACCGGTGGTCCCATGATAAGACCAAGTCCTGTGAAAATCTCCAAACTACCCTAAAGAGAGAGAAATGAAGCACATTAAAATATGCATTTACATACACAGTGCACTACATATACACAAGCAAGCAGAATCTGAATGACTACATACTGTATTTAGGTAGCTACTTATTATTTTCCATGGCTCTGGGGGAAAATGCGAGATACAAAACAACTCAAACTATATTGCTGTTTTTGTTTGCTCGTGATTCTAATGTCTAAACAACATGCCAGACACACAAGGGTTGTCTACACTCACCAAAACAGTTGCCACATTGTTTGGGAATATTTTTGCTGTCAATGCAAAAGAGGAGGTCATCGCAGCAGCAAAGCCCACAGCGTCAACAGACCTCACTACAAAGCACATAGTAATGAAGGCAGGACCTGCAGGAACCCGATCTAGTAATCTGCGAGAAAAGAATGAAATCATTTAATGACAAAAGACTGAGACGATACAGGCTGTTAGCTCAGTCTTAAACAGCAAGGAATAGTGTGTAATGTAAGGTGACTAAACACATTAATGAAGAATAATCATTTTTACACCAGATGAAATCACAAATCTGCATTTTTTTCAGATAAAGTGGAGAAAAACAACAAATTTAATAAAGAACCATGTACACTGCCAATACAATTATTTCATGTTTGTTCATTGCCAGATTACATAAAGAACTTTCTCATGATTATCTTAAAAGAAGGCTGGTGTTATTCTATATTTTTCTACCAACAATGCATTAGTTCATCTCTCAGTACTTTACACTTTCTCTGCCCTTTCTGTGACTCTCAGCTCTAAGCCCCATTTGTTCCAACTCAACTCATAAATCTTTACAAACAGATCACACATATATAGTTTCATTCTTCTAAAAGGCAATTTCCTAAAACAGCTGGGCAATGTAGTTTTTTTGACAAATGTCACTAAAAACAGGAGCAAAATGTGATTTTGTTGGGGACTATTTTTAAAAAAGCAGAAATAACCCAGTGCAACAGTTCTGCTAAAAACTACTGCTTTGTAACCACTTAATCTAAATTTCATTTCATGGTCTTCTCATAAAATCTCAAATAATCTTGCTTTTAATATGACAAGTTTACATTATTAATTTATAGTTGACATTGTGGGTGTATGTGAAGTGTTATTGTGTGTAGCTTTGTATTTTGTATAATGTGTCCTGTGTGTTTTTTTGCTTTGTACTGTTTGTTATTGTGCTGTTATATGTTTTATTTGTAAGGGACTGCAGATGAAAATTAGCTTTAAAGCTAACTGGTGCAATACATCAAATGTTAACATTTATGTTTAAAACTGTACATTGTCCCAATAAAAACAACACAACAAATGTCCATTTAATATTTTTTTTGGATGGAAGCTAAGGCACAGAGGAATAATATATATACAGTATGTATACTATATATTATAAATGAATAAATAAATAAATAAATCTGGGTTTAGCTACACACACAATACTTTTTGGTTGAATCAATTCGTTGTTGGTTTTGGACTTTTCAAAGTACAGTATATTGCCTTGTCTTTTCTTTTTGGGACTCCTGTGATGAACACCTCGAATACAATGTTTACCATGACACAATCAAACATTTTTACACAGAATGTATGAAGCCTAGAGGCCTAAATCTGCAATTGCTACAATGCAAACATTGACAAAACTACAAATTCAGTTATGTGAGCATTATCTGTAACTCTTAACTCAGTGTTATGCAAAATACTCTGCTTTCAAAAACTATCGAAAACTTGAGAGTTGTTAAATATGTTAAGATTACTGTATTATACTAGTTACTATATGCAATATGTTTCTAAACCCATCATCATCATCATCATTCACATGGCACACAGGATCAACACTCACCCAAACAGAATGGTGCAGCCTGATGACACAAAAAGCCCTGTAACAAGCATGAACTTCGCACCAATTTGGACAATCTGATGAGAGAGACTGAGAGTCACTCCGTGCAACAAATCACACTTCACATAACATTAACTGATTAAAAATAATGACGTATACTTACATATTTTCCTAGTATCAGTGAACCAATCAAATTGCAGACAGCATAGCAGCCAAATATGAGACCAATAACAGTCTGACTGGCTCCTTTCTTTACTGCCTGTGTAGAAAATATTCAGGCAATGTATTCATAGGTATGAGAAGAGACAATTAACTCACAGTAGAATTAACAAAAGCAATAAACAATAGTCAAATATTCTGAACTTTTCCCTTAAATGAATGCCTCAAATGATTGATCAAGAACTATTTGTTGCTTTACAGATATTACAGATGACACCAGCTGATCTTTCTTGAGACCTTCTGTCCGGTGAGAAAGACAAAACCAGTCATTCACTGACCTTCATCGAGGCTGTCTGATGTATATCACATGATTATTGGTACATTTTACTGAGAAGACACTACTGCTAAGTTTTTAAAAGGAATTGGTGATGGTTGTATGATCAGCTTTGGTCCATTCTTCTCATCACTGTGATACTATTCTTCAAGACATAGCATACCTATTGATACCATAGTCATCAACTGATCAAATTAATTATTGGGCAACTCCTTGATTGAAACACTGCTCCTCCCAATGTTATGTTTTCAGCCCTGTTTGTTTGTTTGGTTATCTGTCTCTTTGTTAGGTGGATATCACAAAAACGTGATGTGGTCAATTAGTCAACAACTGCACTTCATTCAAGTGCTTTAGTTGAGTAAGTGCAGTAGTTCTTGCATCCTATGACTGTCTATATGAAGCTTTGGCAAAAGTTCAAGAAGGAAGATCTCTTCCATCAAGTTCTGCCTATATTCCACTATGGGTGTATGTCTATTTCCTCTCAATCACTTCCACTTTCCCACACTGTTAAAATCCATTCATTCACAATTCTGACATCATCATACCTGACTAATGATCTTTCTACCTGTGTTCCTCAAGCCAATCAGTCGCCAGATGCTTTAAATGTTACTGTAATTCTGCCATTCTGTCATTCAGACATACTATTACACAACCCACCTCCTCCCCATCACCACCATGACCTCCATGGTATCCAGAGAGACTCATTCAAAGGTTTTCATCAAGTACCTGCTGACCTGCTGGGGGAGGAGGTTGGGGAGGGGGGGTGGGGGCGGGGTCCTGTCCTATCTCCTCTCTTAATAAAGGCTTTATGAAGGTTCTTCACATTGATGGAGTCTAATCCCCAAAACTGTTTCTGTCGCTAACATCAATATTGTTATACATTTCAAATTGATCTTTCTTATTGAAGTATATTTTAATGGATGCGGATAAATTACTTAACATTTTTTACTTTTAAAATAAAAAATAGAGATTGTGCAGGTGTTGTGCAAATTAACAGCATTGGAAGTACATTATGAATTTGTGACAAATGGAGCTTAGCGAAAGTTCAGTCAAGAAGACCAACTTTCACATGCTCAGGTCTGTAGTTTTATTTGTCAAACCATCTTTCATTCCCTCCCTAACGCGTGCTCACTTATAATTTCCTTGCTGTCATTCCCCTGGGCATCAAGTAAGATGTCAGCTCTTCACATCAGCTGGTCACCAATAGCACGGTGACACACCTTCAGTCAGCCTATCATATTGCAGCTTTCTTTTTGTTTTCTCCCTCTTTGTCTTAGTGCTTTCATGGTGCTGTTTTTTCACACCCCACCACTTCCCCATCACCGCCCAGTCTTCACAGATTCATCAGTGCATCACTTCCTCAACCTCATCAGCCTTATCAGTCTCAGCAGAAGTCATCAGCCACCACCAACAGTGTCTAGACTCCATGGGGGGATTTATCTTGCTGCAGCTCAGGACTGATGTCCCTTGATTCAAAATCTCCCTGTGGAGTCTAAGCGCCAAAGACTTTTGACAACACTTAATCATCAGTATCATCTGTATAATAAACAATTCTCTTGCTTATTTCACGTGTCTCTCCTGATTAAAATAGCTATTGTCTATGTATTATATTCTACTGTTGTTTTGGGGAAAAAAAGCCTCTTTTTTGCCTCTGCTGACCTCATTAACCAAGACTTTAATATGCAACTGCCAGTTAATAATCTGTGCTATAAACACACATTTTGGCACATATAAATTGTAGATGTTTGTTTGCTTTTTAGAGTTTTATAAATTACAGAACAACAGCATGTTTTTACACAAGTAGTAGCAGCAAAAGAGTATCCAACCCTGGCACTGCTGTCTATACGGCTCCCTTTCAAAAAGGGTTTATAGGTTGTAAATAAAGCTTTATAGTTCAGTTATAAGTTAGAAGAACAACTTTTGAGTTTACAGGTTGTGAAAAATCCCTACTTGGACCATATTTACCTTCTGTAAAAGGACAGCAGAAGATCTGAACCAAGAAAACATTTATTTTACAACTTATTGATGGATTAATAATGGATTACCAATATTAATGACTTTATTACACAAACAAAATGATAAATTCTGGCCAAAGGAATCTTTTACAACCTGGCCACCCAAATTATTCCTACGCCTAAGTTATAGCATTAGTAAATTATTTATTAACTATTAAAACTAACCAACAGAAACCTTTGCTGAACAGCAGCTTATGTGTCCATATGTGAAAATGACCTGAGAATTATTTAGTTAAGCTTGGTTTATTTGTTTATTTGTTATTCTCTTCTCAAAAGAACAGGGAAACCTTAAAAATGAGCATGAAAGTTAGCTTACATAGCAAATTTTCATTTGTAGTCCCTGGCCAGGTGTTAAAAAGACACCTCAAAATAGAATAAAAGTGATAAATAAATATAAAACAAAGTGCAAAAATATTGTGCAACAGTGGCACGAGTAGGGAAAATTAGTCACCATACTGATTGCGATATTTTCTTTTTTCCCAGAATGACAAAGCTGCTCTACTCTGCCTCTGATTGGCTTGACCTGATATTCTTATCCTAACCAGTCTCACTCCTCATGCCTAAACCTGACCAACCCAACCAACAAAGGCAACAAAGTATTAGCCAATCAGAGGCAGAGAAAGGTGGTCGCCATCCTGGGAAAATTTTTTTGCCATACTGGTCATACGAGATCAAGTAAGGCAAGAGCAGCAAAACCACTGAGTGTATTTAACATTTAATTTCACTTGTAAAATGAAAATAATGTTCTTCTTTTAAAAATACATGGTCTCCATTTAATAAAGCCATTAGTTAAAATATTTAACAATTTATTAAAGAGCACCTTTAAACCTTTAAACTCATTTGTACCCATTGAGGAGGGCTTCTTTAACTTACCTCATTAGGGAAAAATGGGCCTAATATTGAGTAACAGATCATTGAGCTGAAGTTGACAGATGCCATTGATATTAAAGTGAGTTTCTGCTGTCTTGTCATCCTCGGTGGAGGATCTGTTGAATCTGCTGGAGTGCTGTCATCTGATATGAAAAGAAAAAAAAAGGGGAAGTGACTACAGGTGACAGAAAATAGGATTAATATTGGTAATCTTCAATGAAACTGGTGGTAATTTATGAATCAAAATAGCAAATTAAGGGTCAATTCACTTGGAAGCTGTTGCTGCTGGTTCAAAATTCACCGCCAGAAATGGTAGTTTTCAGACTATATTTATTAAAAAGTTATTAAAGTGACCAACCTCTTCGCCGAAGATCATCGTGTGGGTCCATTTCTTTAAAATTCAGGTCAGAAATAAACGGGGACACACAGAGAAAGAAAGTGGAGGAATCCTGGAAACACAGCCAGCTCCTGACTGTCTGTTCAGACCTCTCTTCAACCACAGACAGCGAAACACCACGCGAAGCAATCACGATGTTTCCGGTATTTCCTCAAACTATTAGTCAGAAAGTAAGTGCTTTATGAGACACAGGAACGAAGTCTCGCGAGTCAGGTTAGGGTGAGATTAAATCTAGATAAGTTTAGATCCCGCGAGAGTTCGCTGAATACAAATTCCCACTTTTGTGACATATTAAATGAAATTATAAATCTATATCATTACTGTAAATATATATTATCATGATCTATATCTATATCTATCTATATCTATCTATCTATCTATCTATCTACCTATATATATATATATAAATGAATATATAAATAAATATTATTAATCACTCTGAATTTTAGTTTGCATGGACAGCTGTGAAATTAATTATCTATGAACCTTTATACAAAACGAACAGCTGCAATTTGTATGATTTAATATGTGAATTTGTGTTTTGTTGTATTCTTTTTCGTTTGTAATGTTATGGTCCGCCATCTCATAAAATCTTTGCTTTTAGATATTTTATTACAGAAAGTGTATGAAACCCCTTACCAAAATAGTCATAAATAGTAATAAACAGTCGAAATTGTATTTGTTTGTAATACTTGTAATACTAGAAAATCTTCATTTTTTTATTTTTTGCAGAACTACTTCAGTTGATTCCTTCATAACTTCCACACAAACACACTGAAAGAGGAAGCCTGTGGTGTGGGATCACTAACATTGCATCAGTGAGTGACAGAGTCAAACTGAAAATGAAACATAACAACAAAAACACTTGGAACAAATTGTTTTTATTACTTTTTGGCCAGCCTATAGGTCCCTGTAAACCTATGGTCACATCATATTTGTTTCCTTCACAAAATAAAGAGAAAAAAAAAGAGGCAACTGACTATTCATTAGGCAGTATTGCTGATAACTGACACACACTGTCGCTGAAGTCTCTGAAGCTGCATTAAATGAAAACTCTCTACATTAAATTCCGTGAAGCCTTTCTGAAAATACTCTCCTTTAAAATAACCTCCTATTAGCAAATGATGAATGTCCAGACATTTATACGTTTGTTTCTTTTGTACATTAGCACCAAATCTACATGAATGTCACTCCTACTAACAATAAATCTAGATAATTTAAATATCTTGTATTAATACCTTTGCAAGTTTGTTCTCATTCTTTTTTTTTCTACAAGTGTAACATCAAAAAACTCTTGGTACCATGTCAAAGCAAAGGTGAAGTACAAAATTACTGAAATTAGCAACATATAAGCACATTTTTCTAAGCATATATTGATGTTAGGTCATTTACTAAATACACACAGTTCAAGCAGCTTTATATTTTCTTTATGCAAGTACAACATCAGTTCTAAGTAGGTAGCATTATTGCACACAAGCTCTATCTATCTAAAGCAGCACTGACTTTCAAAGAGGCAAACTACTGTACTTCACATTCAAATGCAGTTTTTCAAGTAGCATCATAAACATCCGAATGAAAACAACACAGAGTCAGTTTTAAATTAACTGAGAGACCTCTTGACCTCTTGGAAAGTATTCTGTTTGGGGGATGATATCATTTTCTACCATTCTCTACACTAACTTACTTTTGGTGCACATTGACCGACCCTTTTTTTACTATTACTGACAATATGAGCCGTACAGAAGGGAGTCTGAGAAATTAAAAGGGAGGACAGAATTATATAGCTTTGACAAACAAATTGAGGTTAAATTAACACATGAAAACATACTGTCAGATCATAACGGCTCCAACTGAATAATGATCTGCATTACTGTGGCCAAAAAAAATATTTACTATGTTGATTGCACCACTTCATAGAAGTAACATGGATAGAAAATATACAAACTATGATTAATCACACTCAGTGACAGAATCAATACATTCCTCTATTGCATCTTCTGCAATTTTAACATAATGTAAAGTGACAAACAAATCAGATTAGAAATCAAATCATTGCTTTGAACAAATGGTATTTGGATGAAGACAGATACCAATTAAAGGGTATCACAAATATAACGATAACAACCAGTTTGATATTCATAATAAAACCTTATAATTTATCTACTTATTTACTTAAAACTGAACTACAACAGTGCAGTGTTTGTATCAGATATGGTATGGCTTAGTGAAAATGTATTAGCAATTTTGAATGCCACTGTACCTCAAGATATTTGCTGTGTATATTTTTTATAAACCCCACAAATGTACATAAAGTATTTATTAATTTGTAATACATTGAAACAGCTTAATTAGCCAAGATTTCTTTGGCACCACAGGCGGTACTTAAACTCCAGACTACTTTTAAAATTCATTCAAAAATGTAATTTGTTTACCTTTTGTTTATCCTGGGAAGGTTGACATTTCTATTTCACTAAATACAGTAATAATAAATAAAATTAGCTTGAGCATATGAGCTAAAACTTATGAATAAAGTGATAAAGTTTTCATAACCATTCACCTCGACTGACTTAGCCTTCTGAGACTGATTGTACTTTATCTGCATGTGCAAGACCAACTTGAATCATAATTTCCTCTTTAAAACAAAGAGTCACCCCATCACATAAAGTACGTCTTCCTACTTATGCCCCCACATGGAGGGAAGTGACACCAATGCGATTTCTTTTCAGTTAGTACACAACATCAAAATTACTTTTTCACTTAAGCCTTTGAGTCACATTGGCCAAGGAAACAGCAAATGCCTGCACTGCTGAAAAAGGATACTGGAAATCCAAAATATAGGCATTCCCATCAATTCGCCCAAACTGCATCACCTAAAAAAAAAAAACAGAAAGCAAGAAGATACTTTAGAAAGCATGAAACAGCCAACACATCAACACACTTTTTCAATTTAAGAAGTACTGCATTTGTATGAAGTAATCTGTCTATTGAGACAAAAAAACCAAACAAAAAACAAACAAATTGAAGCAGCAGTGGCCGAGTTTTAGTCTCCTCCTAATGATTTTGCCCATTTTTGCCTTTTCTTATCAATAAACCTGATGATGACATCATCCCTGATGTTGTCATCATAATGTCATCATTATTTTCTTAAACTAGACCATTTTCACAAGCTGAGTAGTATTCCTTGTAAACTGAAATTCTCTTAATTGATCAGTATTTCTTATCATCAAATTACCTGTCGTCCATCCAACTCAATCTGAAAATTCTTGGCTGACTCCTGGGTGACTCTTCCTCCAAAGTCAAGCTGGTAGACCTGGGTGGCTTCATTCCACAATGGCTGTTTATTGGCCATAACATAGACAAACCCTTGGCTGCCCAAACTACGGTCCTCTCTTTCGTTTGCCTTGCGGCACTTTATTTCTTCCAGCTCACTAGCCATACGCAGACTGCGCTTGTTCTTCCAGCTCTTCTTGCTGCTCTGGTTCTGGTTCATGAGCTCATCACCACTAATGAACAGCTCCGGCTCACTCTCTGAGCTATCCTGGAACTCATTTGTTGTCCTGCTCATCTTCTTGGTTTTGTTGAGCTGCTCTCTCGGCCCCTTGGGCTTTTTCTTCTCTCTGCTGCCAAGCCTCGGGCTGGAAATGAGAGTGTTGAAGTCAGAAAGTGCACGGCCTTCCTTTCTGGATTTGCCCTCAGAGACAGTGGGCATGTTGGCCTCCTCGGCTCTGCTGTCAAGTCTTTTGCGGCTCTTCTTGTTAAAGCGCTCTGACTCCTGTGGCACAGGGCTTTCATTTAAGGATGATGGCTCTGCAAAGTTGTTGGCAGACTCTGCTAGATCCTCTGTGGCACTTTTGGAAGGTGGTAGTTCGGTAGGTGGTGGAGGAGGGGGCAGAGGGGGTGGTGGAGGTGGTGCAGTTGGAGGGGGTGGGGAGAGAATTGGCTTCTCTAAAATCTGATGAGTTTTAGTAGGAAGGGGAGGTGCCGGAGGGTCTTGCATGGGAGGTGGGCAGGGGTAAGGGTTCCAGGGGTGCAGGTTTACAGGGTGCAGCTGAAGTCCGGCACATGAACTGGCTCCTGGATACATCGGAGGGAGAGGGCAGCAAGCCAAGTTAGCAAGATTCGGGGGGTAGCCTGGTGGCAAAACCAAATTGGGGTCCTGCTGAGCAAAAGGAACTGGACCAACCACATCGTTTGGAGAGCACTGTGGTGGAGGGTTCTGTAAGGTCTGAAGTGGGGGTCCACCGTGACCCACACCTGGAGGAAAAGGCGAGAGCGATATCTGGTAACCTGATGGGAAAGTAAGAGTGCTTGTGCTCGGACTGGATGGAGGTTTAGTCGTGAGGACAAAAGGTAGACGAGTCATGTCCAAGTGCTGACCTTGACTGATGATGAGCGGAGGCGGTTTATGAGGTCCTGGTGGGGGACCTAATATTGTTTGCTCTGGGGTGAGCCAGAACTCCTCTGCGGTGGAGGTGTCCCATTGGTAAGGCGGAGGGCGTTTAACTGTCAAACTGACATCACCGAGAGTCAGCTGGCGTACTGATTTTTCAAGGTGACACTGCTGATTTAAAGTCTCATCTTCGGTAAAAGCAGAGTTAACGTACACTGTTCTGTCCCGGCTGTTATCAACAGCACTCAGCAGACTGTAAGATGACTGGGAGGCCATGGGTGAGGCACTTTTGGAGTGCACAATAATGGTACTGTGATGTGCTCCTTTCCCTGGTGGGAAGTCTTGCCTCACCACCGTGCCACCTGCGATGCCACTACTTGTAGTTCCACCACCACTGACACTGACGCTGGTGCTGCTGCTGTTACTGCTGCACTGTGTGCATGTGTACAATGCAGTGGGCACCCTCTGCTGGTACGTTAGCGCTAATGCACTGTTCATTTTAGCCTTAGTGGGAAGTGTTCTTGAGCTATCCATCATCTGTGGCACTTTGAGTCCCACATCCCTGCGGTCACGGCGTATAGTGGCATGAATCAGACTATTATCGATTCTCTGGGGAGGAGGAAGTGTAGCAGTTACTTGATTTGCTGGATCAGGGTAAGGAGGAGGGTCCCCACTAGGTATTGAGTATCGAGGGACGGAAAGACGACTCAGTGTTGCCGAGCTATACGGAAGCTGAATTTTTTTACTATCAGAAGAAGTGACTTTGAGCGTGGCTGAGCCCCCGATGCCATGGACAGCGTATGCATTCTGGTTGCGAATGAGGCGCCTGCGTGGCCGACAAACCTCCTCCACGTTGCCGCTGCTGTCAAAGGTCGTGATCCTTTCATACCCCAGAGGTGTTGGGTACTGTAAGGTCATTGGGTGAAGCAAGAACTCATCTTTCTTCAGGCAGGGGTCTGGCGCCAGGACGCTTGGGCTGTCACAGTTTGTGACAAGTGTCTGAGGTGCAGCGGCCGCTGTAGCTGCTGCCGCCGCTGCAGACACTACAGTGCCAGGGTATGGAGGAGGAGGATTTACCTTCCTCATCTGAATCTCCACAGACCCATCTGCGTCATTGAAGGAGGGAGGTAAAGTCCGCGGCAGACTTGGCTTCAGAATGTGTCCATGGTCTCCCCTGTCTAGCCCAGGCTCAGTGGTGGGAGGAGGCATTTGGGGCAGAAGATGAATCTGTTGTAAGGAAATGGTTGGATAGCCAGAAGGAGGAGGAGGCAGCGACATCTGCATCTTCAGTTGCTGCTGCATTTGTTGGTGCTGCCTCTGCATCTGTTGATGTTGCTGCTGGATCTGCTGATGCTGCTGCTGGAGCTGCTGCTGCTGCTGCCTCATCTCCTGGATCTGTTGCCGGATTTGCTGCTGCTGCTGCTGCATCTGTTGCTGCTGCTGCTGCATCTGCTCGTGCTGCAGCTGCATCTGTTGCTGTTGCTGCTGGATGTGGTGTTGGTGCTGAAGTTGTTGGCTTGTCACTTGCTGCGGATTTTGTTGCATTTGTTGGTGTTGCTGAACCTGGTGTTGTTGATGTTGCTGCTGCTGTTGATGTTGATGTTGCTGCTGCTGTTGGTGTTGCTGCTGCTGGTGGTGCAGTTGCTGAAGCTGTTGATGTTGCTGCTGCAATTGCTGTTGTTGCTGCTGCTGCGACTGTGACTGATGATGGTGTTGTTGCTGCTGCTGCTGCTGCTGCTGTTGATGATGATGCATCTTCTGCTGCTGCTGCGTCTGCATTTGTTGTGACTGTTTCGACTGCTGTTGGCGAGGCTGCTGGGAATGAGACCTCTGCGGGTGTGGCTGCGGTGGGAGATGGTGAGGTGGAGGTGGAGGAGGAAGAGTACCAGGGAGAAGAGGACCCATCTCCAGCCCATTGAAGATCACCTGACCAGGGTTTGAGTATCTAGCTGGAACTGGATATGGTGTAGCAACAGCATCCTGGCCATGATCAGAAACCGGAACAGATGCTGCCGCCGCCGCAGCTGCTGCCGCTGCAGTGGCTGTAGGGTTGGTGAGGACGTCAAGCTGAATATTCTGATTGGCCAGGAGAGACTGAACCAGGCCGATACTCTGAGTCGGGGACATGGCCTGAGCTGGGCTGTGGATGGGAGCGATGGGAATGTTGACTGTACAGGGAGGATTGTCTCCTGCCACTCCAGATGGCCCCATCACTTCATGAAAACACAGATGAGAATAATGTTAGTGACTTTTAGCACATACAAACATGCAGAATACAGTGAGATTGAGAGCATTGATAATTAATGTAATTACACTCATTTATCAATATTAGTTGTAAGATTCTGAATTGAAAATATTGTACTTTGATTCATTCACACCTGGTAAGTCATCCTCATCTTCACTGAACACATTGGGGTTGAACACAGGCAAGCTCATGAAGTCATGTGAAATCTTTCGCACTTCTGGAAGATAGATTGTCATCTGCCTCGGTTGCAAATGGAGCAAACTGGTCTTATAGATGACTGAAACACAGAAGAGCATTATGGTGACTGTTACATTCATCAGGATTAAAGATTGTTGATGTGTATTTGTAGCTTTTGTGACGTTTACCTGCACCGAGATTGGCAGGGAGGAAAGAAGCAAGTCCAACAATTTTGAACTTTGTCCCCCAGATGTTGGATGTGACTTGAGCAAGGTAATTGTGCTGTGAAGAAGACAAAACAGAAGACAAGAATAAAAATAAGAATTATTAGTGTGCAAAAACAAACAATCAAGGGTTTACCTACGGTTATGGTATTGTGTACTGACAGACAAAACTTATACTAACATAATAAGACAAGATAAGATCTGTTTTTTGTGTGTTTTGTTTTTGACATTTGGTAAGATAGCTTTGTTTCCAGATTCAAAATTCCCAAGAAACCCTTTTGTGTCACTACACTCACATACTTATATAATCCTTTCTTTTTTTTCAATTTTATTTATTTATTTGACATGGAGAATGATCATTAATCAACAAATTAATTGTAACTGTGAACTGTAAATGAGATGAGCCTCAAAGGATCATTTGTATCTGTTGTCCCTGGCCAAATGTTAAAGAGGCAATCTAAAATCTGAATAAAATGTCATCTTGTAAAATTCATGGTACTAGAGCTGCAACGATTAGTCCAAAGAAAGAAAATTAATCTATAACTATTTTGATAATCGATTAATTGTTTCAGTCATTTTTCAACATTCTCTGGCTCCAGCTTCTCAAGCAGGACAATTGACTGTTTTTCCTTGTCATATGTGACTGTAAATTAAATATCTTTGTTTTGGACTGCTAGACAAAACATCACAATGGCCTGTGAGAAATTGTGGATGCCATATGTTTACTACTATTTTTTAAACATTCATTGACTAAATGATTAATCGAGAAAAAAACTGACAGATTAATCAATAAAATAATTGTTACTTGCAGCCCTACATGGTACACAACATAATAAATACACACACATCCACCAATCAAACAATGTCACAACACAATATACTTAACAACAATACATAGTAAGTTAAGTAACATTCAGGGAAAGGTACAGGAAAGGATCAACAAAGACAGACAAAACAATCAACAGGAAGGCAGCAGCTCAGGTAATTATTTAATTGTTTAAAAGTAAAAATAATATGTTGATGGATAAAACAAACCGTTACTGTCAGTTATAGACTTTGTACTGTAGCACGTCGTACCTCTGTGATCCCGTCCATAGAAAACTCTCGACGTGTCAGACTAGGGGACCGAATTGGAGGCTTCTTTGTCGGTAACCGTGGCGATCGTTGGCCTTCCTGATTGGCACGTGAAAGTTTGGGAGATTTTCTTGAATCCATGTTCATTCTTTGAAACAAAGAGGTAAATATCAAATTATCTTTCACATTTTCAGTTCACATTACAGTCGATACTACAGTTATTTTTATGGTATGGTAAAACAGATGCTTGAATAATTAATTTCCAGATCTTTTATATAACGTTCAGTGTTTCTGTCATGTACTGTGAAGTTTGGGTGACCTGTTTCCTCGGGATAACTTTGGTGACTTCTTCCCAACCCACTCATCGCTCAACTCAATGTCACTGGAGTCAGAGCAGTTACAGCTGTCAGTATATGAGATCATGGGATTCACACACACCTCCTCTGCAAAAAAAACCAAAACAATAACGGCGAGTTTAACTCATACACACTAATATGGTTATAACATAATAAGCAAGTAAATGTTTTTTGGGATTATAGGCCAAATCAAACCCACATGCAGCCAGGTTATGACGCAGGCTATTCCAGTATCATGCCTCAGACCATGTTGCGTCAGAGAATAGCAGTCATCACCAGAGTCTATATTTGTTCTCACTCAAGGTGAACAGTGGGCACACAGCATGAATATATGCGGTTATTTTAAAGTGAAGCACATGTTTAAAGAGATGAAACAGGTGCTAATTTCATTCGAAGAAGACAAGGAACATTATTTATGACCTTTGGGCAGGTCTGTTTGTCCATTATGAGTGTCTCAAGTCTACTGGTATTCTCATAAGTACTTCTTGCTTCAGTTGTAAGCATTATTTTAAAAGTTCAAAATCCATTTAGCCTCTTTTAATGGTGTCATTTTGGGAAATTTGCCTATTTGCTTTCTTGCAGAGTTAGATGAGAAGAACAGTACCACTCTAAGGTCTGTGCATTAGCTTGAGCTAGAGCTTAGCTTAGCATAAAGACTAAAATCAGGGGGGAAACAGTTAAGACAAGACACAAAGACAGCAAAATAAAAAATACATTTTCCATGTTCATGTCACTGTGTTTAACTGTCCAGTTGTCTCTTGGTTCCTGACAAATATAGTCAGAAAATTATTTTTGAGTATTTATATATTTAAATTCCGCTTTGGTTGCCAGGAAACCAGCAGGAGCTCCAGGAGATCGCTTGCCAAGAAACAGGTCACACAAATAACTCCCTGTAAAACCACGATTTGATGTTTTTTACATTTAGATTTGTGTAAAATAAGATACAAAATGTTAGTTTTCAAGACTTAGATGTGCTGGTTTGTTTGGTTTTTTTTTAAATTCTAGCTTCATATTTAGTGTACAAACGAGGGGTATCAATCTTCTTGTCTAACTCTTGGCAAGAAAGTGAATGAGCATATATTCTAAAATGTCAAATTACTCCTTCAAAAAGACAATTTACCCAATTTACTCAATTTTTACACACCCCTTGTGCCATCTAGCCATGCAGATAGTTTTAGTTTTATGAGCTGTGGTTGCCTCTGAAACTTCTGCCTTCACTCCAGTACAATAGAGATGAATGTAATTTCATTTGTGGTTAGTCTGGATAAACCACAGGTTGTTTGGTGAACAGTTAGAGTCTAAACCCACCTGCTTTGCTGTCTGTTTTTGGATCCATAATGACAAACTCAGGCCGTAGTTTACTGATGCGTCTTCCTTTGAGAATAGGCACCAGTCCTCCTAAATATTCTAAGTAGAGAGTGTAGCAGGGACCGCCTGCCTCAGGGCTGTCCTCCGCCCGTTTCATGGTGCAGTGGAGCCTCTCATTCCCAGCTGTGGGATAGCTGACAAAGTCACGGATGTTGTTGGGGTCAGGAATTGGGGGCTAGAACAAAGAGAGGAAAGGGCTGTAAGGTTGCTGGACACTCAAATGAAAACATGTCAAAGTCAGCAGTTTTATATTATCACAGTGCAACGCAAGTCAAGAAGTTGTGTCTGTGACTGAGGGGGGATTAAGCAGGGATCAGTGCACCTTGATGGTGGGTATGAAAGCAGTGGTCACATAAGAGCAGAGCAGCGAGGGCATGTTCAGTTTCCCCACATCTTTCTCCTCTCGCAGGGCGCTGGCGATGCCCTGCTGGCATAAGAGTTGGAGGCTGGCCACCCTATGCTCCACACGCACCACATACAGCGCTGGCCCACATGCGAGGAACAAACGAGAGTCTCTGTGACCCCAACAGATGGTGGTGATGGGCCTCTGAAAAACAGCCAGTCACAAGAACAGAACACTGGATTCTCAGTCGGTTGTTGTTTGTTCTGTTATTATTCACCTTCTTTATTCAAGCTCTCAATTATGAAGTGTTTTAGTTTGGAAAATATGCAATAGATGATATAAAGTTTATCACTCATTACTGAACTGACAAAAATACATCCAATCTGCTATGGTGCCACTCCTTGTCTCTGCAAAATTGCTTTAAAGCTTGAATAATGTATTAGAAAGATTAACATTTGTGGGACATTTCTAGCCAAATTGCTTTAGAGTATTTAATGGTACCCACTTCATAACCACAAGTGCATTTTAAGTATGGGTGACTATGGTGGGACCCAAACCTCCAACACTGAGTGTTAAAGCTGTGCTAGGGCTGAACAATATAATAGATAGATAGATAGATAGATAGATAGATAGATAGATAGATAGATAGATAGATAGATAGATAGATAGATAGATAGATAGATTTACTTTTTGGATAATCTACTTCTTGTAATCATATCACAATTTAATACACAATTTAATTGTCTTATTTAACTGTATTATTATTAGTATCAGAGGAAAGTCTTTATCTAATCTTGCCCAGAGAGACATCTGTCTCTCAGTTTATATAGGACTGACCTGTGCCGGTGTTTCCAAAGTGTAGATGTGTTCTCCTTGGACATTATAGAACTTAACAAGGGCGTTCCTCATGATGGACCCGCAGGCAGCGTCGACAGGTAGCCCGTGTCTCTCCATGCCGGCTACAGCCAGGAGGTCTCCCTGGGAGCACCACTGGGCCTCAACATCTGTGGAGTGAAGAAGTATGAAAACCATATCTGTCATGGGTCATATGATCAACACAATCATTTATGACAAATGTTATTTAAGTCTGAATTCATACCTTTCAGCCCTGAGCGAATTATGGCAGGAGACAGGTCGTCATAGTTGTTCATTAAACTGATATCTCCTGATAAGAAGGTGACTGTCAACAAAGGCTTGACTCTCCGCACTTGAAAGAATAAAGAAAAATACACACATAAGCTTTCCCCAGCCAACACATTTAATTTAGTTGTATGAGCAGCAAGGAAATAAGTTTGTACCTAAAGGCAGAATACTGTCATCAGAGTCTGTGTCACTTTCTGTGCTGTCCTCGACCAGGAAATCAGGGCAGTTCCAGGACATACTCACGATCCCATCAGACTCGTGTAGCAGAACATGGGCAAGCATCCGTCCATGACAGTCCATCACGATCACTTGACCATCTGCTGTACCAAATAAGACCTGAGGGGGCATTGTACATTAAAAATTAATTCATGACATGATGAAAATACTCTGGAGCGTCATATATCTGACCTAAAAGCCATTTACAGTTTTATCTTGTATATCAAGCAGCGTTAACAACATTAGAAGCAAGAGGAAAATTATTTCACCCCACATCTAAACATTTTATGACGCAGATTAAATAACATTTTTAATGCAGAGCTGAATGAGTTCTTATGGTTCAAAGAGCCATTCATTTACAGGAAGTTCAACTAGACAATGCCTACCTGTTGATCATCAGGTGTCCAGATGCCACAGGTGATTTGACTCTCTAGGTTAATCTCGGAGGACCAGTGTCTTTGTCCGCTGACGGAGCCAACCAACACAAAGCCATCTCTGTACGCGATGAGGGCTTGAGTGCCATCATGTGACCAAGTAAAGTCACTCACCTGGAGGAGAGAAGTGTTCACCTTCAAGATAACTGAGTATTCATAAACGACACTGCAATCAAAATACAGTCACATCTGCTAAGTTTCTAGGTAATAGTGGAAAGAAGTGTCTACCTGGGCTCCTCTGTCATTCACTAACTCCACAGACCATCTTCCTTCATACTGGATCCAAACAAAAATACCTCCTTCCATATCACATGTAGCGAGCTTCTGAAAGGGTTCATTCCAGCGCACCAAGACAACCTGCAAAGGCCCAAAAAAACTCACTATTTTTCTCAAACACAGGTGGCTCTCTGCACCAAAGAACATTCATGATTAATATCCAGTATGAGCACAATGCTAAAAAAAAAGAGGCTGATTTAAAAGTCCACTGCAGTTGGAAGGAAAGCAAGCAGACAGAGACAAAGACTAACAATGTCAGACCATCAATTCACATGCACACACTGTCCTGTTTTCTTTATATATACACGCATATAGCACCTACAGTTTGTATGCTGTTATTAAAATAGACATAAATGTTCATACTATCTGAATCTCTAAATTGAATGTCTTTGATAGAGTTAATATTTTTTCATAATGCATGTCTAGACAGCCTATTACTGTGAATATGATGCACATTTAATACATCTGAATTTATTTTTTATAAATATCTCATTCCTGTCACCTAATTTACACTGCATATATAACTATCTGCATATATTCTTTATACTATATTCTAATGCTGTATGCATATTTTCTGTTGTGCAATTTAGTTCAATGGTATGCCAGATTTTCAAATTTTTTCTATGATATTCCTGCTTTTGTGTACATATTGCAATTGTTGGCTGCATTTATCTTTTACCTTTATTTGCTTTACTGTTATTTATATTCTAATCTCATGAGTTTTCCTTGTACTTGGTGGGTTAGATGTAAATATGTGTCAGTTTTATCAGTCTGAAAGTGTTCTAAAAAAGATTACATGAAGAAAGAGAGAGAGAGACAGAAAGGGAACATCTTTGTCAAATTGCTCTTTATGTGTTGCAAAAAAAAAGTGATATTGATGAAGTCAAGACCCCACCTCACTGTTGTGTCCGCGCAGGTTAAAATTGATTCTCTGAGGTGTACTTCTGTCCCTCCTGCAGTGACTAGATGTAAACGTCACCCCAACAACTCCTCTCCCATTCCCCGTGGCGAGCCAGCCCTCCTCGTAGTACCGTCTCCGGCACACCGGCTTGTCCTTCTCACTCTTGGGGACCCGGCCTTTCCATGAGAGGCAGAGGATGTTGGAGTCGCTGCAGAGGATGGGACCATGTTCCACGGCAGCCAACATCCCTACTGAGTGACCAGGCTGGTGGGCAAAGGAGAGGAAGAGGCAAGTTAAAAATACTCTTTTTTTGACCTTATAATAAGAATAAAAACAATGTACATTATTCATTTGTGTGGGTTTGTGACCTTACATTTACTTCAAAAAGGCTTTTCATTTTTCATTTTTCTGAGCAGCTTAAGGACTTAAGGACAATCTTCCCATCTGCTGAGGAAGATTGTGTGATATGATTGAAAGCTCAAGAACAGCTACTAGATGGACCCTGGGGTGAGATTGTTCTATCAAATAGTGTTTCCAAGGTAGGGAATGAACATTCAAACTCAACATTTAAGCCAACATGAATGAGAAGATCTAAAAAAAAATTTAAATAGTTTGAACATCTACTGTTACATGACAACTGAAGATTGTGTGTTGTGATCGAAAGCTCCAGAACAGCTGAAACCAGGGGCTCATTTGTTTGAGATTCTCTGTCCAAATGAGCTTCATTTGAGTGTAAAGAGCTTACAACAGTGAATCAGTAAATCTGCCCTTACACCAGTAAAATCACCATGACTGCTGTCATAGTGTTCGAGCAGTTGTTCCATTATTCAGTGTCTATGGAGCAGCTCCAGGATTTGTCTACAGATGACGTCATCACTACAGTCTGTCTTTTATTTGTTCAGATTCACAAACTAAAACTGAGAGGATTAAATAGTAGATAAAATGTTTGATTTCCGTTTTGGGGTAAATTTACCCTTTAAAGGACCAATTTGTAGGATTTGGTGGCATCTAGCAGTGATAGCTGATAACCCCTCGTCCTCAAACCTCCCCTTTCAAGAATGTAGGAGAACCTACAGTGGCCGCGAAATTTGCAAAAAATGCAAAAATCCTTCTCTAGAGCCAGTGTTTGGTTTGTCCATTCTGGGCTACTGTAGAATCAGAAGAAGAAGAGAACCCGTTACCTATGTAGATATAAAGGGCTCATTCTAAGGTGACGAAAGTACAACAATTCTCATTTTCAGGTGATTATACACTAATTAAAACATACTTATGGATATTATATTCCATTTCTGCCAATAGATCCCCCTAAATATTACAGACTGGTCCTTTAAAGGCAAATTCTTTGTCTGTAGCATATTAATGTATGTTGGCTTTGTTCACTTAGGCCAGTTATATCTCAGATTGAGTGCATTAATTTCCAACCTTGTCCAAAAAAAAGAAAAAAACCCTTGAAAAATGAACCGACAGCTCACATGAATATTTTGAAGTGGAAGATTTGTCCTGGGTATTCACCCAGGACAAACCTAGAATTAAAAGTTTGTTTTTATTGGCAATTTTGAAATTTTAGCATTAGTATTATAGGTAAAATATTACAGTTGGTTGTTTGTCAGACTATTTCTTCTATCTAACAATGTTAGAGCCTCTCAGGGAAAACACGACTCCAACAAAGTCTTATTCGGTTGTCTTTTACTATGAGATACAGAAGCACAGTAATCCCAATTACCACTACAGATGCAGTGTTACAGTGTTAACATGTCGGTTCAGTTATGTGTACATGTGTGACAACATATGTATTAAAAAGGGAAGGGGGCCCACCAAAGCTGTATATGTATGGGGTCCAGATTTTTGTGCTACGCCACTGTAGAAGCTGCAAAATCTTCTACTGTAAGGGTGTATCCGCTTACAAGTCAAATCCTTTAACCCTTTAACATTTAGCTATTTTATTTCCCCTTAAGCAGCTTTAACGTTCATTCCACTGTCTGATAGTATCACATATTCTCTATATCTTTGTTCCAGCTCTTCATCGAAGCTACATGATGTTTACACTGAGTGATGTAGTCAATCCCAGGACTCCATGTTTTTATGGCTGCACCATTACATCAAATAATAATGTGCTACATAGCTTGTGCATAATTGTACACACATTTTCTTGGTATCTTCAGAAACCTTGGGATCTATTCTACAATTTAAACTCAAATACTGAAAATCTGATTAAGGTTTGGCTGCACAGCTTGAGCTTACTCTCTGGCTCGCTGACGAGTGAGTGAGGTTTAAGAGAAGATTGTATAATATATAATAATATTTCATAAAATGGACAAACAACCTAGAAAATTGCATCAAGATTCATTTCTGATATCATCAAATCAACATACCTCATAGTTCCTGGACATGATGAGTTAAAATTCCTCTATTGAAGGTGTCCATATTTCCATTCAGATAGATGATGCACTGATGGTTAATGGCTGCTCTGCTCTTTGTGCTTACAATATAATATACTGGGAGGTAACATGCATCATACAGCAATGTCCAGCACTGTATTCATTCAATCAAGCAGCTCTGCACTCCAGAGTTTGTAGTGAAATGATCTGAAGCTTCTTTGATGCCAGTAGCCCATCCCATGTCTTCCTGATGTGGCTCTGAAGAGTTGTGCAATCCTGTTGCAATGGAGGGGGGAAGAAAAGACGAATAAAAAAAAATACACACACACCGTTATTCAACAGGCAATCTAAGAGAGGAAGATGGCTCTTGCTTAAAATAGCCGCGTTGTCATTCAGTGCATCAACCTTGAAAATCACAGTTTTTCTCAGTCTCTATGCAACAGCAACACTGCATTGGAGATCAGGGCACTCGCAGTCTCCATGGGTACTGATACTGTCCGTTCTTCCTATTTTACGTCAAACACCAGAGCAGCAGCCAGACAAGGATGTGAACTCAAATATTCCAATTTCTATATTTAATAGACCTTTAATGTATTTTAATGCAGACAGTAAGAATAAAACAGTACTGTTTCAATAGAAAAACATTGGTTAAAGATAATAACTGGTCTATTGCTTTGAAGGATGTAGATTAACAGCAGTAAAAGAGCCATCATCTGCTCTGTAAAGAATTCACTACATAACAGCAAATGTATTTCTCATTCAAAGGCGTCTTATATATGACCGCATGCAGCAGTCTGACTGACACAATGCTGACGAGACGAATAAACTGCGGTGTAAAATAAAGAAGTGCTTTCATCAAGGTGGTTTTCTATGGAAACATAATGCAGTTGTACGTACCTGACACCGCTTTTCTAACGTTAGTCCAGAGGCAGTCGGCGCACAGTGCGGTGCTGTCGCCAGGCGCTTTTCCGCTGGCGCACTTTGGGGTTGTGGCTTTTACAGCGGGTTGCCATGAGGCAGGTAGCACGGAAAATAGACCCTGAATTTCAAGTCCACATAAAAAGGCAAGCAACCAACACACATGATAAGCCTTTCAAGAAATTCCTGGCGGTAATTGTTTGCAATTTAACCAAATTTTAATACAGGCTGACATGGAGTCGAGCGCATTGGCTGATATAATCAATACCAGACTTATTGCTGCACCTCAAACGGGGGTTTCATTCATAATGGCAACTTCATACGACGCACCCCATCTTTGTAATGCAAGTTGAAGTGACATTCTTGACACAAGACCTTGATGTGATGAATGTGCTGGTTACCACCTTCCTGTCATGGTGTTAAGTATTATTAAGGTAATTGATTTTAGCGCATGGATCCTCTATTTAACATATCAGTCTTTGGATGACAGCATTATATCAATAGATTTTGAATGGATAATGATTCTCTAATGTGTTTCATTTGTGCACAAAAGCACAAACACTGGAATAAATTCACCATTCAATCTTTATTGTGATTTTAGATAATATAACTATCTAGCACACAGTGTTTCTCTCATCTTCACACGATTACAGCAAGATCTACCCCCAGGCCTCAACTGATGGACCACAACATGTCATGAGATGCCCTGCAAATGGTCATGAACTATTAATATTCCATAACATATATACTGAGCTGACATTTCATAGCTGTTCTGCAGCAAAATCAGTTAAGGACAAACTGAAAAGTGGCAGGGATGGTCTGATCTCCCAGTATGCAGACATAACCGTCCCTTATAAAAGAGCAGAACACAGCCAGAACAGAAAGTCAACTGTAATTTAACTTTTCCACTTCTTGTTGTAGTTATGCTGACAGTTTCAAGTGCAAGTCTCTTCAAAGGCATGGATGACGCTGTCATATGCAGGAGGGGGAGTCTGCGAGGGGAGGAAGCCCTTAAGTCCGTTGCCGCCCAACCAGAAGGAATGTCTCTTGTTTGGCACAAGGGATGCTGAATCCGATGAGGTTGAAGCCGCCGTATCCTCAGGCATGGTGACCTGGGTGTCATCTCCCATCTCCAGCTCAGCCCTGCTTCTCTTGGCCAGCGGGCGAAAGGTGGAGGTCTCTGCCCCGGGTTTGAGCCCAAGAGGGCCCACTGGCTCCAGAGAGGGTTGTCTGTAGACGCTCAGAAAAGTGCTTCGGTAAAGGCCGAGCTGGTTGGTCATTGGGGTTTGTGCTTGTGAAGTGCGGGACTTCTTTTTGGAGCGCCTGGTGATCCTGGCGGTGGCCCTGCGTCTGGATGCCCAGGTCAACAGAAGGTAGACCAACGCACCAAGCAGCAGGCCCACAAGCATAGACAAACAGAAGGCTAGAATCATATCACCTGGAAATAAAAAATCAGTGCAGAGTGTCAGAAAAAAGGGGAACTCCTGAAGACATTAAACGACTGGAAACTGTGGCAGAATGTAAGGCCGGATGCATTGTATTGTTGTAAATATGAGGAAGGTTATTTCCCCAGATGGCAGTTTCAGTTGCATTTAAAATGCAAGATAAAATCTTATTAGCATAGACAAGGAGGATGGCTTCTAGAGATGTATCATGAGAATAAAGTAGATCTCATACTGTACGTGCCAAATGGAAATTTTGTTCCTATTGATTTGGTATTGCTGGGCACTGCTATACTGGGCACATTACATAAAAATCTTACATCATACCCGCTGTGTGGGTTAACTGTCTAACTAGTGTGATTGTACAGCTCACTGTGCTGAAGTCCAACCTGGCTGACAACAAAACAAACTTCATCATTTGATTTTCATGTAAATCCTGAAATGATAATGTACTGTACATGAATATTGATTACAAATGTTCCCTGACCTATCGACCAAGAAAAGGCAAAGTACGACTAGTTTATTTGTATATCACCTTTCTGCAACAAGGCAATTGGAAGTCCCTTATATAAGACATAAAAAAAATAGATACAGAAGAAAAACAAAGTAATATAAAACTATACAAATAGAATTTAAGAAGAGACAGATCAAAATCTGTCTAGCTCTAAATTTAACTTTATAAAAGGCAGTGGCAAACGGAAAAGTTTTAAGCCTTTATCCAAGAGAACTTTGAGCAGTTCTTTGTTTTCCTGGAAGTTGCTGAATGCTAGTTTTCTTAGTTTTGACCCAGGGGAGCAGTAAGACCGACCTGAGTGGTCTGGATAATTCTTAACAATAGCAGCAAATCAGATATTTATTTTGGCCCTAAACCACTCAGTACTTTATTCAGACAGTTGATGATTTTCCAAATGCAAAATGCATCTATCTGAAAATAGTGTGTGTTGCTGTAGTCTATAGAAAGATCATTTTGGAGATAATACAGGCTTTCATGTGAAACTACCACCACAAACCAGCATGTCTGCATTTTACAATACAACGTGTTACTCTGACAGTAAGCATGGCTACAGCTTTTGGACACTGCTCCTTGATCTTCACCTACAATTACTACAAGAAACAATTACAGACGCACTCACCGAGATTAAATGATTTTAGTATTTCCAACATGGGATGCGTATCATTTTGTGCCATTATTCCACCAGGCTGATGTTAGTTTCCACACTGACTCCAAGCAGACAGACGAACACTAAGCTTTTTCCAAGACAGGCTTTTTGCTTTTTTTTCTCAACAGTGTTTGGTATGGCGGAAACTTTGCTGTCATGCTTCCTTCCCTTTCTGGCTTTAAAATTAGCAAGTGCATTGCTTATCTGTGTGGGACATAACACTGGGAAACAGGGTTGTTTCCTTTTGCATCATTTCCTTAGGATCAATACATTTCAACAATGGCCCAATTGGCTTAATTTTTTTTTTTTTTAAATCAAGGCATGGTACATGTGTTCTTTTGCAACTTCTCTGATCACAACACATGTTATTTTGCTGTACACTCATTTCCTAATAAAACTGAAAGGTTAAATAAAAAGACAGTAGATCCAGTTAACCTTCATTGTGACGCAAAAAGTCTTGGACAAGTTTCCAAATGTCTTGACAAGGTTCTGGATAAGCTAACCCATGGAAATCTAACCATCCACCAGAGAGTTTGCAGGCTATCAAGCCCTTAGTCTCTGTGGGGATTTCCTTCAATTGTTGCTCTGTTCCCACACCACTCCTGCCCTCAGAGAGGCCGACAACACTACAAACCAGCTCTCTGCAGTTGAACAGCTGATACTATATGCAATTATTCCTTTCCTGTTTTATAGGTTTTAAGAACACTGCATTAAAGCAGGGTCTTCAATACATATAGACACTTTGCAAGGATCACCTGAGCTAGGCAGTTAATTTAATTTGAATCTCCATCTTTTTTTTAATCAATCCTACAATTTTAAAAGGAAGAAGCCACTGAGAAGGCTTATTATGAAGTAAACTGTCTTGATGTATACAATGATGGAAAACATGTCACATAGAAGTCCAGCAGGTGGCGCTAAGATACTTAAAATGAAGATTCATTTGTTGCTTGATTGTAGCATGATTAGTTTTAGGATATTATTGCATATTATACAGTGGTTGTGAAATAACTGTTCACAGGATTTTTTCTAAAAGATCCCTTCAAGATATATTTTAAGATTTTATATTTTTCCACAAAAGAAGTTAAATGATCCTATTAAAATCCTCAAAATTGCATCTTCTCCTTCTCCCTCATTTAAAATTCCTGAATATATGAATATGCAAATAATTTTTAATTTCAAAAGTTTGACTGCTTTATGTTCTCAGTGTATATGTGCACTGCAGGTTTCAAGTTTACATGTCAGACTTGTGTAAGTTGAATACTGGACCATGATTGGCTCAGATGTCACAAATCATGCCGGTAGGTACATGTCTTAAAGGATGGGTTCACGATGCACAAGTCAGGAGCCCAAATGAACACTCAAACAGGTTTTTCTTGCTGTAATCATTCCTCCTGTTCATACTGACCATTAGAGGATCCCTCCATAATGCACTTACAATGTAAGTGAGGGGGGACAAAATCCACAGTCATCTTTCTGTGCAAAAATGTATTTAAAAGTTTATCTTAAGCTAATATCTGTTACTATACAAAGAGGGAATTTTAGCCAAAAAGGACTATAAATGTGGCAGATATCCACTTGATATAACTAACTCAGACTGCTGAAGCCTCATATTATCTTCAGTGTCTGTTATATTGAGACATGGCATTGAATTCATTCATGTGTTAGTAGTATTTTACTGTTGTAACTGGCCAAGGTAGACTGGTGGAGTAAAAAGTTAAAATGTTTTCCTCTGCAGTGAAGAATAGAAGTATAAAGAAGTATACAATGGAAATACGAGAAATACTGCTTTGTTGTTTATTGCATGTTTTACTGATGATTGTACTGTTTTACTACTGCTAGTTGTTTATTGTATTATTGATCATATATTATGTAAGATGGCCTTGAGTGTCATGAAAGGCACAAAATTTCACTTCCTGCAGTCCAAGAGTACATGTATTTCTCCACTCATATACAAACTTGTATCACAAACTGCACACTGTCACTCACTACGATATAAACTCACAATGAAGTGCCAAACAGAGAGTGAGATACCGGGGATTCCTGTGTGTCCAGCCGAAGAATGAACCCTTTTGTCTCTCATAAATTAGGAGGACAAGAACCAGACCACACATTTCCGACCCCTCCTCCTGCAGCTGGTGCAGTTTGCTGCCGGCTGGCGTGCCGCTCTCCTCTTCCTCTCCCATCATCTACCGCTTCCACTTCACGCTACCATGTTTCATTTTCAGCGTTACCATTGGCAACCAAGCAACACACACTCACACACACACACAAACACGCAAATACACTTCCTACGTAAAGTTATCATGCTCTGCAGTGTCGAAAGTGGTAAGAAGAAACGTCAGATGCACTTTTTGATTACAATGATAGTGTTTTGTTGTCGTGCTGGTTGTTAGGGTCATGTTTACAGAGGCGTGAACTACTTTTCTGTGATGCTTTCATGCTCGTTATGTCTCTGGTTTTGTGGCGTTTTGGTAACTTCCTCTCGGGTTGAACCGGCGCTTTTGACACCACAAAACACCACCATTCAAATAGCTGTGCAGGTATCTAACTTTGTTTGATAAATTATAGTTGAGTAAAGTTTACTTTGTGATAGTTATTATGTGTGCACGACAGGCATGCATGTAATGGAAGCTATGGAGGGAAACATTTATGCCTTTTTAAGCTATAACTTCGATACTTTGGGCTGATTCAAACCTTTTCTAACTCGACTTCCTTTTGCGATAGACTTAATGGATTGCTATTGGGTCTGTATGAGAGCACTTCCCCAATTTGGACCAAAATGAAAAAAATATCTCACTCTTTATCTTAACACGTGTTTATAGTATAGTGCACTATTCAGTAACTATTTGACTTGTATGTAGATGTGTGTTTTTGAAGCTGTAATGCCTGTTTTCATACTTGCTTGAAATAGCTATATCTTATCTTTGCAGCTTTGTTTAGCTATATATCTATATTTTGTAACTTCCTGTTAATTTGCTCCTGACACTGCTGGAGAGATAATGACTACTAATTTCAGTATGACGTCCTCAAATGTCTTGTTTCGTCCTGACCAACAGTCCACAACTCCAAGATATTCAGTTTACTGTCAGAGAAGACAAAAAAAGCTGAAAATATTCACATTTAAGAAACTGAAATCTGAGAATTTGGACCTTTTTTTTTTAATTCCAAGTGATTAATAGATTATCAAAATAGTTGGTGATTAATTTAATAGTTGGCAGCTAATTGATTCATTAACTAATTGTTGCAGCTACACTGTTCTAAGCCAGTATGACAGTAATCCAGCATGCACAATACCAGTACATTGAAACTGAAGCCGTCATTGTTAATATTATTATTAGTTCTACTTTTACTACGATGACATGACAAAATGTCTTCCCTGAAAAAGACCTAATGAATGACATCACAGTCTCTTTTGTCACCATGTTATTTATTTATTTTTTCTTTTTGCATGTAATCTCATATGGATTCATTCTTGTGATATCTTGTAACCAAACTACAAAAACGACATACTTTCTTTTTGGAGTTGCATCCTTTTTACAGGGCGTTAAAGACAACACAAACAAAACATGTAAATCAAAAAATATTAATTAACACAAAAGCAAGGACAAAATCATTAATTAAAACTCTCACATTGAGGTGGTGGTAATTTTTCAATGACTTATGAGTGTTCGAAATGCAAAAATACTCTGAAAGTTAGGTACAAAGTAACTAAAAACTGAGTTTCCTAGGGTGATTTCAGTATGAACAACAAAAGTTAAATAGTTTAGTTGGTCCTAAAAGTAGTCTTAAAAACATTTTATAAGTTAATAAGGAGTAAGTAAAATTGTTTAATGAGATAATTGCTTGACAAAATTTTTTTTCTTTTGCAGGCAATGAATGGAAGACCTGCTTCTATTGGACAGTAAACCTGCTTGTCCCTGCATGAAACCTGAGATTCAATTGGACCCTGTCCTGCAGTGAATTTAGAGAGAGAGAGAGAGAGAGAGAGAGAAAGAAAGAGTGAGAGGGAGGGAGGGAGGAGCAGAGGGGATGTCCCACTCAGGACAGTAGTGAAGGATCTTCTGCTCTCAGCATCCGTGACCCACCTTGTCACACGGCTGCAGCGAGACGACATGGCCTCTCCAAAGCAGTTCGGTCGAGGGTCCCTGGACATCACTAATGTGATGCAAAAACTGCAGGGTAAGTGTGACTCTTTGCTCGGCTGGCTTTCGGACCAAACCTTCTCTCCTCCTGCGCCGCTGTACAGTAATATTGTGCTGATTCAATGCCTGGGCTGTGTGCCAGTGTGAAGTTTGCCGGCTTTTGCGAGGCAGGACGCATAAACACACACACATGTACACTTACTCACTTAAGAGCATGATGCATACAGTTAGAGGATTAAAACTGAAATTGGTTGCTTAATTATCTTATCTGTTTGCTGTCCACTCTGTATCTTTCTCTCTCATCCTCTTTATCACTCTATGATGTATGTTAATGATTAAGCAAAGTGACTTTGAAAAGAGCTGAAGCGTAATATAGTGTATATTGGTAAAATAAACAGTATATTGGGTTTTTTGGACATTACAGTGTGTAATTGGCCTTTTCTCGAGCACTTGCAGCCTTTGAAAGCATAATAGAGTCACACATTTGGGTACAGTAATTTGATTTAATGTGCACATGGTCTATTTTGTCACCATGTGTGGATTTTTCCAAGTTAGCGCATAATCTCATTTGGATTAATAAGAAAATTAATGTTCATTCTTGTGATATCTTGTGACCAAACTACAAAAAGACATTGTACATTGTCTGGTGTCCTAGATAGAGTAATTGAGAAGGTATTCAGAGTAACATGATTTGTTTTATTCTGGAAACATTGTGGTCGATGTCACATTTGAAACTCCTGATCTCAACATATGATCCTTTGATGAGCTCGTCTTCACATCTTTGGACACTGTCCCATCCGTGGGACACTTCAGCCTCTGTGTGACTTTGGTTCAGGATCAGTTATACTCGTTCTGACTTATTGGTTGTAAAATTTTAAAGAGTTGCCTTTCAAATGAAACCAGCTTTATGACTGCAATGAAAAAGGTTGAAGAACACTAACTATTTTATTTTAGGTATGTTATTTTTGGGCTTTTCCACAAAAATAGGGATGCCTGGTAAGAGGTTTTAAATCAGATTTTCATTTTTAAAGAGAGAAACAGTTTTTTTTTAAAAGAGGAATGCATTATCACATCATATCATGTTGTTGCCAATGAAAAATATTAATCAAATCGTATCAATTTTTCTTCTCCTTTTGTTTAATCACTTCTTAGAAAATGAGAATTTTTTTACAGAAGTCTTGGATTAAAGTGAGCTCCTTTTAGTTTTTGTGAGACCAGGGATCATCAGTAACATTTAATCTGCTCCGACTCTTGACATGGGATACTGAGTTACAACAACTGCAGCTTCATGAATGCACAGACAATGCACTGAACCCGACTAAAACCTGACACCCTTTCTGCCCTTGGTAAGAGAATAGATCGATAGTGGGAGTCTCTTTTTGTTGGTGTCCCCCTTTTGTTACAAGGGCATAGGCCACTACCATCACTACACAGGTCTGGTCGATTTTGGCATCTGCTTCGGCTCGGTTCAGATGTATTTCTGGATGTACAGTATATCATATCAGGAAGTTTACATGTTATAGCTTGTTACCATAGTTATGTTTGTCTGTGGTTTTCCCAATGCTGGCCAGTTCCTGCTTGAGAGAGATTTGGTTTCCTGTGCACTGCAGAGTTATTTCCATTTAGTCATTATTATCAATATATTTTCTAAGCTTGGCGGTTGATATGTGTCATCACAAAAAACACCTGTCCTTTTAGCGCCATTTATTTATTTGCTCAGAAATGCCCTTGCATAAAGAGTGGTATAAGCTTGCTGAAAGCAAATTAAAAGATGTATAAACGTTAAGTCTCTCTGAGTAGATATTTTTGCTTGTTAATGCTATACATTAAAAAATGTGAGTAAAATTAAAAACAGACACTAAACCTCTTTTTAGGTGCTGATGAAAAACCCTTTCTGGGAAATAATCGGAATTCAATATAATTTTTAAAAAATAATGAGAGAAACACAGAGCTATATGTGCTAAACATGTATCCACTGAATACTGCTACAAACAATTATTTTCATTGAAGAGTAATCCATTTTTCTGAATTATTCAATTATTGTTTGGCCTCTAAAACATTATAAAACAATGAAAAAAGCCCATCACAATATCCTAGAGTCCAAGATGACGTCTTCATATGTCTTATGTCTAACCACTAGTCCAAAACCTAAAGTTATTCAGTTAATTATACTGTAAGCAGCAAATTCTCACATTTGAACCCGAAACTACCTTTTTTTTTTGGCATTTTTGCTTAAAAAATGACTTAAACATCAATGCATCATCGAAATAGCTGCCAGTGAGTTTTCTTTTGATTGACTAAATTAGGCATTGGCTAATTGCTGTAGCTCTGAAACTTATCTTATCTGACCTAATATGCAAAATAGAATTAGAGAATTAACCTTTTGTCGCTGTGTTGGGGAATTTACTTGTACAGTGCATAAATGGCATAGTCTGCAATGCGAAGTGCCACCTACTGCTGTGTGTTTCATGTCAGGAAGTGGAATTTGGTGTCAGGTCACATCTGGAAAACATTACACTGCCAGTGGTTTTAGGTACTCTGTAGATGGTGAGCAGTAAGGTAATCTGGGCTTTTTAGCTGGTGATCAAACACAGCTTCCTGTCATTAAAGGCATCCTGCAGAGAGGGTTACTGCAGACTCACTTTGACTTGAGCAACAGTCCATCTGGGCGGATGAATTATTGACACAAGCAAATCTGTAGACTTGTGAACACACGCTGATTATTAGTGCTGATTGTACAAGTCTACAATATTGCATATTAAAACTGATTATGTGAACTAACCTACCTACATTAGAGAGAATAAACAATGAAATGTTATGACTATCTGAAGGACAGGAATGAGGTGTAACACATATAGTATGGGATATCACGCCCCCGAGTGGCCTGACTGAAGACACCTCTATTCATGCTTTTAAAGGCAGATGATCTGTGGTGACATATGTGAGGCCCACCTGCACATATATACATCTGTCACCACGCTCATCCCTCAGTTCGATAGCTGCTCATCACTAAGCCCAGCTGTGCAGCGGGGCAACCATGTGTGATACCTCATTCCTCACTTTCAGGGAACAGCAGTTACAGTCATAACATTTTGTTCCCTTTCAATCTATTCACTCGGTACAACACATATAGTTTGGGACATGTATTCACGTCCTGCAGAGCAGCCATTGAACTGGAGTCAAACCTAAAGCGCTCTAGTGCATCATAGACTCAGTAGAAAGGACAGAATGAGCCACCGAAGGGGCTGTCACATCCAAACAGTAAAACCAAACAAAAATGTGTGGTGATTACCAACTGGCTGCAGCATAGATGTCACTCACAGATTCCCCTTTAAACAAAGCCGATGATGTTGCCATGCCCCTGGTTGAATGTGTCCTCACACTGTGAGCCAGCGGAACATGTCTGCTGGTGTGAATGCTCTCCTGGCATGGACAGTCTCCAGACAGACAAGACATGCCTCTCGCTTGTCCTTGTCATTCAAAGGAGAAGCCACACTCCTGAGGACAGGGGCAGACAGAAGACTTCTTCTTTGCCTTTTAGGTTTAGGCTTGGTGCTCATCCTGAGATACAAAACTTATAGACAAAACAAACTCAAAATTAGCTAGCTAGCCTGACTCGGCAGAGGTGTTCTTTGTGAGGTGAAGAGCGATGAGAACAAGAACTGAGGGATGACCGTGGCGACGGATGTATATATATGCAGGTGGGGCCTCACACATGTCACCACAGATCATCTGCCTTTAAGGTGTGAATAGAGATGTCTTCAATCAGGCCACGTGGGGGCATGATGTCATGATGTGAGTGAATTGACTGAAAGGGAACTAATTTTTGTACTTGATACAACTTGTTGCTGTCATCGTACTACAACTGCGTTTGTTTGATCTCAGTGCCACATGTCGATAGCATGGCAACACCTTATGGCCTTAAATGCCCCTTATGGTGCAATTAAAGACTTTCTGTTGCCTGCTGGAGTGTGCATGAGAGGCTTACTGCTTTCATTATGACTGGATTCATGTGGGTTTCACTTTAGCTGTAGCTGTGTCAAACAGGATATGAAGAAATACAACTGGTTAAGGGTTGTGGTGACATCTGGTTGTGTGCTAAATCCCCTCACCGGAAATATGGATACGCAATCAGATCTCATATCATGCAGGAAGATATAAACCTTTTTTATTACGATTCTTAGTCATTTCCTTTAATGCTATGTAGTTATTTTTAGCTTATTTACTCTCTCTGATAAATAGTCAAGTGACACAGCAACTAATAATGTAGTAACAACTTACGACTACATGTGTAGCAAGTGACACACATTTGCTGCTTTGTTGTAAATGGTCAAACCCTACTGTAAAAACATTGAGAACCACTGTGGTAGAGCACACCCATTGTTAGAAATCTGTATTCACCAAGGGGGTGGAGTACTCAGCCCACAGTAAGAGTATAAACAAGTAAAAGAAAGACATCCATGCATGTTGTCAGCTGTAAGAGATGCTTCTACTCCACAGTGTCAGTAACAGGTGCCAGACAGCCATCACACTGATATCTCATGAACAGAGAGCCTAATTACCACTTCAGACTGTTCTTCTCATCTTAGATTTGTTTCTTTGCTAGTGTTGTCAGTATTGTTGTGAGGATCAGGGAAGCATTTGGTAAGTAATAAATCCTCAGTGTGAGGCATCTCAGAATGGACTGGCTTGAGTCCAGCCACAGAAACGTTTCTTGTCCTGCTTGATTGTTGCTGGCCTGTCAGAGCTAAAGTAGGGCTACTCTCGACTAAATGGAACAACAACAGAGTAAGAGGGCTTTTACAGTGCTCCCAGGTGACCAACACAGGCCAATGAAGCCAAGCACCTACAGTACAGTATTGCCAGAGGTATCATCTGTCCTAAGATCACCTTAATTACTCCATTACTCACGTGAATTGCAGAGGCTTTAGCGGTTTGTTGCTTTGTGTGGTGTTTGTTGCGGGGGCTATCCTCCTTTAATTGCCACTTAGCCACTGGTACTACATCAGGCTTAATTAAATCAGTTGACTAAGACATAATGACTCAATGATGGGGAGTTGTTTTACATAAGCATTTCATGCTTGTCAGAGTCAGTATATCCAGACCTGACCTACATATGCACAATACATCTCATTACACAAACTGAACCATCTAACTGAGTTCAGGACTCTGGACAGCTCCTTAATCGTTACAGTAGTTGGATTTGGGACTGAGCAGCCGGAATATCAGGAAAACTTCAGTAATCATGTAAACTACCAAAAGCTGGCAGTGAATGCTTTGTCAGATTCTTTTTAATGACAGTTTCTACTTTGAATCAAAATATATTCTCAACAAAAAAAGCTCTCAAGACCGGGTTCATCTTACTTGTAGTGCTACTTGGACAGAAGACTAATCAGCAACTATTTTGATAATCAAATAATCCTTTTAGTAGTTTTTTAGCAAAAATGTCATAGATTTGCTGGTTGCAGCTTCTCAAATGTGAGGATTTGACGCTTTTCTGTGTCATGCATGATAATACTGTTGATCAGACAAAACAAGACATTTGACAATGTCACCATGGGCTTCATGGAATTAAATAATTAAATAAATAATTCCATAAAGCATTTTTCATTGTTTTTATAAACTTTGTAGACAAAACAATGAATTGAGAAATAATCTGAATATTAATCAATAATGACTAATAACTGTTAGTTGCAGCCCTACTTTCTTGTGTTTTCTACCACATCTCGTGGTCTTCCTCGGAGGATGAAGTTGCTTAGTTGGTATGGAGATGGTTTAGTTGTTATGGTGTAACCAAAACATGGAATTTAATGAAGCAACTCCATTCACTGAGGAAGGCCATGAAATGAGGTTCAAAGTTTCAGGAACAACAATTGGACCTTGTGTTGAGAATTCTTATTTTGTCAAACTATTTTTTTCAAGGTCAAGAACCTTTCAGGTCATTTTTTAAAATTTAATTTAATTTCTTTTTTTTTTTTTTTACCAGTGTTAGATTTTTAGAGTTCTTGTACAGCTGCTTGTGTTTAGACATTTCTTCTTTTCTTAAATGAAAAGAAAAACAAGTTTATACCTCTCATATCAGAAAAAGTACAGAGAAGCACAACAAACATTTATAATAACTTTATATAATTACATCCCCTGTTCTGCCTGTGAGACATTAACTATGTAAGAAATTTACACAAATATGAACAAATTACATGATAGAAAATATATACGTCTTTTGAAGTCTCAGCCTTTGTGGTTGTTTTGAAAAAAGATTGTTCTGTTGTACAAATAATGCAATTCACTGCAGAGTATTCAAATGAAATCTTAATAATATGGTGTCTCGTAGGGTGTGAGTGTTAAAGGGTTGAAAAAAAATGGCTTAAAAATAAAATGAAAATGGTTTAATTACAATCAATTAGCTTAATGTCTTTATTGACAGACCAGTTAAATATCTAACCTTATCTGGCCATAAATGACTATGATCATTAATTGTAGTATGTCTAAAAGCTCCTTGTTCTCAGCTTGTGCAGCTGTCAACATCGTTTTAATGGTGCTACTTCTGACCTTTTTGCTGTTTTGATGTCAGAATAAAAAAAAAAAAATCCATTTTCACTCAAATAGCTTTTCTGGGCCAGTTCCACCAGCAGTCTATGGAGCAGTAATAATAGAATCACAAGCTCAGGCCTATTTTTAGCATATCAGAAAAGCTTTTAGTATGCCGGTGGTCTTGAAAGAATAAAGGGATATTTCTGTAGGAAATGATAAGCTATCTTGTACCATACTTATTCACTATTGTATGTTATTATACTCAGAAGAGTGGAGTCCAATAGAATAACAGACTGGTCAGAGCTGAAGTGGTTCTGCTATGTCTTACAGGAGGTTTTACAAAAAAGTGAAAGAAAGTGATAGGCTTTAGGGCTTTGACATGATACTGAGCATGCAACGGGAATCCCGGGGTGGGTGTGTCTGCTTTGCCGTCACAATAGCGTTGACGCTGAGAAGGGAGCAGGTGGTAGATGTTATTCACCAGCCTCAGCATGAATTATTAAGATTAGTTGCACCATGGTGAGCTTTGTGCAGCAGTCTATTAATTTTGGTTTTGGTCTATTTAATCAATAAGTCTTTTGGGACTTTCAATGTTACAGCCAGAAAGTGATTTTTCTTTTTTTTTTTCTTTTTTTTTACATTTGTGTCATCATTGTCTTGAACATTTTAATGCTATTATAAAATAGTCATTCTCATTAGGATTAGATCAATCTTATATACAAACACCCCCCACACACGCGCACACACACACACACAAAACCCAAGCTTAAATCGGGATAATGCAGCCAAGGCTGTGACATCACCTCTTCTCACATGCTGATTGGTGGAGCCTCGCTCCTAGCTGATCTCTCCCCAGCCTCAGACGGTACGATGATACAGCGAGGCAGTGCAGCGGGGGCTGTGCACATCCACACAGGCATGGCTCCTCTGGATGGGAAAAACACAGGAAGAAGGAAGGATGGGATTGTAGATCAAGCTTTCTGTTAGGTGGTTTCTGCTCTGCTTTGTGCGTGTGAGTGTGTGTGTGTGAGTGTGTGTGTGTGTGTGTGTGGGTGTGTGTGTGTGTGTCAGTGTGTCTGTGTATGAGAGTGTGAGGGAGGAGGGGACGTATTCATCACAGCCTCCAGCAGCTTTTTTGCTTTCACCGGGGAAACCAGGCAGCCAGATCTGCTTTGCTTCCTGCTGGAAAAATAGGGAAAAGGACAGCTGTGTGTTTTTGTGCCAGTTTTTCCACTGTGGATCTTATTATCGCACCTACATATATGTACCTTGGAACTCATGAAACGCAGAGGGAGAAAGCCGGAGAGTGGGGTGTAGAATGGCTCACTATAAGGATGTATCTGTCAGGAAGACTTCGTTAAATCTGGTCACTGGATTTTTTCAGTATCTACGTGGTAAGTAGGGCAGCAGCACCCATCATCTCTCATCTGTGTGGAGCTACGTAGATTATCTGGGATATAGCTGGAAAAATAACATATGCTAACGGTCCCTGCTCTGTGAACTAGTTATGATACTGCACAAACACAGCTGTATGTGTGTGGCATCTGTGTGTGTTTGTTTGTGTGTTTGTGTGTGCGTTCTCTGCTTCGGTGGGCATCCCATGTGCATCAGTGATGAAGCATTTGCCTGTGGGTTAACGTGATGTCTTTGCTCTCTGTATAGAGTTTGCATTGCTTCCTTAAACACGTGACTACTGTCTATATCTGTAAGGGTGGATGTTTAAAAATGGCCACTCTGTGCAGTGTGCAGCATTAGCCTACCGGCACAAGTGACAGGGTGTTAGAGATCGGTCCCCATCACGACAACAGAATCACTAAAGCAAAGAAATCAGTTGTTTTGTTATAGGTGCTGCATAATGCATGAGGAACCGGGGCTGAATATACTAATAGACCACAAAAGAGGCTGGGGGTGACCTAAACAATCACGCATGTTATTACTGAGCACAGAGGGGGGTTTAGGAGATATGTTGGCAGAAATTTCCTCTCCACTCATTCTCTAATCACCCCACAGACTTCTTTTTGAGAGCACTTGTTAGGAGCATCTGTTATACCAGCTCCGGCAAGCTTGTGCTGTTCTCGTTGCACACATCCAGTCGTTGCAGAAGTTCTTAACATGCTTGCTGCATGGATGCTGCAATGCTACTTGACAACCCAGTGGCAGTTTTTTTTAATATCAGACTGTGTGAGGTCGGATACAGTTGGATTCAGGCTGGTAAAAGGTGACTGACAAAGACTGTCAAAGATTATAGTTTTGGATTAATATTTCATGCATTTTATGCCTCTGTGGTAGCTATAAACCCAACCATATCCATATATCTAGAATCAATTCACAGCCACTTCTTTATGCAAAAAAAAAATTCTGTTACAGCTGATTATCAAGTCTTATTACATCCATTCTCTGTTTGATTGTGTGTCCTCTGTCAATATCACAAGCTCTGTTTCAAGTACTGTATGACAGTCAACAGGGAGAGCATGTGGCATCCATCCTGTATTAAAATGTGCTGTATGCCTTTAATTTTCAGATGAGCAAGAGGCGGTGCAGAAGAGAACCTTCACAAAATGGATCAATTCTCATTTAGCGAAGGTAAGTGTGAATTTCCATCCTTGCACTCTGCTTCTTACACTACACACAGCTATCTTAAACAACTCGTCAGGCTTTGCACATTGTAGGACTTTACAAGCCCATCAGGCACATGTGACACAAATTGTCAAAGCAATTACATCACGATGAAGTTGGAGGCTGTGCTATGCTAATATTTCATCAGGGGGAATAGTTATTTTTTATCGCTCCTCATGATTGTTGCGTCTCTTCGGTCACTGGTATTTCAGTCTACTGACCCGTCACGCCTGTGGAGAGATCTGACTGCAAGACGAGCTTTGCCATGCAATAATAATGGCCTCTTCTAATGACGCTTGCACAGGATAAATGAGTTTGTCCAGTTAACTGTAAATAATGACATCATTTACCTCATTTGTTAAGCATTCAAATCATGTTGGATGTCAGAAAATTTGTTTGTAATAACAGTTTGCTGGATCTAATGTTGGAGAAGGAGCACACACACTATACCTTGGATTTTTTCTGTTCTGTTTTCCCGAGAGGAGAACTATTGAAAAGGTCATGGCAGAGACATGCTGCTTGTTGCTTCGCCGGAAAGACGACACAGACATGACTTGAGCTCATTACTCCACATCTCATCTCAGAGGCATCTTTGCAGTTCATTTTTCAAGAATCTCCATAGGAGCATTTATACTCGGATGAGCTTTCTGTACCACTAGTGGAGTGTGTTTGTGTGGACATATGGGAGGTTTATGGAATTATGCAGGAACTGGTGGGTGGTGTGTATGTATTTGTATGGTGTATTAGGTATTTGTGTGCGTCCACCTGTGTGTGTGAGTATAGGTATTTGTGTGTGTGTGTTTGTGGATTGGCAGGGACAGTGATGCAGTGTGCAGATGGTGAGCAAGAGGGTGAGGACAATTCCCTGCAGGCAGTCGTCTGTCTCTAAGGTCCATGAAGGCACTAAGTGCACAAAAATAACACATGCTCACATGCTGTATTACATCACACACTATGACCCTAAAATAACATAACGTTTATTAGATTATGCATTAAAGTGAAAAACAGAACTATAAGTAAACAGAAATCGACCAAAACATTTCCCAGAAAATTGTTCAAAATGCAGAAAAAGTAACGTGTAATCTTTATGTGACTCTAATCACAGATGACACATCAGAGTGTACAACTAATCAGACACAGATACAGGGGTTAGATCTGGATCTGGAACCAAAGAGATTTGGTTCAGAAGGGTCTTTTGTTGAGCCTAATCTGCCCACAATAGTTCAAAGCATGGCTTCTAAAACTTTAGAAGAATCTCAGTTATGTGGTGGGCCAACGTAGAAACGCTCAGTTGGTCTATTCTTCATTATTCATGCGCTGCGCCCGGCTCACTCTCTGTGCATACCAATAGGGCTACTAGAAAAAAAGCCACATCATGAAAGAGCTTTCACACAGTCATATTTACATTGCAGCTGCTCCTGTATGACAGAGATTATTGGCTTATTTAACTGGAAACGTTACAGTAGATCACGTCAGTGCGCTAAAGACTTCTCGCAGTGATAATAAACGCTCTACTGGAAGTCATGTGTTAAAAAATGATGAATATTAGTTTTAGTGGAATATCCTTTTTGTGGTTGAAAGTGTGTATTATCTAGTTTAAACTTCCTCCAGCTGTCATGCTTTCCCTTCGCAGCTTTGTGTCCATTTCCTCTGATAGTGTATTACTTATCACCTTTCCAGTGATTCTCACAGTTTTTCCACTGTTAGGACTATACTCATGTGACACTGTCACTCTGTAAATTGATTTTCCAGGGTGAGGTTGATTCTTTTAACTACAGAGACTATTTTTGTATGATTGGGAATATTAGCAAACTATTATTTACTTTTTATGACTGAAAAGTAAACGATTACTTTGTTTGTTTTAATCTGACTAGTAGGAACAGACTAGTTATATGTTCTTATAGTAAAAAAGTATATAATTAGGGCTGCAACTAACTATTATTTTCATTATAGATTAATCTTCTGATGATTTACTCAATTAATCGATTCATCGTTTGCTCTATAAAGTGGCAGAAAAGATTGAAACATGACCATTACAATTACAATAGAGTCAAAAGGTCACGTCTTCAGATGTCTGATCACTTAAAAGTGCATGTTTTTGAACCAGTATTGGTCAAAGACATTTAAAACAATTAAATAATATTTGAATAGAAACTAAACATATCACACACCTCTACAACACTTTTGTGAAAAGAAGAAAAGTGTACATGTGCAGAATAACAGGGCAGACCTCTTCACACAGCTTTGCCCCAAATAGGCAGCCAACTGCATCCTGTTATGAAGTATGTTGAGTTGTGAAATGGCCTGTATACTGTGCCAAATAAAGAATTCCCATGGTGAGCTTTCCTTTTAATTAAAGCTTCATTCTGCTGAAAAAATACACATCTGTTTAGTTTCCCTACGCTGTGCTGCCTGTGTAATACAATAGATTATGACACTGTCATTCATCTTGAGGATTACACAGCTCTGTAAATGTGTCGATATGATATCAGGACACAGTATCCAGTTAGGGTTAAATGAGTACCATCGCCTCAGGACTGGGCATCAAGCCACTGCTGAGGAAAAAGCACCATCTTTTCAGCTGCAGGGAGGCTCTGTAGTTGTTGCTAACAAGCCTGTTTCTCACAAACAGCATTTGGTTTCTCCTCTGGTAATGGGTTAGAATACCAATATCCTCTCACACTATAGAATCAACAATACAAAAACATCACTGGTTCTACTGGATCTAATGGTTCAATAATCTCTAATTACAGTCATTTTTCATGATGTTTACTTTCTGCATGTTAAAGTTGTGTTTTCTCTCCTCCAGCATAAACCACCACTAGAGGTTAACGACCTTTTTGAGGACATCAAAGATGGGGTGAAGCTCTTGGCTCTTTTGGAAGTGCTGTCTGGCCAAAGACTAGTAAGTAGTGCTTCTGAATCATTTTGCACAGGATTTTAACATGAGTTGCATAGATATGTTGGGCCTGATTCATACCCCTTTAAGATGCTTAAGTCACTCTTTTGTGCAAAGTGATTTACACTCTCGGTTCTTAGTGTGGATTCACTACAAGGTGAAAGTCCTCCTGCGTGATGTGCGCTCGGAATAATGCATGTGGAAATCAGGACACATATTTTCACCTTCATATTAAAACAAATCAACTTGTTCTTTTATTCGTTGATTCTCTACATTATATTATGCCTTATGATTCCATTTATTTAACGATGTAAAAAAGAAATCCGCAAGCAAATTCAAGTGCATTTGTTTTGAGTTACAGTAGTTTATTATAAAAGATTAAAAACTGTCAAAGTTGAATAACTTTGAGCCATGCTGGTGATTAGCCTGACAATCAGGCTGAACTATCATTTTGTTTCACTTTATTCAGTCGCTGAACACATTTGAGATGCGGGCGGCTATTCAATGGTCTGGAACTAGTCTTGTTGATTTGTCTTTGAAACAATTGAATCAGGTTTTAAACCTATTCCTCCACAGCTAAGCAGTTAATATCTTGCCTAACATTTATTGTGTGTGTTTTTGTTCAGGAAATCATCAGATGTTTGATCCCAGTTAATTGGAGGAAAAACATAACAAATGTCTGACAAAACTTGTAGTAAAATTCACTGGAATCGATCGATTTATTCTGATGTTTATACGATTACAGCACAATTGAATCAGGCTGCAACCAAAACCTAATTAAAGATTATGTGTCCATTCTAGCTTCTGTTGTTAGGCAACATGAAATTGAAGCAGATCCGTACATACTGTAAATGCATTTACAAAACCAAGAAATCCCCAGTTTGGATAAAATGTTGTTGTTCACGTTTAGTGTTGAGTCACTGCACAGAAATTACAAAATCATAATTTAGATCTGAGCTTCCCCACTGTGAGAAGCTGTTGGCTCACAGCGTCTGTTTCTGTCTCTCTCTCTCTCTTCCTGACACACACACACACACACACACACACACACACACACACACACACACACACACTGGCTCAGGCTCTGATAGGTATTTAGTAATCAGACCTGTCTTGATACAAACTGCCATGTCGACTGTAAGGCCGTTACTTGGCAAATGACTCAGAACACCTGATGCTTTCATGTATTGCTTTTGTGAGTGTGGCTCTGCTGGTTTACATGAGCCAAACATTTCAGACAGATCTTAATAAAACTAATAATTATAATGTTTCTCTTAAAGCCTTGATAATACTCACAGGCCACCTTTCCCTATTTTACTAGGCAACTAGTGCCAAATATGATGGTTTTTTAACTGTCAATGTGTTTGGTTGGTACCGCAGACAAAATTACCATCTGCAGCTAATTTCTTGCCATGTCTCAAAACAGCAAATAGTTGAATTAAGATATCCTCAGCTTTGTATCGATTGGCTAGCTTGATTCTCACTGTCTGTCCTTCATTTAGCCCTCTGAGCAAGGCCGCCAACTGAAGAGGATTCACTGGGTTTCCAACATCGGCACTGCCCTCAAATTCCTCGAAGGCAGGAAGGTAAGCATTCACTCGTAACAATTAAACCTTTTTGAGTTAATATCATACTATAAAAAATTATGACATGTCTTAAAGAAGTCTTGGGCATGATTAACAGCACATGAGAAAATGCTCTGTATCAGATATTTGTTAGCGTACACAAGGTGCCTCTGTCTGCACAGCATGCTCTGCAGAGAAGCATCAGCTAGAAACAGGACTTCTCGATTACATAACCCATCTCTAAATCCTTTGGCTCTATGAAGCCTGTGTCCCACTTTTCTCTGGGTTCCCTGAGGACTGAGACTTACATTGTTGTGATCTCTCTCCCATCATGTGTGCCTTCAGTCTGTGTATCGAGGATCTCCGGTCAGTCGCCGTTAAACACCCTGTGTGATCATAAACTGTATGCATTCTTTTCATTTGATGCACGATGTGTACGACACAATGCTTGGATACAGCCATTCTGTTTCTATTATATAGTCATTACGCTTTATTACTGACATGCATTTTGGCTAGAACACTGGTTTCTGATGTGTCTGGCTACCTGCATTTCTCAGCTGGTAAAATGTAGACATCTTGGATATAAACATGGCAAATTATGACACTTCTCCAATGCAAGGTTTGCAGTGCCGTGGTACATCTGCTTTTCCTTTTAATGCCCTAGTTGAACACGATTTTCCTGTCTTTTTTTTGGTTCACTTTTTACTGTGGCTGTTTCTGCCTTCCTGGTTTGGCTATACAGATGCTCCATAATTATAATACTTAGCTGCATCAAAGACCTGACTTTGATGGCTGTGAGCAAAAAAAAAAAAAGAAGCTTGCAATATACTTTTGGATAGTATGAAACTCAAGGGGCTTCTCTGTGTGACAATGCAGAAAATTCTCACTTCCAAGCTGTCTTCATGTGACTTATTTCCCTGAATAATCCTCCGTTTGCCTTTTGTTTCAGATCAAACTTGTTAACATTCACGCTACAGACATCGCAGATGGACGACCATCAATTGTCCTTGGGTTGATATGGACCATTATCCTCTACTTTCAGGTAATACTCCCCTAAATCCTCATAGTTTAATAACTGTGCACGCTCCAAGGTCAGTCGCTGCCCCACGAGCAAACCCTGCACATCACAAACTCCCTCACCAAATATTTTTGGGTCACCATTTTAATCCAGTGTGGAGGTTGGATTATGCCAGAAAAAGGGGATTCAGAAAGATCTCATGAAATGCTGCCATTTTCACTCCATGTTGCTATGGTCACAGTGAAGACTCCAAACTCTTCTTTTTCCTTTTGTTCTTGTTTCTCATTTAGATTGAGGAATTAACCAGCAACCTACCAGCCCTCCAGGCCCTGTCTAACAGCAACTCGTCTGTGGAGAGTTTAGTCAGCTCTGAAGCAGGAAGCCCCCCCATGAAGAGGAAGGTGGTTAACAAATTTCAGGGCAATGCCAAGAAGGCCTTGCTCAGATGGGTGCAGTGCACGGCTGCCAAGTATGTCACTTTCAAATGATTTTTTATATCCCGGTGTTGCAACATGATTATGGATATGGGTCTAGATACATTTCTATATACTGAATAAGATATAGATAAGGTTGAGGGCCTGCAAGGCAACTGTTATATGCACCATATTTTGAAGATTTCTGTGTTCACACTAGTGTTACATAAGAATTTGCACAACAAAAATGCTTATGCTTATGTTTCTCAGGTTTCATGGCATTGAGGTGAAGGACTTCGGTCCCAGCTGGCGCAATGGTGTTGCATTCCAGTCGGTGGTGCACGCCATCAGGCCAGACCTGGTGGATATGGAGGTGGTGCGGAGGAGGAGCAACAGGGAGAATTTAGAGGAGGCCTTCACACTTGCAGAAAATGAGCTGGGGATTCCTCGTCTGCTGGATCCAGAAGGTACCGCTGACTTTTCTTACTTGTATGCATTAAGGATTCCTTATTATTCGGACCCAAGAGCAATAGGAATGTGTTACTAAATAGATGCGGGATAATTCAACAATTCCCAAGCATAACAGTAGCAAATATACAGTCCTAAATATATTTACTAGTTTGTCTGTAAAAGTAAATAGTATTACTCCTTTCATCCATTCCTTTGAGTGTTTTTGACAGAATGTGTATTAAAAACATCAGTGAACCCCTCCAGAGGATTAGGGATTCTTGTGGCTCAGAGTTTTAGTCTGTGGAAGTGAAGCAGTCTGCAGTGGCTCTGCAGTCCCGTCTTCAGAAAGCAGAGTCATTGTGCGTTATTACACAAAGAGCTGCACCCAAAATGTCTCTGCTTTTACAGGAACTTGACCGTGATTTCTTACAACATCAGGTCAAGGATGAAGATGAAAGTAGATATGTATAATTAGCTGTCAGGCCCGTGGAGATTTATCCTCTTGATGGCACAAAATGCATTTTTTTTATGTCTTATAGACTTAATACCAAATGTAATGGCTCTGTTATATCTGCCTTTTATTTCTTCAGGTATTAAGTCATGTTGACATTTAAATACTAACACGATACTGACATTTGGAGGCGTGGAAAGTCTTTTCAGTTTAATTTTCTGTGTAAAGTTTCATCCAGTGCATCAGACATTGCTTGTGTTGCTTTGTAGATGTGGATGTAGACAAGCCAGATGAAAAATCCATCATGACATATGTGGCTCAGTTCCTCAAGCACTACCCAAACCCTCACCACTCTGAAACTGATGGACAGCAGGATGAGGTACCTTGTTTCACACCCATACTATACTGTGTATTATGTCCATGTAAGGCAATGATACGTATGGCAATTTTTGGAGTAAATATCATGGTGTTAGTACTAAATACAGTATTACAATTGATATTTAACTCCATGTGTTATTATTTTTCAGCTGTGTGTGTTGTTGCCATTCACATCTCCCAAACATCGCCCAGTATATCATCATTCATAGAGAATGACCATATGCGGAGAGAGATCATAGTAACAGTGAATTCTTGATAAAAAAAACATGCTATATCAGCTGCTGAGCTTAATTGGTGTATGCCTGTGCCTGCAACTCTTCATATTTTTATCAAATGAAGCTCTAATGAATCAAAGTAATCACAGCATGAACACAGCAGTTATATAATCATCAATATTTTGGTCTCCATCATCACACACATTTAATTTTTCCATCTACTTATTTTTTTTTTGTGCACATTAAGCTGCTTCTTGGCTCAATTCCAACTTTTGCACTGTCAGTGCCAGTACTTCAGGTGAGAGCTCAGGTCATAGCGCTGCATGCTTTCTGTTTGGAGTGTATTCCCACTTCTCGCTCTCTCTCTCTCTCTGTTTGGCTTATTTTTTTTTCCTTGCTATTCTAATGCATTTTGTGGTGTGTTTGCATCTCTCTGTGTGCCTTGCTGCTTTCCTGGATAGTTTGCTCCCCAAGATATAGAGCAAATGCTTGAGGTATGTTCAACTAAATTAACAAACGTAGTGTTTGAGGTTGGAAGATGATACTCATACCCCTTTCCTTCTACCACGACTTCTAAAACTAATCTGCAAAAAAAGTAGAGGATGACTTTGTGTGGAATCTTAACAGGCTCAGTCTTTTTTTCTAGTCCTTAACTGTGTGTTTTTTTTAATATCTAATCTTATTTGTTGAGGTGTTTCTGGAATGTCAGTGCGGTGTGAGTTTCTCAACATATTGGCATTTAACATCAGTTTGTTCCTGTGACTCTAAGCAAAATGTTTCCTAATTATGACAGAGAGAGGAGCGGAAAATGCTGAGAGAGCTGAAGGTGTTTTTAGACCAGCTGGAGAGAGATGTGCTGAGAGCCCAGGGGGCAGAGGGAAACCTCACTGACAAATATCAGGTGAGTCAGGCCTGAAAAGAAACAGAACACTGTTATATAACTTATATAACTTGTCAAACCTATATAGCTTTGACAAAGACATTGATCAAATTCTTACCACGTTTCTCCTTTTATTCCATTCTTTTCCAGGCATTTAAGAACTTCCGTGTACAATATGAGATGAAGAAAAAACAGACAGATCCACTGCTGCAGCCAGTCAGCAGAGACGGCAAGCTGTCTGTGGACCAAGCTCTGGTCAAGCAGGCCTGGGACCGTGTGTCTGCCAGGGTAATTGTGACTGTATTATACACCTGCACAACATGAATTGTGTATATTACCAAGCCATAAAGAAAAGAGAATTAATTATGTTAAATAATCAAACTAAAGTGAACACAACCTTAGGATAAATAATATATATATTTATGTATATATTTAATTTGTCATTATGCTTTTCTTTGCTTGAAAATTGCATCATCGTGCTGATCATAACGAGGGAAACACAACTCAGGGCTCCTCTCTCCCGGTGCCAGTGAAAGTTCAGTGGGGTGCAGGCGTTTGAATCAGAGTTTGTTCAGAGGGGAGTAGATGGGAACAGAGGAGGTTTTGTTCATTGGGCGGTCCGCTCCTCTGGACATCCACAGCTTGTCTAGACTGGCATAAAACTCTTTTGTAGCCTGACTGCTTGTGAACATGTGGTCATGTTTTGATCAGCATAGCCTCCTCTATGGCGGGATCTTGCTTTGGTAGAGTGGGGTTTTTTAATGGATGTCAATTGCAGCTGCTGGACTGGCACATCCATCTGGACAAGTCCCTGCCTGGTCCTCTGGGAGTGATTGGAGCCTGGCTTCACAGGGCAGAGATGGCTCTGAGGGAAGACATTCCCATCCAACATGCTCATGACGAGACTGCCAATGTTCTTCACAGAAAACTAGAGCAGCATAAGGTAACACAGCAGACCTTTGAGTTGCAGTGTGTTTTTGATAATCCACCATGCTATCGCTGTTGTTTTATACCGATGCAGTAGAAAAGGAAATGCAATACAACATCTTTTTGGGTTTACATTTTGCAGGAGGTATTAAAAAACTTGGAATCGCACAGGCAAACCTTCCAGCAGATCCACAGGGACAGATCAGTGAATGGAGTCCCCGTCCCGCCCGAACAGCTCCAAGACATGGCTGAACGGTAAGACCTTAAACAATTTTTTCCTTAAGTAATTTTATGTACTGTGTTATCTAAAAATGTAATCAAAAATCATCATGTTTTATTCATTAGAAAGTCATCCATGTTTGGTTTTCTATGCCTCTATGCCTCTTTTAAAAAAAAGATTATTGTGTTTAATCAATGTGTTTAATTTGCAGGTTCAATTTTGTGTCCACATCATCACATGCTCACTTGATCAAACTGGAATTCTGTGAAATGAAATATCGACTAATGGCGTTTCTCGTGTTGGCTGAGTCAAAGCTCAAGTCCTGGATCATTAAATACGGCCGACGGGACTCAGTTGAACTCCTGTTGCAAAGTTACCTTGTGAGTTAAAATTATTAGTGTTGCAGAAGTATTATTAGTATTACGCTGTGCCTAGCAGACTATTTCAATTTTATTTGATGTTTTCCTTTCTATTCCAGACTTTCATTGAAGGCCACAGGTTCTTTGAGCAGTATGAGATAATCTATACCGCCCTCAAGCAAGCAGCGGAGGTGTATATAAAATCTGACAGTTCAAGTAAGCCTCTTTTCTGTTATTATTTTTATTAATTAATTAATTATATATACCTATATGTATATATATATATATATATATATATATAAACATTTTTTGGGCTCATTGTAAACAGTCATATTATCGATTTCCTGTTACAGGGTCTAAGACCTGTAACAAAGGTAAGTCCAAAAACAGCCTGACAATCATTAAAACCCTAACTTTGCTTGTCTCTTGAACTGTTTCATTCTGGGGCTGCACTTTTCTTTTCTAACATTCTTTTAACATCCAGAAGTAAAAAATTATAATATTACATTTTGCATGAAAAATTTGTGATAATTACATTAGCTGGAATGCTATTTTAGCATGATCTTTTTGACCTAACATAAGATCCACCAAATGGCTAATCAGAGGACATAATCAATTGTTGTTTTTATACAGCCGATACTCAAGTCAGATTTCTCTAAACTGACCTGTTTCCGCATTTTTATTTTCAGTTGATGAAGCAGAAGGGGTGAGTAAATTCCTCAGTGATGCCACGGCTCAGTGGAAGAACCTGGCTTTGGAGGTGCGAAGTGTTCGCAGTATGCTGGAGGAGGTGATCTCTAACTGGGAGAAGTACAGTAGCACAGTTGCAGCACTGCAGGCATGGCTGGAGGACGCTGAGCAGATGCTCAACCAGTCAGAGAATGCCAAACGTGTAAGTACAGTCACATGATTATAAATAGTATTTGTCATGTACAGACTTTTATTAGTGCCGCTGAATGTTATGTTGAATGTTTCTACCATGTACACAGACCATACGTGACTCTGAAACCTATAAGGTCTTTGTTTTTCTTTCTTGTTTTAGGACTTTTTCAGAAACCTTTCTCACTGGATCCAGCAGCACATGGACATGAACGATGCTGGGAACTTCCTCATTGAGACCTGCGATGATACCGTTTCACGAGATCTGAAGCAGCAGCTTCTTCTTCTGAACGGGAGATGGAGGGAACTATTTGTCAAAGTCAAACATGTAAATGAATTGCACCTTTGAACAACAAATGTACCACAATAAATATATAATGATAGCTTTCATCCCAACAGCTCAAGTTTTTCAAAAAAAGATAAAAAATGTTCAGTTTACTGTCTTCTTCTGTTTCATTGGCAGTATGCACGAGCAGATGAGGTTGATAAGTTGAGGCAAGACTACCAAGATGGTATTAACACTTTGAAAATGTTCATGGATGCAACCAATGAGAAGATGACGGCTCCTGTCCAAGTGTCTTTCTTGAATGTCAGAGCATTTGTTCAAGATGTCGAGGTAAACAGCCCATACGCTCATCCTCTTCCTCAGGTTAGACAGATGTTTCAACTCTGTTCTCTATGATGAAAAATCATTATATTGTGTATCTCAACTTCCTGTAGGAAATCAAGCACAAAGTGCCAGCAATGGAAGCAGCATGTAAGGCAGCGAGCCGTACCGCTCAGCTGTTGACCAAAGACACCCCGCAGGAGGAAGTTTCACAGATGATGGCTGTGATGGTCTCAATCAAAGAGCAGCTGAGCAAGGTGTGTCCATGTCAATATACTGTACAGTATGCCATGCACTTGTTTTCTTTTCGGTTTTTTTTATATGTGCATGTGTGTTTATACGTGTGTGTTCATTGTTAACTGGTTGGAGAGTTTTTTTAAGGTAGATACTGATGCCCAATTTGTATTGAACTTGCTCATAACTTATATTATATTATTTTCTGCCAGTATTTATTATTTTAGCTTGAGTACTTATATACATAAGAATATTTAAAAATATTGAAAAACCTTTTTTGTGTGCACAACACACTGTTGCAAGATGTGGACACAATCATTGTGGGGGGGGTTTTTCATATAAAAGTAAAAAAAAGAATAACCACACTGTACCCTAACTTTAGCCAACAGTAAACCAAAGCTTTAATAAACTAGTCTTTCAGTTATTTTTTGGTACTGGACAAAAATTCTAATTAGCTGTGAAAACACAGAGCTGCTACTTTTTATAATCTATAAATGATATATGCAAATTATTGATTTGTAGAATATGTAAAAACTTGAATTAGCTGCAGTAAGAATGTTATTTTTACATGTATACACTCAGGATTTCATTGGTTGTGGTTTTCTGCAGTGGATGCAGTGAAACTTTATTTAAACCAAGACTAAACTTAAACGTCAAGCTATATCTCAAATTGATTGTTATTTGATGTCAGAGTAGATCAAAATACCACATCAGTCACCTGTGATTCAGTTTAATCAACATGCTTTCCTCCAATCAGGTAAGGGAACGATGTTTGCCTCTGCTGAGGGAGTCTCAGTCCCTTTTACCTCAACTTGAAGAAATGGAGAAGAACATCACAGGCTTCTATCAGGCTCTGGAGAAGGCCAGTCATATCACCAGTACCACCGACTCAGAGGGACCTGTAGACTTTAAACAGAAATGCCAGGTGAATAATAATAGTGTTTCAATATGGTGCTGTAACGGTTTTATTGAATGACTTTTAGATAGATGTATAAATCAAAATTTTTGACTATAATATTTAGCATATGAATAAATGGCTAACACACTGCTTGACATTGAATACTGCAGGAGCTGGCGACCTTCACACATAGCTGTAAGAAGTGTCTGACAGTGATAGAGAGAAATCACCAGACCATCCAGAAAATAATGAACAGCAGTAAAACTCTCCAGCACATGGACATGGGTCTTCTGCAGAAAAGAGTTGCAGACCTCCAGGCCTCCTCACAGGTAAACCTCCTACTACACTTCTATTCAGTTTGAGTTCAATTCAAACAAATTTTGCATTTAAAGAATTATGCGTGTTTGTTTAGACCATGATTAGGGAATCTACAGAGTGGAGGAAGCACGTGGAGGCAAACAGCAGCCTCATGAAGAGATTTGATGAGTCACGAGTAGAGCTGGAGAAGGTTCTTAAAATGGCACAGCACTGTCTGACAGAAAGAGGCAACCCAGAGGAGCTGCTCAAAAAACACACAGTAAGAAAATATATTTTGTGCAGGATTCAAGTATCATACATAACCCATACTGCACAGTACAGTGCGTCTAGCCGTGTGGTTACATAATCAAAACATATGCCTGTATTAGCCTATTTTCTAGGTTGCCAGTATCATACTGAACGTAACTGCACAGAACTTCTCTAAATTGAAAATAATTAAATACGACTGTCGGTCTCAGCACAGCGTGGAACAGATGCAGAAGGATATATATAATTAAACCAGAGTATAAATACAGTATGATGCATGTAAATGAGACATCATCTGCCCTGTTACAAAGTGTGAAATGTGTGATGTTTTGGCAGGAGTTCTTTGGTCAGCTGGACCAGCGGGTCTTGAATACATTCCTCAAAGCTTGTGATGAGCTGACAGACATTTTGCCGGAGCAGGAGCAGCAGTCGCTGCAGGAAACAGTCAGGAAACTGCACAAACACTGGAAGGTTGGTCACATGAATAGTGACAGTTAAAGCTGCACTAGACTAGAGATTTAATTTTGTATTTTTCTCTCAACTGCATGATGTCTTTTTAATCATTAATATATCATCGCTGTCCTGTGAAAACCATGTATCAAATAATCCAATTAGGTTTAAAATTGTTTATTTATCATAAGAAGTAGGAGAATTTTAGTCCTTAAGTTTATCTAAAAGAATTTAAAATGAACAAATTTGGAGATACATGGCTTTTACAGGACAGCTAAATATCAATACATCAAACAACCAGAAATCAGAATCTCTTTTTTGATATATGCACCATTTCGACTGCAGCTCTATAATTATGATTGCAGGTGTAAACCACTTGAAATGATTAATAATAATGCACACATACATAGTCGTTTTTACAGTAATGTTTTTTCATAAACTTTGTGTACCCCTAAAACTTTTCTTAAAACACAAATTTCTCTGAATCTGATCTGATAGTTTCTGTATTTCTCCTCTCCCAGGATATTCAAACAGATGCCCCCTTTCACCTCCTCCACCTGAAAGTAGAGGTGGAGAGGAGCAAGCTGATGGTGTCGCTGCAGGAGTGCCAGGCGGAGCTGACCAGGGAGAACCGCCACCTGGCTAGCATGGGGAGCGAGAGGCTCATCAAGGAGCACAGGGTGAGCACGGAGTGGCTGAGTGCCTGGCTGAGTTTCAATCAATCAACCAATAATCATTTATTAATGACCACACGACTGAGGTTGGTGGAATTTGCTTTCAGTATAGCATGGAAGGTAAGCTCAATTGAACTTGTCATGTATTGATTGACTTTGTGTGAAATAATTCAGTGCAAATTCACCGCTCTGTAGCACTGTGTCCTCATTTAGCAGCATTTTGTTAAAATGCAGCTTTTAGATCTAATAAATTGAAATTACACACACCTATTTACTGTATATAAAGCATTAGCACACTTTCTTTTTCATAACAAGAGTAAAACAAATTATACCCTTTGTTCGTGGCATGCACTTCTAACACAACTAAATAATTGTGTTCTCTTACTTTAAGGCCTTCTTCAGGGAAAAGGGCCCCCAGTCCATCTGTGAGAAGAGGCTGCAACTAATGGAGGAACTTTGTCAGAAACTTCCTGAGGGTGATCCTGCCCAGCAGACCCTTGACACAGCCATAAAAGACTTATCTGAGGTCCGTGAAGAAATTGAGAACACCCATCAGAAGCTAATGCAGCACCCAGATAAATGGAAGGAGTACAACACAAGGTGCAGTAATCTAAAAAAAAATGACTTATTTTGATGAATCCTGCTTATACCAAACATACAGCTACATACAGCAAAAAAAAACAGTGCAGGATTTGACCTTTTGACTGTTGAAGCACTGTTGCAACAATAGTGTGTTGTGCATTACCAGGCAGCAGCATGCCTTTCATACCCAAAGTAATCATGTTTAAATTTTTAATTCACTTGAGATAGAGACTGACAGTTGTGATTAGGACACTGCACATAAAGTAGACACAACAGGAAACATAAAGGAGCCTGAACCAGACCATTCACAGGTCTTGTGGTCACCACATAGACCACGTAGACTTGATGTACAATTAGATTTTGAGGGGTAGCTTCTAAACCGCCAAACCTCAACAAAGAGATCTATCTTTTTAATGTGATGATTATATTTATGCACTAATACCGCATAATTTTTATGTAATTATTCCCAAAACGGAGTGTTATCTAATGACCACCTGGTAGACAGATGCTTAGGAAAATTAAATCAGAAGAAAATATTGCATTTCCCCTCATTATATGCACTGAGTTTATTTGAAATACAATGTTTTGGTCATGGTCTATGAAATACAGATGTTACTTTAGTTTTCTGTGGATTTTTACATATATTGTTTGTCTCATTTTAAGGAAGTTTTTATCAGTTATTGATATGGTAATTGTCTCAGCTCTGACATTTGGCTCCACTTTTGGTTCACCTGGGGCTTTTGTATAAAATGTTTCACATTGTGAATTTGATGCCTGACAAATGTACATGACTGAAACAATGTGCCTGACAGGGTGCGAGAAGTCAACCTTTTCTCTCACATTCAAATATTCCTGATACCTTTTTGAGCTTGAAGTGGAATTTTCCCTTTATGGTGTGAAACAGGTATGCTGAACTCTCCTGCTGGCTTATATCTAAAGAGAGCCAACTAAGGCTGCTCAGAAACCGAGCCAACGATCCCAGAAAATACAGCCAGGTGAAGGCTACCATCATGGTAAGTTAGTCCCATATAGTCCCTCTTCTACAATATGCAACCTGTGATGTGCTACTAGCTTGTTAATGTCATTATTGAGGAGATGTGACTGTAAAAATGTTTTATGTCAGATGACTCTTTTGACCATATGGGCTGTATCACACTCTGTTGTTGTGTGCAGGAGCTGAGAAATGATGCAGAGCTACAGGAGGGGAATCTTGGCTGGCTGAAAGCCCGTATGGCTGTACTGATCGAGATCTGTGCAGACAGCGATGCCCAGAGGCAAGGAAGTGCACTGAACAAGCTCTCTACTGATTTTAAGGGTCTTCTTGCTTCCCTCATGGAGGTAGGTGAAGCTTTTGCTTGTTTTATTAAGGCACCACATACAATCCAGATGTTATATGCCCCCTGGGAATCTACATTATACTGCTTTAAGATTTTAAACTTATCTAAGGGACACAGTAATCTGTGATCAACTGTAACACATCAGTAGACATTCTTAGGGCATTATCAGAGCATTTCCATGTTTCAATGTGCAAGAATAGACTATACATACCCCATTATCAATCCATCATGTTTGTTCTTATGCTTTATTTGATCTGTTATATCTTCCAGGCTGAGAAGATGGTGCTGGCTGTTGGGGACTGTGTGCAGTTCAGGGGAGAAGTACAAACTACTTTGGATGATCTTGTTCAGGGGCAGAAAGAGACTCAGGCTGAGGTCACCAGAATACTGGACTGCCCAACTGTTCGAGAAGCCCAACAATTACTTCTTGTTCACCAGGTATGCAGGGAATTAAATGAATGTTCTGGAATAAAATTAATTGACTTCTTTATTTTTGCTGGTTTTGAAGGCAGAAATGACTTATTAGTGTTAACTTTTGTGTCTTCCTTCTTCTAGCAACTTTTGAAACGCCAAAAGCTGAAGAGAAAGGATGTCCAGCAGTTGATCACCAGAGGCCAGCAGCTCCAGGCTGAGGAGGGTCTGGGAGATACTCTGCAGCAGGACCTGCAGAGTTTAGAGAACACACTCAGCAAAATGGAACAGAATATGGATTCGCAGGAGCAAAGCCTCGAGGTGAGCAACATTAACAAGGCAGTGATTCATGGAGCTTTTGGGACATCGTTAATGAGCAACATTTCACAGTAAATCACAACTGTTACTGAAGAATAATAATTTGCAACAAAAAGGTTAAAATGATTTTGCTGCAGTTTGTGTATAAATATTGGCAAAATGTTATGAACAGACAGGGTCGCGGGAAATTTATGAACAGACGCTGACATTGACCGATTGAGCTGTTTGTCTTTACTTTTCCCAACTTCTTAAAACTCAGAAGGTTATTCTTTTTCCCCGATACTGCAATGTGCTGTTTTGATGAATCACTGTGAAATGAATGGACGATGCGGTCGATAAATCACTGTCAGCTGCTGAGCTGAATCCTGACACATATCGGCTCAATGATGTCATCAGTTTAGTTACCACAGGATGGCATTAACATCTGCTCTAAATATATGCTTGTATAGTTTACGAGTCCTTTGTGATGTTTAGTGATAAGTCTTGTCTGTTGTTTCCTGTAAATACTTGTATATGTCTGTTGAAAACAGAAAATTAGCCTTTTGACTAAATCATACTACATTTACATCATATGGATGTTTATTAATATATGTTGTCTGTGATAGATAAATTAATAAAGGAAAGGAAACCTTGACAGATTTACCTAAAATTTTGTGAATAGAAAACAGCTTCTCTATGGAATGAGGAGAGGGAGTCTTGTTAATGCAAAAGGCCTTTTCAGATGCAGTATTTGTGCAAAAATAAATTCCTGAATGGAGGGCAGAGATTGATGTTTTCTGCTGGAGGCTTTACAGTTTCTTTTGAAGATAGTGATACATTGAGTCATTGATCACCCTCTTGATGATGCTTTTATAAAATGTAGACAGGAAGGCGGCGGTAGTCTTGAAATGGACACTTATTTGGAGTTTTCTGTGCTAGAGAGGACGCATAATGGGCCCACGCAAAAGGAGGTGCACTTGATGTTTCTGACTCTTTTAATAACAGAACCACTGATATACAGAGGGATGAGGTGCTTGCAGAGTATTAACTCTCCTATAGCTCTGTCTACAGTATATGCTGACTCATCACCCCTGCTGCTACAGCCAAAATAGGTGGTATCATCAGCATACATAATGATGTGGTTTGAGCTGGCTTGGCAGTACAGTCACGTGTCAGTGATCAGGGATTTCTGCCATTAGATGATAATTCTGGAGGGTCATATCAACAAGACAGAACATTATTAATGCCTTCAACCACTTTTGGATTAACTGTGTTTTGTTTTATAGATAAAGTGCAACTGTGTATAGACTACTTTGTGCGTTGTCATTCCCAGGTCACACTGGCAGCCTGGCAGGAGTTTGACAGCCAGCAGGAAGCAGTGCATGAGTTTGTTAACAAAGCACGCTCAACAATGGAGAGAGACCTGAACTTCAGCAGTCCAGAGAGCCTGACTGTTGAACTCGACCAGGCCAGAGTAAGAAAAGTTTTGTCTTTGGGTTTACTTTCTGGGGAAATATCCTGTGGTTTATTCATGTTCACTAATGGAAGTATATTAACTAAACAGAGAAAGCTACTAATATTCTCTTGTTTTGTGAACAGGTGTTGCTGAAGCAGTGTGAAGCAGAAGCCTCGCATATGAACACCTTGCTGAAGAGAGCGACAGAAATCCAGCTTGGTCCGAAAAACAAGAATCTACTCTTACAACAAGCTCGCTCCCTCAGCGAGCAAGTGGACAAAGTAGAGTCTGGGCTCAAAAAAGAGTAAGATTGTGGATTTTATTACATTTTCTTTTGCTAAATAATGTTTGCTAGATAATGTCTCTAGTTTTTGCAAATACTTGATAGTTAAACCCACCATGATACTGTACCAGATGAGTAGAGTTTGCCACAAAAGGGAATACAACACAGTCAAAATGTACATAGTAACTCAGGTGTATGTGAAAGTCTCTTGAGAATATCTTGTGTATTTGCAGCTTTTACACAGCTCATTTATGATATCTACTCTTGTGCTCCAGTGTTAAGACTCTTGAAGAAATGAAAATCCAATGGGATCGGTTTGGAGCTGGATTTGAAGCCTTTTCCTTGTGGATATCTGACAAGGAAAAGCAACTGGATGTCCTGAAGAGTTCTACTTTGCCTCTTGAGCAACAGATCAACACAGTGAAGGTACTGTGCATCATACAGCTACAACCCTTTAACACCACATCCTGTAACTATAAGAGTATTGTAGCGATCAACCACAAACCAAAATAGTATCAGAGAGCAACACCACCAGCCTTCTTTAAGGTGACATCAACACACTGTTTCTATTTTTGATTCATGTATCAACCATCTTTCTTCAATGCAAATTAATGGATTTGGTGGCTATCGCAGTTTTGCTTGTTCCATTACTTTTCAACCTTGTCTGCATGTGCAGGCTGTTGGTGCAGAGCTTCAAGAGCGTGCTGAGGTTCTTTCTCAACTGGAGGCAGACTCCCAGGCACTGGCCCAGTTTGTATCTTCAGGGGAGGCAGCTCGTATCAAGGCACGTCTGACCCAAATCGGCCGGTACTGGGAAGAGCTGAAGGAGAGCGTACAGCAGCTTGACGGACAGCTGGAGGAAAGCTCTTCTCACCAGCAGAAGTTCAAAACGAGCCTGGAGGAGGTACAATAAATAGGCTGATTGATGGTTTTTTTAATATCATGACAACATACAGAATAACATTGATGGAAAATATGGGCATACAGTTAGTTTTGATCTTTATTTTCTAGGTGGAAGCATCTCTCAGTGAGCTACATACAAAACTGGAGAATCCGATCAAATCCTGCACCTCCTCATCAGAGACCTACAAAGCTCTTCAAAACCACATGGTATTTGATTGTTTTTACTCTTCTATTTTAATTTAAATAAACACTATACTTCTAATTAAACAATTACTTTAATATTCTTTGCTTCTTTAATTAAAAAAGGTACACACCAGCAATATCTGGAAGAGAACTGCAAAGCTCAACACAGTGCCACTTGTTCCTTTCTGTCAGTCTTCCAGCGCTTGGGTAATGCTATGTGGGTCACTGTCTTCTGTTATTGCTCCCCAGGATGTCTGTCAGTGTCTGGAAAGGCTGAAGGGAACCTTGCTGTCCCTGTCTGCTGGTGCTCGAAGGCTTAGTGACAAAGAGCAAGCAGAGAGGACTGTGACACAGCTTAACACCAGCTATGAGCAAAACGTACAGGAGGCAAAGGACAAACAGAGCACTTTGGAGACCCTACTTTCTCTTTGGCAAAAGTAAGAGCTGTTGTACATACAGTAAATTTAACATATGTTGGATTTTAATAGCATATAAGAGCAATTCAATAAATTTGAATGCTGGCTTAACCTAGACTTAACTGAAATTTCAGGTATGAGAAACAGCGTTCAAACTTTGTTTCATGCTTGGAGAGGAGTGAATCTGCATCCAAACCGGAGAGTCAGTGTCTGTCAGCTGATAAAGCCAAGCTCCGCAGTGAGATACAGGATTTGCAGGTACAATACATTCACACAAATATAGTTCTTTGAAACACAGTGGCACAATATTATTTTCTGAAGAAATAAAGTTGCTGTCCTGAACCTTTTCAACTTTCTATGAAACATACACACACACGTTTTTACTTTCACATCCCCCAATCCCTAAGAGTAGCCATTAAACCAACTCTTAACCCTCAATTAGTCCTTTGAAAAGGTGAGAATTGGCCAAAGTGTCCTCACTATACTGAAGTATCCTCACTCTGAAGATCTAAATCTCCAGTGAGTCCTCACAAAGATAGAAGTGCACACACACACCCACACACACATATAAATAAATGATTATAAATAATTGGTCCCTTGTGCACACTTACTGTTTGTCCCCTCGACATGATGAATACATAGTGCACATTCATTCATACAATAATTAAAACTTTACAGGACTGTAATGTTAAACAATTGCTTAAGAAAAGTATGTTTTCTTGCAGGCCTTGCACTCAGAGGTCAAGTCCCTTGAACTCTCTCATGTTGAGTTGGTGTCACTGGGGACATCATTGTATCCCACTGCTCCAGAAGATACAGTGAGGCAGCTGAAAGATGAGCTGGAGACCCTGCAGAGGAGATTGCATACTCAAAATGAAGTCCTTCCTCAAAGGTAATAGAGTCTAAATGAAAATAACACCTTTTCATTGTAGTTTTCATTAATGGTCCAATGACCTGTCTGATGAATCAAGTTCAGCATAGTCAGGTTGTCTTTGATTATACCTGCTTCATAAAATCTAATATTGGCAGGTGTCCTGAAGCTGGTTATTAAAGAAATAGTCTGAGATTTCAGGAAATATTTTTATTGTTTTCTTGCCAAGAGTTAGATGAGAGGATTAATACTACTCTCATATCTGTCCAGTAAATATGAGGCTACAGCCAGGAGACTGTTAACTGTGCTCAGCATAAAGACTAGAAAAAGGGGGAAACAGCTAGCCTAGCTCTGTCCAAAGCCAACAAAATCTGCCTATCAGCACCTTTAAAGCTTACTAATTAACATGTCTCATTTTTAGTATTGTTACGCCTGTATTAGATAGCCAACAGTGGCAAGATGACAGAAATTTAGGGGAGAGAGAGATGGGGAATGACAGGCAACAAAGGTCCCCGGCCAGATGCGAACTGGGGATGTTGCGGTTTATGGTCGGCTACCAGTGCACCCCATAAGTTGTTTGTGCAAATTTGTACAAGAAGTGGACAGGAAGTGTACAAGTACTAGTTTGTGGTTTTATATATCAGTTTTTTTGCATGGCAAACTTTACCCTGCATTTATTAAAATGCTAAAAAGTATTCATAAATTAGCTCAAGCATGACTGATGTAACTCCCTATACTGCTGTTTTGTCACCCAGAATCCAGGATCTTCAGAGCCACCTCTCCCTGGTGGAGCAGTTTGACCAGGCCATGCTGAAGTTCTCCCAGTGGAGTGAGACCATGCTTTCAAATCTACACTCAGCCTCTCAAGTCAACATCAGCAACTTGCAGCCTGCCACCACAAAAGTAAAGGTAAGAATAGTTATTGCTCATCTGTTTAGTGCATGTACTACTATTGTTCAGTCCCAGGCTCACTTATAGTCAATAGACAGATGAGCATCAACTAATCCTCCATCGTCCTTTGACAGGAGACCCAGGCAGCCTTACAGAAGCAGTCCAGTGTCAGACAAAGCTTGGAGCAGCAGACAGCGAAGCTCTGTCAGTTCTGTGAGCCTGGTGATGCACAGCTCCTACGAAGCAGAGCAGACAGCTGTCTCCAGCCCTACCTGGAGGCCCAGCATATAGTTGAGCTCCAGTTAGAGTGCCTGGAAAGGCTTGAGGCTTTTCTGCAGACCCATAATGTGGCAGGAGGGGTGTTGCGAGGTCTTAGACAGACTGTGGAGAGTGCTGGGAGCTGGGATCGTGGAAGAGTAGAAGAGCTACAACAGGAGCTGGCCACCATTGTCCCAGACATTAGTCAGCTTGAAACTCTAGCCGTCAATCTGGACAGCAGTCTCTGCAAAAGCCATCTCCACATTGGTGCCGATGAGGGATCTCATAAGTCATGCCGCATGCTGGCCGATTCACTCAGTGCTGAGCTGGATGCAGTGAGGAACTTACTTGGTACTAAGCAGAGTGAAGCAGAGGCCTTAGGGGCTCTTTGGACTTCATTCAGACAGCGGAAAGAACAGCTGCTCAAAGCTGTGGAGGACATTGAAGAAAAAGCCGACCACCAGAGCTTCAAAGAGCCCAGCCTACATGCCTTACAGCAGAGGTAAAGTACTTACATTCAGTTCATGATATAATTCTCAAGCTGAATTATTGGGGTTATCACCATTGTGGGTTAGTACCAAACATGCACAGGTGGATACAACATGTGCAACAGCTGCATATTGTCCCTCTGTTTGTCAGACTACGGTTCTTTAATCAGCTGGAGGATGAGCTACAGTCACACCTGCATGAGGAGCAGTGGCTGAGGGACAAGGGCAACCAACTGGCCCAGAGGGATGCAGAGTTGGCTGGGGAGGTACTGAGGGAAATCAGCCTGCTGGAGACCACATGGGAGGACACCAAGAGGCTCATTACAGAGAGGTAGTGTAGGAATGCCAAAGGGTTTTCCATATTACTAAGACAGAAAATATTGCAAAAATGTCTGAAATTGAACATTATGAAAAAGTGATGGGTAAAGACAATACTAAAGGCAGTAACCATTAAACCATACTGTGATGAAATAATCAATTTGTAATCAATTTGTAATGCATGTTGTAAAACCTTTGTAAGTTGTAAGTTTTCCGTATCTTAAAGTTCTCAATTACACTAATTAAAGGACTATGAAACACCATCTTTTGGAAGAAAACCCTGCTACATTGACATCTATACTATAGGTTGACTTCAAATCTGTTGTACTTGTGAGCACATAGTGAAAAGTGAAGTGAAACTTCACATGCATCATTTCTGTCAAGAAGTTCATTGTGTTGTACAGTTCATTAACCTATAACCTTACTTTCTTCAACAGACAGGAACAGTGTAATGTTCTTGTTGAGCTTATGAGAGAATACCAAACCCTGAAAACCTCCATCAGCAGCATTATTGAGAGCACTGAATCTCTGGTTGATATAAGCTCTGTTCTGAAGGACTATGAGGAAACCAAGAGGTCACTAAGCAAGGTCAGAAAAAAATTAAGAATAATTATTTAGTTCTCAGTGTCTTGTTGACATACAGTACAGTTATTTACTGTATTACATAGGTAATTCGATTTAAAAAAAAAAGTCTTGCCATTGTGATTGTTCATCAGATTCCTTAAAGGTTTACTGTCTTTTCTCGATTTGTAGCATGAAGCAGTCAAGGCAGAGATGGCTGGCAAGCAACATGAACTGGACCAGTTTTCCAGCAAAGGAAAACAGTTGGTGAATGAACTGAAGAACATCCCTGAGTGTGACTCTCAAATGATGAAAAAGGATATGGAAACACTTGTGGATCAGTGGCTAGATGTAAGTCTGACTTCAGGAGTAACGCCATGATGTTTGGATGTGATGTGCGATGTGAGGTCAATGGCACAGATTAATAATACAGTACATGAATTGGTTTAGACACTAACAAAAAAAAAAGTAGAGCTTTGCGGTCTTCAACTCTGCAACTTGATATAAAATGTGAAAGCTCAACATACAACAGAAAGTAAACTTGAGTGACTGATTTAAATCCCCCCTCAGGTTTCTGAGAGAATAGATGACAACATTGATCGCCTTAACCAGAGTTTGGCTCTGTGGGAAGATGTGCGTAAAATCACCGAGGACATTGAGAGCTGGACAAGCAGCTGTGTGATTGAACTGAACGAGAGCCTGAACAACCTCAATGACAGTCAGAAGGTGTCGGCAAGGCTCTCCATGATACAGGTAACTGCATAATGATTTTTTTTAATAGTATAGTATCTCACAGATTAGCAAAGAAACCTGATGAAAGCAAGCCAAGAGGTATGTAATACATGCTTCTCTCATTTGATGCATCAACAGGTAGAAGCAGGTGAAAAGGAGCAGAAACTCGAAACCCTGCAGAACAAAATCTCAGAGCTTAAAACCTGCAGTCAAAGTCAAGAGACTCCTGCTAAATTACAGGTACTAAACATGATTCCAATGATATTTGTTTTTTAATGAATATGTTTCTCAAGTAATGGTACATTTGCGCTTACTGAGAAGAAGATATTAAACCTGACATTGCAGAAGAAGACTTTGCATATACAGTGTGTCACTACAGAAACGCTCACAAACCTTTATTCCAATTGCATCAGTTGCTGGAGAACGACCTGCGGAACAAGATCAGCTCTGTTCAGAAGCTACATGAGCAAGCTAGAGGAAACCTCATGGATTTCAGTACCCAAAGGAAACAGCTGGAAGATTACATCTCACAGATGTCTGCTTGGCTTAAAAGTATGGAGGATTCCCTGGTTTCGTCACCCACTGGTTCAGATCCTGAGGACATCTGCAGAGTAAAGGTGCATCTTAAATATCAATCACATGCTCAATGAATTACAGCCCTTGTAGAAGTGATGAGCCTTTGTAAACTTGAGAAAAGAGGATTTTAATCTCAGTCTTTAAGTGCTCTTGACATGTTGACAGTAGCATACGTACCACAACTCACTGGTTTGTGAGTGTTATAAATAATCTATTTTATCTTAAAGAGGACAAAAGTGACAATTGAATTAATCTACTTTGTTAAACATGTTTTGAAGGACTTTCAGAAAGAGCTGCAAAACCAGCAGGGAAGTATTGACTCCACAAGGGAGAGTCTCAACACCCTGTGTAGAAAATATCCCTCTGAGGAGCTGGCTGGTTTGGGTTCAGCACTCACTGACCTCATCAAGACTTACGAGTCTGTAAACCAGCTCTCTGCAAGGACGTTGGTGTCACTGCAGAACTGTCTTCAGCAGCAGTTCAATGGTGAGAACCTCCATAACCAAATCTGAATAAAATGTGCAGTTTTACTCAGCAGCCACTTGATCAGGTGGCACCCCACACTATTGTAATACTAATGGTATAATGTGTTAAATGTGTATACTGTACAATACATCACACTACTAGCCTCCTATTAATTTCTTACATTTTTAATGGGAAGGCATGCCTCATGCAGTGGCTACTGAGTGTAAATGTCCTTGTGCTTTAGCAAGATTAAGCTTGATTCTATTTGAATCATCACCAAATATTAAATCTCTTTTCCCTTGCTCTGTAGATCTTGTTCAGGAGTTTCATCGTTGGCTTTTAGAACAGAGGGAGATTGTGAAGGAATGCTCTGACCGATCTGGAGACACTCACATTGTGGAACGCAAACTTCAGAAACTTAAGGTAAAACTAATAGCCAAAATACTCTGAAGTTCCATAAATCATGCTTTCTCATTGGAATAAGAGTAGAAGACTGGTGGAAATGTAGTATAACACAAAATTACTGATTGAAAAACATCATACATAGGAGTTAGAAGGACAAGGCTTAATGTTATAGTGATCTTGTTTATCTGTCAGGGTGCCATGGAACGTGTGGAGGAGGGTGAGGTGCGTCTCACTCAGGTCTGTGAGGAAGGAGAGAAGCTCCTGCTTCATCTTCCCAAAGCCAGTGCAGGGCAGGTCCAGCAGCACCTTTCCTCCATCCAACAGGACTGGGACAGCTTTGTGGAGCAGTGCAGACAGAACCAACAGATCCTGGAGGACAGTTCATCCCTCATGAAAGGGTAAAAGACTTGCACAAACACAACCCAGTTCTACAAAGCAGTTTATAGGCCCATTATTGAAAAAGCACACCATTTTCAATTCCTTGTAGGTTTGAGGGTCGTCTTAAGAAGCTCAAGTGGTGGTTGGAGCATATGGAAAAGAGGATGACAACAGATCTGCTTGAAGCCAAGCAACGTGGTCCTGAAAAGGCTGTGCTCGAGCAAGTGGAGGAATATCAGCAGGAAGTGCTCAAAGAAAGGTACCAAGAAAAGAAAATAGAGAATTATGACGATCATGTCACTTGACATAGATAATCCTCCCGAGAAAGATCTGCAATGAATGTCCTCAATCAAATATCAAAGCACTCTTTGTAGCTTATTTAAACATTTACTTTCTTCTGTGCAGGGATTCCTTTGAGCGCTTATGTCAAGAGGGCCAAGCACTGAATGAGGGTGGACGAGGCGATGGTAGTGAGACAAGAGTGTCAGCTCAGCTGCAGTCACAGCACCAGACCTTGTTAAGACGTGTGAGAGAGAGGCTGCGTAGCTGCCAGCTCACTTTACAGGAGCAGCAGGCCTTTGAAGAGACTCTGCAGAGTACCTGGTGCTGGCTGAATGGAGTCCAGGAGCGTCTGGCTTCACTCAACAGCACAGTTGGCAACAAAGAGACCCTGGAGAAAAGGCTTGGTCTGGTACAGGTCAGTAAATAATACTCTGATCAAAAAATATTGTTTGGGTTACAATGTTGTCTGGACACATTTTGAAACACAGGAATATTTTCATAGTTGGTCCATATTTTTTGTTGTTGTTTCCTGGTACATATAGGATATCTTGCTAATGAAGGGTGAAGGTGAGGTGAAGCTCAACATGACAGTAGGAAAAGGAGAACAGGTCCTGAAACACAACAGAATGGAGGGGCAGGAGGCCATTTGTTCACAGCTACAGAGCCTGAAGGATGCCTGGGCCAATATGTTGATGACTTCTATGAGTTGCCACAGGTAGGAAATGAGCCCTCTTCTGCACTGTGGCAGAACTGTTGAGTCATTGAAAACAATGACACCATAATCCAGGGTAACATGTACTTGTTGGATTATGTAATTACTTTGCTTATAAAAGTTGTATTATTGTCCATAGTCGACTTGAATGGACAGTGGCCCAGTGGACGACGTTTCAGGAAAGCAAGAGCCAACTGCAGCAGTGGATGGAGTCAGTGGAGCAGGAGGTGGGGATGACTCTGCCTCAGCAGCCAGGCCTCAAAGAGAAGTCCGCTTTGCTCGAACGCCTCAGGGCCATCCAGGCTGATGTGGATGCTCACGCAGCAGCACTGTCACGACTTACAGACAAAGCCGTGGAGATGCATGAAAAAACTGGTGACCAGACCTTTGGAACAGAGTCAAGGGCAGAGCTCAATGCACACTTTGCTGATATCTCAGCTGTTGTCAAGGTGATCTACATGCAGGCATAAGTAAAATAGTATTTGCAAATAACTTTGCTGAATCATAATCCGGGAATAGAGGGGCAGCCAAAAAGAAACGGCAGCTGGGAGGCATCCAAAAACACTGTTGTAGGGCAGACACTTAGCACTATGCAACACAGCCACACTGTTGCCCAAATTGAGAGACTGGTTGCATTAAGTAAGATGAGACTGGTTGCATTAAGTAAGATGAAGCAGTATACTTGTATACTAATTTTACTAAAATATTATACCATTATACTTTTAGTTTGCTAAAAAGTTTGATCCTTCTTACCCTGACAGACACATGCAACACAAAAAACATTTGCAAATACTATTTGAAACTATGTATTATTATATTATATTTAGTCAGTTCCTTATTCATATCCAGCTGTTGATGTTTATGTTTTCATACATCTTTTTCTTCCCCAAAGGGTAAAGTGCAGTCCATGCAAACCATTGTCTCTGAGCATGAGCAGTATCTTGATGCTGTGAGAGACTTCAATGACTGGCTGGTCTCTGCAAAAGAGGAACTCCAGCGCTGGTCCGACCTGTCAGGAGATTCACTCTCCATTAAAAGAAAGCTCTCCAGGGTGCAGGTGAGGAATCTCAAAATGTTATACTTACTTGCTTGTATTTAAAGATCTATGTCATCCAGCATGTTTTGTATCTACTCCAGTGACGTCTAGAGTCAAGACCTCCTAAGAAACTATTGGTTGTCAAAAGTAGTGAGAGGACAAGTTTAAGAAGCTTTGTCAGGCCTCGTTGGGACTCATTATAGAGCAGAGAAGTACCGCACAGAAAAATCAAAGAGGTTGCAACTGATGTATTGCAGAGGGAAAAGCCCATGTGTGAGAGGTATTTGGGGAGCAATCCAGAATATCTTTTGCAAAAAGAGGGATTTTCTCAGGAGAGGAAAATATGATATCACTCAAACTTTTGTCTGGCTTTCATATGAAGTCATTTCGTTGGCATAGGTGACAGTGCAAGGGGAAGACTAGATTTTCAAAATGCAAAGAAAGAAATCTTTGTAAATGTAAAGTTTTGGAGATACCACTCTCTTAAGAAGGGAATTCCAAGTGGCTGAGTCCAGAGGGGGGAAACTAGCTGATCTGATTTGATAATTTGCCCTTTCCAGGAGTTGCTTGACTCCAAGCAGCGAGGCAGAGAGAGGCTGAACCGCGTCCAAAGATGCGGGGCAGTGGCAAGAGATCACACTGGCTCTGGGGGCTATGAGGCTATGGAGCGAGAGGAAGCAGCCCTATTGTCATCATGGGAACAGTGGGAACGTGGGGCGCTACAGACACGGGCTAGTCTGGAGACTGCCCTCTCTCAGATAGCCACCTCTGAACAGGAGTTCAGCAGCCAGTCAGCACAGTTAGAGCATGACCTGCAGGACTTCAACCGTCAGCTGCACGACTGGCGTGTACGGTTGGCCCAAGCAGAAGGAAAAAATGATGGAGAGGAGGCTGTTAAAGGCTGGCAGATAGCAAAGGTATGTCCCAGCTTAGCTTTGTAAATTATCACTGTAATTGGAAATAGGCAATGATAGCAGTAGATGACTAATGCATATGTCATGCTGGTGTTAATGAATGTTTTGTGGTTGTTTGTTTTCTTTCCAGGACACTTTGGAAGAACTTGTCAAAGCTGAACCCATGTCCGATAGTCTGAAGACTCAACTCAATGATCTGTGCCGGTTCTCCAGAGACATGGGAACACAGTCTGAGAGAGTTTCTGCACTCATTAAGGAGTATAACAGGTGAGAAAATTGCAAATATGGCACACAATAGTCTTGGTTCTTCAAGAAAAACATGAAGCTACATTTAGCATTTACATACAACTGAAGATATTTTAGATATTATCCACAGAATTACAAATTATTAATCTGTGGCAGTACTATACACCAGGAGTGTCCATTCAGTGCAATGCAATATAAAAACCCTGCAATAAATACTAACTTAGATTAGTGTTCAGTTTTTCCAAGACGACTAATTTAGTTATTTCTGTGTTTGTGACGTATTCCAGTGAAAAATCTGAGGCTGTATTTTGGGGCATTATAAGTATTATATCGTTTTGCATATATGCATTTAATTTTTGGTCCACCGCATTCAGATATATGGGGGAGAAAATGTATTAAAAAAGCTTTACAACATAATGTGATTGAATAAAACAAAACCACAGCCACAAAAGTTACCATACAGCTGAATCAACGTCTCTCTGGCACATTGTCAACAATGAAAAATTGTAAGTTTCACAAAGGTAATATTTCTTACAAGATTGTATTAGATTGTGTTGCAAAGTACAAAGGTTTCTGTTTTTCTGGTCACACTGTTAACTCCAATGTTTCAACACCCTGTGGTCAAACCAACAAGAACCAACAAGCCTGAGACAGTAGAATAAATAAGAACTGTCCCTAAAGTATGTTTTTTTTTTTTTTAATCTGTTCCCAGTCTGAGTCTTCAAGCCTCCAGGGAGTGCCAGAGCAAAGAGAAGCTGCTGGAACAAGGTTTCCGCTCAGCATTCAGAGAGTTCCAGCAATGGTTTGTCAATGCCAAGATCAACACAGCCAAATGCTTTGATGTACCCCAAAATCTCAATGAGGCCTCATCTAGCTTGCAGAAGATTCAGGTACAGCACTGAGAGTAAAACACCATTAAACATTCAGGCTCTTATGCTGCCAGAATTACAGTTTACCCCTAGGAGTGCCAACAAAGTGCAATATTATTTTCAACCGCTTGTCCGTGTGTTACTATCACGGAATATATCTGTAAGTAAATGAATATGACTAAGATGTTTTACATTTATTTTTAATAACACATAAAAGGGACTTTCAAGTATTTTCTACATCTCATCTCTTCGGCTTCTCTCCTTAGGAGTTCCTAAGTGACAGAGAGCAAGGTCATTTAAAGCTGAACGCTGTGGTCGTCAGCGGTGAGCTTGTCTCTAGTGTTGCAGCTAAAGACAAAGTTGATGCAGTTCGGGCTAAAATGAACACTGCTCGAGAGGACTGGAAAAATATGATGGCAAATCTTCACAACAGAGAGACAAACCTACAAGTAAGCACCTAATCATCCCTTCTCATCAACATGGAATCATTGTGAAAACCTGATTTGCAGCAATTAATTGTAAATCACAGAAATATCCTATCAGTCTTTTAATTGTCTTGTGTATTTCAGAACCTTCTGTCTCAAATGAAAGATTTTGAGGCAAGTGCTGAGCCTCTTCAGGAGTGCTTGAATGCCACAGAGCTGGCTGTACAGGAGAGCAGCACAAGGCTTCATGATCTCACAGCCAAAAAGCTAGAGCTTCACAAGCTACAGGTACCAGTGTCCAAAATCCACCTGGCTTGGAACACCCCTCATGTTCAAGATCACTCATGTTAAAGTGCAACAACCTCTCAGAGCTAGGGTGCTAACTTGACTACTGCTGCCATTTGCAAAAGCTCACCATTCCACCTATGACAGAGTTTCAGCATTTTTTTCTGTTTGCTTAGGAAGCAATGCCAAGAGCTTATGCTAACTGCCAGTTGCTTACTTTTTGAATTGCTGCCATCTTTCTGCTCCTCTTTGCTACTCTCACATGTTGTCTTAACACAATGTCTATCATATAAATTAATACTTGCCTCATTTATAAAAGAGAGTGCTGTTATAACCTATTTATTGTTTAAAACTGTCTACCAGATGTTTCAAGAGGCCTTGATTGCACGTCATGACCAGCAAGAGCTTACTATCAGTAACACTGGCCGAATACTATATATCTCATTCTCTTTCTTTTTTGCCATGTTGCCATCTCTAACCCCCTGGTCTGTGTCTGAATGTAACTGTCTTATATCTGTGTCAGCTTGCATGCCTCTATGATAACCTGCTTGTGCTCTTCCAGTCTGTGCTTGAGGAGTTAGCCTCTCACGAAGTTCAGCTGAACAGGCTGAAAGAGAAGGCCCAGCTGCTGTGGGATGAACACGCGGCCGGCAAGGGTTTTGTGCACCGTGTCTCGCAACTCTCTGCTCAGTACCTAGCTTTAACCAACCTGACCAAGGTACAGTAATGCCTACCAATATGCCTGTGCACTTGGGCTTTTCTGGGGGTAGAGCTGGAGAGGAGACAGAGGCACTAGACTGGACGGAGCTCTGATTTAACATTATTTACAGACGATAAACAGTGAAGGTACTAACTCACCATAACTTAACACAAATTTTCTTTTGTCACTGTAAGTCTCTGTTAGAGGATACACAGGGTGATTTCCTTTTGTAGTAGATCTTTATTATTATACAAGGAATGCATTTGTGATTTTTGAGACTACTATAGATTACTAAATCTGTATATTTCTGGTTTTGTCCTGCTTTGGATCTGTAGGAGAAGGCATCACGGATTGACCGCATAGTCACTGAGCACCAGCTTTTCTCCCAAGGGTTAAAAGAGCTGCAGAATTGGGTGGCTGACACCAGCCACATGCTGCAGACCTATTGCGCCCCCACTGCTGACAAAAATGTTCTCGATAGCAGGATGATCAAGCTGGAGGTATAGAAAGTCAGACAGAGTTACCACTTTGAATGCCCCTTTGAATGCTTCATATAAGAGTGTATCAAATGCACATGTTGTGATTCTTGCACCAGGCGTTGCTGACTGCTCGTCAGGAGAAGGAGATCCAGCTGAAGATGCTGATCACAAGAGGAGAGTCAGTTCAGAGAAACACTTCAGCCGATGGAGTGCCTGTAGTCCAAAAACAAATACAGGATCTAAAAGATTCATGGGATGCACTGCTCTCCACCTCTATTCAATGCAAAAGGTTGGTTCTCTACTACAAGTAACAGCACCTAAGGCTGTATTTATAACAGCGGTTTGGTAGTTTCATAGCAGCAGCTGTCTCCACAGAAGGTTTTTGACAAACATGCTGTGTACACATGCCACTTTTTATAGTTAAGTGGAATGTGTACACAGCATGTAGCTGCCACTGCAAATATTTTTGCCTCTTGTCTAGTATAGACACTATTGCTAGAGATACAGCACCATTGTCTGACTTAGCTGTTCTCTTTAAAATCAACAGTCAGCTGGAGGGTTCTCTGTCTCAGTGGACCAGTTACCAGGAGGATGTACGCCAGTTTGTGTCTTGGGTGGAACGTGTGGAGGAGAGTCTTGACCCCACTGATAAACAGTGTCCAGAGATGAGAGACAAAACTGCTAATCTGAGCAAAGCCAAGGTTCTGCAATCTCCTCAGTCATGTTTTATATTGTTAATGCCTTTATATGATTTACTGCAAATACAAAATATGTTTTGATTTCACACCCTAAATTTTGCAAATAGTGAAAATCAGCAGTGCAGGGTTCAAAAGAGCCATTTAACTACAGTAGCTATGAACTTGAAATATGCACAATTGATTGTAACTAAACCTCCCTGCTGTTTCAGTTGCTATATGAGGAAGTGCTCAGCCACAGCACCCTCCTGGACACCATCACTGCAAAGGCTGCCAGTATAGCTGAGAACTATGTCACTCAACTGGAGCTCCAAGATCTGCAAGAGCGCTACAACACTATCAAAGACAATGCCATGGTAATAAGCAACAGAACATGCATAACACTGCATCAGGAAACTTATTTAAAATACATTTTTAACTTCAGTATTACGATACAATTCAACAGAGTTATGCAATAAGAAATATACTGTACAAATCTGAGGGTAGAAATATTTACATGTGCAAAAAGACATTTACAAAAAAATACTGTCTTTAAAAAGATTGTTGTAAGTGCTATAATTTAAGTACTTCTTAACTTTTGACGCTACTTTTAAACTGCCTGAAACACAGTTTGAGAGTGTGAAAACTGTGAAAATACCAAACAAAGTAAGATACAATTGGCTCTGAAATTATGTCTGTGATTATGTCATAATACTGTTTGTGTCCTCAGAGGGCAGTAGGCAACGCAGAGGAGCTGGTGAAAGCCCATCAGGAGTATCAACGGGGCCTCCAAGCATTTGAGGACTGGCTGGAACAAGAACAGGAGAAGCTTGGCTGCTACACCCAGCTGGAGGGGGATGTTGATAGGCTTGAGGAGACGCTCCAAAAGCTGCAGGTCTGAAAATGATCAGTGTGTTAATACTGTTGTCAGTAAACATTAAATGCTTTTACTGTACTACTAGTAATCCTACATAGCCTGAAATGCTGTTTTACACAATTAATATATTATCTGAAAGTTTAGAGAGCTGACAGTGCTCATCCACATCTATGTAACTGCAGGAACTCCAGCTGCACTGCACAGAGGGTCAGGCTCTGCTGAACACAATACTGGTCAGTAGAGAGCTGGTGATTCCCTGGGGGCTGCCTCAAATAGAAGACCGAGCACTGGAGACACTGCAGCAGGAATGGAGGCTGTACCAGGCCCGATTGGCCGACACCCGGGCCCAGCTCAACAGTGCTCTGGCCAAACTCCGGCAGATGGAGCAGAAGTTCCAGCGTCTCGACAGCTGGCTAAAGGGCATGGAGACCAAAGCACAACTGCGCAGCCATCGCCGGTCTGACCGTGCAACTAAAGAAGCTCAACTCCAGTTGATAAAGGTTAGGCTAATATGCAGTTTGCATTGGAAACAATCTAATTAATAATTCCAATAACCGAAATAACCAAGAGTTGTACAGACATCACTAATGATCTTTCTTTGATCAGAGCTGGCAGGAGGAAGTGCTAGTATATCAAGACGAGATGGAGGGCCTTAGTCTCTTGGCTCAGCAGGTTCTGGATGAGACGCATATTAGCAGCCGGATCAGTACACGAGCCACCCAGATTACAGCCCGCTACCACGCCCTGCTTCTGCATTTACTGGTAATAGTCACTTAAACACAGCACACAGTATTACATGGTTGTGAATAGAGTATACATACATATAAACATATATATATACTTCAATAAATGCTTCAGTGCTTGTTGATATGTCTTGATTGCTTGAGACTAGTTAAACGTTGCTTTAACTAGTCAACCAACCAGGTTTCTCGTATAAAATCTGGTGCTGTAAGTCTTCATTTTGAGAAATAACTGAAACCATGTCATCAGGTTCGCTATCCTAAGCATTTTTCTGCTATAACTTTGTTTTTTCCTCTTCCCCTGTGTTGCAGGAGACAATCAAACATCTCCAGGAGGAGGTGTCTTGCATTGAAGAGGCACAATGTGTCTTCGGCACCTTCTCGGACTGGCTCAGCACAGCTCAGAATAACTTCAGCACCGTGGCTATAAGTGTCGATGTAGTGGACCGCTTTGCCATGGAGAGAAAGATGAAGAAACTAGAGGTACATTGTCTATCACAGAGTACATATCTTCTGTTTATTAGTGAATGCTTTTAGAAACCTTTTATATTATTAGACCAAAGTACTGGTTCTATTGGTCAATACTGCCCTTATTAAGACCTACGTTAGCAGTGGGAATTCTAATAAAAGCAGCAGTATTACTCAGATGTCTGATATCTGTATAATAACATATCAATAATAATTAACACCAGCCCATGTACCTTTCAGGCTCTTCAGGCAGACATGGAGCAGGGTCACACTTACCTGAAGACAATGAGGGAGAAGACAGAGCGAGCCATGGCGTTCTTGGAGGAGCCTGAAGCAGAGCAGCTGAAGGAGGAGGTGGACACCCGACTCTTCCAACTGGAGGAGTTGATGGCAGCTCTCCGCACAGAGCATAGCTCCCTTGAGAAATGTATCTCCCTCTCTAAAGACTTTATAGATAAATACAAGGCCCAGGCCCAGTGGGTGATAGAAACCAAGAACCTTTTAGCATCAAGTGTAGAGCCTAAAGCTGAACTCTATCAGAAGAAGGCTCAGCTAGCAAAGTACAAGGTAACTAAAATGATAACTAAATGGTTTCTATAAAACCAGTAAAAACAGAGCAAGAAAACTAAATTATTCTTCCTGCAATGTTTTATTCCCTTTGCAGACCATCCAGCAGACAGTGCAGTCTCATGAGTCAGCAGTGAAATGCGTCATTGAGAAAGGAGAGGCCCTACTGGACACAGTCCATGACCCCACTATAAGTGACAACATGAAAAAACTGCAGGCTGACTACCAAGACCTCTGCTTGTTGGCTAAGGTATGGGTACTGCTAAGCTGTTTCTGCTGGAGAAACCTGAATGAAGTTGATTGGTTTTATTTATTTTGTTCATTTGTGTTATATTGTATTTACACATACTGCTTTCATCTCTGTCTTTTATGTTTTAAAACTGATGTACTGGTATATATTTTTCTTATCTAATTATCATATATTATACAGATACATTAACCTCTGGAATGGATGTATGTTGTGTTTCAGACACAGGTCCAGAACCTTGTGGAGTGGGTGAAGGAGCACGAGGATTACAACAGCGAATTGCAGGAGGTCGAGAAGTGGCTCTTACAGATGTCCAGTAGACTGGTCACCTCTGATTCTATGCAGACCAGCAGTATGGAGATGGCCACTCAGCAGCTTGCCCGACACAAGGTGACCCACCCCATACTGACCCATGAAAATTTACAATTTTTAGTTTACGTTTTTACATTACATCCAAATACTTTTGGTTTACATTACATGGTTTATTTATCATAATCTGTATTTTTAACCATCTTTTTTTCCAGGCAATAATGGAAGAGATAGCCAGTTTTGAGGAACGTCTCACCAGCTTAAAGCAGAAAGGAGAAGATCTTGTTGCCAGTTGTACAGACCAAGTCCAAGCTAAGATCAGTCAACAAGTCCAGGCTCATCAACAGGGAGCCAGAGATAGCTACTCTGCCATATGCAGCACTTCCCAACGTGTGAGTAATACAAGACTTCAACCATGTTTATTGATCTTGTTAAAAGCCTTGCTGTAGCATTTTGAAACAGCTGAAGGAAAAATGACTCACATTTCAAGTCGCTCTACAAGTGGTGTTCACTTATATTAAACTTTTTCTAGCAGGGAAACCTTTCCATCAGACAATTTTCAGAAAAATACTGACTCTATTTAAGATTTGTATTGTAAAGTGTTACCTCACCTTGTTTAACAGGTGTATCAAAGTCTGGACCGGGAGCTGCAGAAACATGTTAACCACCAGGACACTCTCCAGCAATGCCAAACCTGGCTCTCCGCAGTTCAGGAGGAGCTCCAGCTCAACGATCAAGGACCATCTGGTCTGCAGGAGGCACTAAAGCAGGTACCTGACACAATATGCAGTTTTGCCTGCCCCTTGGTATTCAATGAGGTGATAATCTGCATTGTTTTTTTTTTTATTTTTATCTCATGATTTATTACTTGATTAATTCACTCCTCACAAACAGGTGAAGCACTACAGGGCCCTTCAGGAGCAGGCCAGCACCTACCTGGACCTGGTGTGTTCTGTGTGTGACCTTTCTGATGATGCTGTGAGAGTGACAGCCGCTAAGGTCCAGCAGGTCAAACTCACGGTCAGTGATTTCATTACCTCCTTTCCCATTGTACAACTTCAAAAACAAGTTGTATGATTCTAGCATCAGTAGTGTATCCTCGTCATCAAAATCATAAGCAATGTAAATTAGATTAAAATTACTGGAACTTTTTTTGATGCAAAGCAATATAAGATACTGCTCTATAGCCATTTGATTGTGCATATTATCCTATAAATATTCTTTCAGCAGTAAGTATATGCATTCCAGCAGCATACCATGCAGTGTGATTGCAACAGAGAAAGAACATTTAATATGAATATACAGTATATCAATTTAAGGTGCAAATATATCAGCAGGGCTTTTTCATAATGCATGACCCTGCAAATATTCACCATAGAAACATGTAAATGTGTTTTTGCAGATAGAGGAAAGGATGTCCAGTGCACAGGAGCTCTCAGAGGGCTGGAGGGAGATCAAGGAACAGAAGCAAGATCTGACCAGCTTGTTCCAGGATATGGAGCAGCAGCTCCTTAGCCTCTCCAGAAGGCCTGCAGAGTTGGAGACCAAGATAGCTCAAAACATGCTGTCACAAGCCAAGGTAAGGAACAGTCAAGTGGCAGCTTCCGGGGCTGAAAAATGAAGCCAATGCAGAAGTGCCAAAAACTGCAGTTCCTCGAATGACCACTTGAGGCTGGCTTCAAATGCGAGTCAATCCCCATGGACCCCCATGTTAAAATGCCCAAACATGTTTACAGCCTGGTACAAAAAACAGTTTTGGTCTCTATAGCTAATTTCCCCTTTCATGACAATTATATGGGGGGTGAATTTTTTTTATAACTCACCTATAACTCACTCAAAATTAAATTAAGCCGCTAGGTGGCTTGTTTCAGCAACCAGGCTTCATTTGGCCCGCCTCAGCTCCACCTCTTTGCCCATTTTGGATTAGCCAGGAGTTAGGCAGAATCAGGCACTGCCAAGATGGCGACGGCTGGAACTTTCCACTTTGAGCTTCAAAACCACTCTTCAGAAACCAATTGGTGATGTCACAGAGGCTACGTCCATATTTTTTACAGTCTATGGGAACAATATCTCAACCATCGTCTTGTTGTACAGAAAAGCAGATCAAATTCAAACGTAGTGTAGAATTGAGACAAAACTGAATTTTTGTGTTTGTACTTTTTACTTGAACTATGAAGTAAAGCAATTCTGAACATGACTCTGTTGCCTATTATGTAATCCAACATTTTGACCAAGACATTTGGGTAATGGTTGGATTAAAGACTGATCTGCTTACTGTTAGGATGTTTTTAGGGTCATCATCCAGTGTATTGCTTTTCACACAGGAATGCAGCCAGCAACTGCAGTCTAAACAGAGTATCCTGACCAAGATGACAGACAGAGTGAGTAAACTGACTGGGGGCCAGGACTCTCCAGAACATGCAGAGCTTGACCGTCTGAGCCATTCTTGGCTTGAGCTCTGTCACCAGGCCAACAAGCTGCAGAGCCAGAGGGAGGAGGACCTGCAGAGGTCAAAAGAATACCATGACTGTATCACTGCAGTGGAGGCGCTGTTCGAACAGGTGTCCAAAGAATGGGACAATCTGGCCAGGTGTGTTTGTACATAAAGTATACATTAAAATTATTCAACACATACTGTAGTGTTTTTTTTCCTAATAATTTCCTGACAGGACCTACCTAAAAATGTAATTTTATAGGCTGCAGAAAGACACCTGTTGTGCTTTTTTGACAATCTCTTTGTAATTGCTATAATTTTTGTGGGTAGAAGCCATTTTTCTAATGAACTCAATAATAGAGAGCCTCTGTTCATTTTCTCTTCAATATCGGTTGACATTACAAAAGTGAGCTGGAGGCCCTTTGTGTTGTGATTAAATTGGGAACTGATATCAAACATTATTTTCAGAAGTTGAATTTTATTTCTACTGTGCAGATGAAAAGATTTAAAAAATAATATTGTCTTGTTTTCCCTACATCGTTTGTATGAATCATTTTTCATTTTTTGTGTCACAGAACGGATGCTGAAAGTTCATCTCAGCATTTGGAGGCATTACGGAAACTTGCAGTAACACTGGAAGAACAAAAAGGCTCTCTTGAGGAACTAAAGGATCAGAAACAGAAAGTCATCCAACATTTGAACTTGGATGACAAGGAGCTGGTGAAAGAACAAATCAGTCACTTTGAGCAGCGATGGTCTCAGATGCAAAATCTAATTGAGAGGAAAATCCAGGACTCTGTGGTGACTCTGGAAGATATGAGCCAAGTGGAGGCTCGTCTGAGAGAGGCTCGGGATTGGGCAGAGGAGCAGCAGCCTGCCCTGTCTGAGGCCATGAAAATGAGTCCTCCTCCAGAGCTGGCCCAGAGCTTCCTGTTTGACCATCTGAGCATTTGCAGTGAGTTGGAGGCCAAGCAGCTCCTGTTGGCCCAGGCCATGGCAGATGCTGACAGGGTGCTGGCCCGCCTGGGCCTCAGTGAACGTCAGCGTCTGCAGCAGCTGATTGCTGACACTCAATCTGAGGTGGAATCTCTGAGTGTGAAAGTGGTGCAGCGCAGAAAACACCTCAGCAAGGCCTTCACAGAGAGAACTCAGTTCCTGATGGCTGTGAGCCAGTCCATTTCCTGGGTCCAGCAGAATGAGAAGAAGGCCCAGGCAGAAGAGTACATTGCTTTGTTACCTGATGACCTTGCCAAGCAGGTCAGAACATGTAGGAACATCCAAAGCAGTCTGAAAGCCTATCAGAGCGAGCTGACGTCCTTGTGGTCTCAGGGCAGGGACCTGATGAGGGATGCCAGTGACGAAGAAAGGAATGAAATTCTCACAAAGCTGCAGGAGTTGCAAAACATCTTTGACAAAACACTACATAGATGTGGCCAGAAACTTCAGGAGCTTGAAAAAGTACTTGTTTCTAGAAAGTACTTCAAGACTGATCTAGAGAAAATATGCCAGTGGATAAAACAAGCTGATATAATCACATTTCCAGAAATCAATCTAATGGTTGGAGATGCTGAATTAGAGGCACAGCTATTGAAATATCAACAGATAGTCGAGCAGGCAATTGAATATGAGAACCTTCTCCTAATTGTTCAAAGAGCTGGACAGGAAATATTGCCCACTCTGAATGAAGTAGACCACTGCTACTTGGATGAAAAACTCAATACCCTCCCTCAGCAATATAACAGCATATTAGCATTAGCCAAAGAAAAACAGGAGAAAATCCAGCAGGCCATTCTCACAAGGAATGAGTACACCTCGTTCATTGATGTCACTCACAAAGCACTGAAAGAGCTTGAGGAACAGTTCAATCATCTTGGCACACAGCCTGTAGGCTTGCAAACAGAAGAGGTAGTCAATTTGCAGAGTGATTACAAAGCAATTCAGGCAGATCTGAGCAATCTGGGTCTAGCTGTGAGTGAACTGAACCAGAAGAAAGAGGGATTTCGTAGCACCGGTCAACCATGGCGCACAGAGGAAATGACCCAGCTTGTGAGCCTGTACAACGGCCTAAAAAGGTTGGTTGAGCAGAAAGTAGAGCATCTGGATGAAACCTTGGAGTCATTTGAGGACCATAAGGCGATGGCCATGCAAGTTGACTCTGAGTTAAAGGCCACGAAAGAACAGCTGGTAAAAGTTAATGCAGAGACTCAGTCAGCTGAGGAGAGACTGAAGAACTACCATGCTCTGGCGGGAAGTCTCCAGAGTGCTAACTCTCACTTGTCAAGGCTAATGGAGCAGATGGACACTCTTGCACCTCGGGTGGACCAAGCAGCCCATGATGCCTCCAAGGAGCAAGTGGTTCTGTGGCAAGAGGAGCTGCGATCATTGCAGGGCGCAGTAGGGGACCTGATCGAAGAGTGTGAGACCAGGTTTATTCAGAGTAAAGACTTTGAGACAGAGATGAAAAGGACCCTGGACTGGCTACAGCAGGTCAGGGATGATCTGGGCTGTGCTGTGATTGTGGACGTTAGGGTGGAGAAGGTGCAGGAGGAGATCAGGAAGCAGCAAATCATGCAGGAGGAGGTTCAGTCCAGACTGAGAATAGTGGCTGCTCTTAGTAGCAGAGAGAAACAGCAGTATATCAGTGCCAATGAGCTTGTCCCAATCCACGTAGACACAAGCCTAGAAGAAATGGCAAAGCTGCAGGCCGACGTTCAAAAATCACTGAGCTCCAAACAGGTGGGACAATATTACATTCAGTATTCCATAAAACATTTTAGTGACATACTTGATCTATAATATTGTTTGTTATAGTTTCCTTAAAGGGGGTATTCCATTGATTTAGTATTGCACTTCCATAAAGCTGAGGGACTTACAAGAGATAGATTTAAAAAAGAATAATCAAAATCAAAGCAGCAGAGGCAGAGATAACCTTAATTTTGTCTCAAGTATGGGTCCTAAAAGCACTGAATCCTACATTCCCCATAATGCAACTCAGTGGCATCTTTTGCTAGAGTCTGTCTGCCTGTAAATACCCTCGTCTTTCAAACTCCACGCCTCCTGGTTGGAAGGAAGGCTTTCTGATAATCATTTGTAGTATACAAGCAGAAATAACCTCGATGACATGTCAGGGTTACTTTTTCAGACTTTGGAAAGCTCTCTCCAGAGTCACAGAAGACATTATACAACTATTTTCACAGGCTCAATAGTATTAACAATTAAAGTAAACAGGACTGGATGTGTTAAACCGGTGGAGTGCCTCTTTTATGTCTTAATACGGTATTCAACAGTCTCTTATGTTTTTTTCTCAATTGCTTTTGTGTGAAGATTACTTTGGAAGAAGCCATGGTGTTGTGCCAGAAGTACCACTTCAGGATGCAGTCCGCCTGTGAATGGCTGGAGGATGCTGTATCCTTCCTGCAGCAAGCTAGCTTGGGTGTGGATGTGGAGAACTATGAAGAGTGTCTCCGGCAGCAGGGGGACATCATGGCCACAGAGCAGGAGTTCCTCATCCACCTTGAGGAGCTGCAGACGCTGCTGCCCCAGCTGGAGAACGTGGTCAACCCCACAGCTAAAGATCAGCTCCGGTTGAGCGTGGAGTCAGCAAAGCAGAGAGGCGTGGAGGTCCGAGATCAGCTCCAGAGTCACCAGGATGTCCTTCAGAGGTATAGTAGTGAAGATAAAAGAGTGATAATGCATGTATAATGGTGATAAAGTAATTTTGTCTATAATTTTGTGTTGCTGTAAATCGTGGCATTTTATCCTCTAACATTTTCTGTTTTTCTTAGCTGTGTGACCCAGTGGAATTCATACCAGGAGGCGCGGCAGACTGTCATTGAGCTTATGAATGAGGCTGAAAAGAAGCTGACAGAATTTTCTACCGCAAAGGCAGGCACAAGCCAAGAGGCTGAAGATAAACTGTGCAGTCATCGGGTATGAGAGGCAAAAACAAATCCATTTTTCATACAGAGAATCAGTGGTGCTTCTATGAATGCTATCTACTTTATTTATTTATCATCTCTTCATCTTTTCAGTCCCTTGTATCACTTGTGAATGGCTTCCAAGAGAAGCTGAGTGGTTTAGAGGAGCAAGCTGCCCAGCTGGAGCTGGTGGGGAGTGATGCCAGCAAGGCCACCATCAGCCGCTCAATGACCACTGTGTGGCAGCGCTGGACAAGACTACGCAGTGTGGCACGGGGACAGGAGAGAGTGCTAGAGGACACAGCACAGGAATGGAGGACTTTTAGAGAGAAGGTACACAAGCAGGCAATGGGAGAAAATATGTAGTTCATGAATATATGAAAATATAGCTTTACATGAGTACATGAACTGTTATAATTATGATTTTGTATAGATGGTGAAGATAAGAGCAGTCTCCGATGAGCTCCAGAGTCGCGTCCCTGACAGTGCCGTAGAGAAGGCCTCCAAAGCCACTTTGCAGTCTCTGTTGGACCAGCATGACGTGCTGAGCCAAGACTTAGAGAGAGAGCTCTCCTCCCTCACACTGCTGCGCCAGTATGCGCTCAGCTTGTTGCATGACGTGGAAGTGCCTTCACCAACAAATGAACAGGATGAGCTGCCCAGCCTGAAGGAGATCAGAGCTGTACAAGACCAAATGGAAAGGTAGTAAAATGAAAATCTTGCAAGTTTTAAGCAAGTTGTTTCTGTAAATTTTAAAGGAGTGAAAATAGTTTCCAATCTATATTTAGGTAATATCCAATCATTGGTGTTATTCTGATGAACATGTTTTTAATGAAATGCTAGATTCAATAAATTGTTATTGTATTTACATGAAAACATTCACTGCGTATCTACAAATTAGTCAAGTATATTTTTTCCATTCTGAAATTGAGTAGAGTAATTTCTCTGCCTCCAGCCTCCTGACGCAGTCCAGGACCAAGCGGGCTCAGACAGCTCAGGAACTGAGGGACAGAGAGGAAGTGGAGAAGGAACTTAGCGTTGTAAAAGCCTGGATCCAGGAGAGCAGGGAGCTTCTTCTCAACCCCACACCAGACATAGATTCTCTACTCCAGGAGCTTGAGGTATACCTGCTGTCTAAAGAGAGAAATGTTAACTTTGTGAATATGTTTCAGCCATCCATCGTACCCTGAAAGTGGTAAATGAAGGTGACCAAGTTTGAGCTCATTTTTTCCAAGATTTCAAGATTAGTAGCCATTTCTAGATAGAGTACAGTTGACCAAAGATAGATTTTAAAAACAGCTAAATTATATCAAATCAAATATAATCAAGCTTTCAGCTGACATATTTTACAAGTTTGAAAATGAGCCCGGAATGATTTTTGGTCTGGCACTTCAATCATAACTTGTAGAAATACTCCTTTGATTTAAAAGGCAAACGTGAGACTTCATACTGTAAGAAATGACTCATTGAGGTATTTGGAGTTGATTTATAATTTTTGAGATGTAATCATTCAGGTAATTTTGTGACATACATAACTACAGGGTTCTTACTAAACTAACAAATGATTTGGATTTACACTGTAGTATTAGACAACATCTGTTAAAAATATTATTATCTGAATATTTTTATAACTAATGTGTGCATTTGTTTTTATCTCAGAGAAAGGTTACATGTGTCCTCTATTTGTCATATATAGGTTGTACATGGAGAAGTGATCACTTATCGTCAGAATGTGGATAAATTAGCAGAGCAGCAACAGAGCAAGTACCTGGATCTCTACACTATACTGCCCTCTGAAATCTCTATGCAGCTAGCCGAGGTCTCACTTGCTTTGGGTGCTATTGAGGATCAGGTAATGTATCATTTGAACTTCTTTGAATGTCAAATCCTCAAGGAAACACCTAGAGTATATTAAGTGTTCAATGTTAAGTCGTGTAGCATCAGTTAACATTTCTGAATGTGTTCTAGGTTCTTTCAAAAGAGAGAGAAATTCAGAAAACGAGAGAAATAAAAGAGGACTTCACCTCCAGAATCCATGACATCTCCGAGAAACTCAAAGCAATCTCCACTAAATTCAAGGAAAAATCACCGGATGTTGATCATGCCAAAGAAGAGGTCAAGGTGAGTTAGCTTATTTTGCCTGAACACTAAAGCTTTACTATGATTTAAGAGTATTATGTTGTCAGGATATGAAATCATACATTGTATTTCTTTTTTTCAGAGCCTGGCTGAGGACTTGGACTGCTGTGGGCGCACTCTCTCAGAACTGGATGCTGCCATACAAGAGTTTGGCCGCAGAAACCCCTTGCTGGCCAAACAGCTAAGTGATGCCATCAGCAAGTTATCAGAGATGCATCACCACACATCCCGGCTAGCAGACTGTAGGAACAACTGGCTCAAAAAGGTTTGTTTTTACGTCTCTTATACATAATACATCTTTTGTGCTCATTGTGCACAGTGTTATTTTATGGTACAACATCCACAATTTGTGTATCGCAGTTATGTAGGTAAGCATACTTAATTATTTTGTGTTGTTCCTCAGTACAATATGGCCTCTCTCTGTTATCTTGGCTTTTTAGGCTGTCTGCTATCTAGATGAGTACAATGAGATGCTGGACTTCATTGTGAGGTGGTCAGAAAAAGCCAAAAGCCTGGTGAGGGCAAACATCATCTGGAACTCCTCTGTTCACCTACAGGAGCAGATTCGGATGTACCAGGTGAGTTGGAGATCTGAACATACTTTCTTTTTAAAACAATCTTGAGCTCTTTACCCCCCTCTATGTTCACTGTGTAAAAGGATGAATAACACATGACATTAGCTAGATTCAAGCCTATACATTTACAATTCATGACCACCATGATTGCACTACTGATCACTACTGGACTTTTAGTCATGCACACGTTTATGAAAGACAGGTGCAGGACTGCTGGAGCAGAAGGAGGATCATTATTTTGTCTTAGGCACATTGGCAACCTGCAGCGAATGACGGCCTGGTCTCTTCCCACCAGAGACCATACCACACATGCTCTGCATTGAACGCCTCTTTGTCTTGTGCTCAGGCTGTCCTGCGTGAGTCTCGGGAGCTCCATGGAGACTTGGAATCAATGGCAGAGAAAGTGGATCTTCTGTCTGAGGTGCTCCAGGTCGAGTCTATGAGCCAGCAGGTGTGTGAACTCAGTCGACACACTGAAGAGCTTCAGCAAAGCATCAAGACACGGCTGCAGAGCTTGGAGGATGCTGATAAGGTACAGAAACACATGAATTGCCTGCTTTTACTACATTCGACCAACATAATATACCTGAAGGAATACTAGTACTTGTAGCTTATATCTTGTGATAAATAAATAATCGACTCATGTATGATATGTCCTCAGAGTATGGAAGCCCTGGAGTATGAAGTTAAGGCCCTACATGTTGCTCTGGAGCAGGTCCAAGCCACACTGACCTCACCAGAGCTGGCACGCCAGAGCCTCAAAGAGCAGCTGGCTCAAAGACAGGTAACCACATAACATTAAAATAATCCATATTATGGCCTATAATTTACCAAGTAAATACAATGTGGCTTGTCAGCAATTTCACACAATGTAAACTTTCCTGTTTTGCAGCGTCTGTTGGCAGATATGGAGAGCTTCAAGCAGCAGGTGCAGGCAGTGCAGCTGTGTCAGAGCGCTCTGCGGGTCCCAGAGGAGGTGATGCCCAACCTCGCCATCTGTCGCACAGCGCTGCGTCTGCAGCAAGAAGCCAGTCAGTTGCAGCATGTGGCCATTCAGCAATGCAACATCCTACAGGTACAGTAGGGGGCACTATTACTGGAGGACAGGTTTGAACTGTTCACGTAACTGTGGTAAAGAAACTTCCCATTGTTTTGCAGGAGGCAGTGGTGCAGTATGAGCAATATGAACAGGAAGTGAGAGACCTACAGGGGCTGATAGAGGAAGCACACCGTGTCATCCAGGACCGCCCAATTCCGTCAAGCAACATCCAGGAGCTGCAGGCCCAGATCCTTCACCATGAAGTATAAACACATAAATTCATTCACTTAAACCCATCTTTCCAGTGCGGGGTCAAGGGCAGCAGGAGTTCATTGTAGTGTAGGAAAGGAGGGAATTCAGGGGATGAAATGCTGACAGTCAGTGTATCACTGTGTTGCAACAATAAAGTCACATTTTTATTTATGTAATGCTTGCAGTGAAGGCAGCTGGCTGTATATTTATTGAATTATACCTAATGAATTTAACCAACTCAATGTGATCTTCGTCTTCTGACTGTGACATCATTCTCTGTGCTGCATGATAAAATAATAAGTGAAACGTACTGTTTTGAATAGGAACTGGCCCAAAAGATCAAAGGTTACCAAGAGCAGATCGCCTCACTGAACTCAAAATGCAAGATGCTGGCAGTGAAGGCCAAGCATGCCACCATGCTGCTGACAGTAAGTGACGTGGAGGGACTACCTGAGGAAATGGATGGGGAGAAATCTAAGAAATCATCAGCACAAGCTGTGATGGTAAGAGAACATAATATACCACATAACACACTCAAACTGATAAAGCTTTGTGTTGCTTTTGTTAATTACATACGCTAATTAATAAACCACTTGAGTCATTTTGCTGTTTCTGACCTTTGCTCAAAGAGTTTTAATTCCTTTAATTTTACTAATTAAACTTTATGGCTGCTTTACGATTAATCTATCCCACTCCATCTTGCATGTCTGCTCTTCTGTTAATGTTTCTTGCATGGCGTGTCAGATGACTGCTGGTCGCTGTCACACTCTCCTGTCTCCTGTAACTGAGGAGTCTGGGGAGGAGGGCACTAACAGTGAGGTCTCCTCTCCTCCTGTTTGTCGCTCTCCTTCTCCCATCACTCACACTGAAGCCACTATAAGCAAGGTATCTGTCTTTTCTCTTATTCAGTATGGTCTCTCAGCAAAAATACACATACTTGTGAAATTTTTGGTTTCCATTTGGCCCATGATCTTTCCTTTTCAGTGAGCTTTCCAGCTTTCCCTAATTTTTCAGCAGTCTTTCTTGTGTCCTGTTTCAATGGTAACTGTCTAGTGAAACAAAACACAGAAGCAATTATTAACTGAAGAAGATAAACACAAACCAAGGGGATTATTTTTGTTTGCCATTATTGGACAGTCATTAGTGAAGAGGCAGACAGGAAACAAGGGGAGATAGATGGATATGACATGCAAAAAAGGTCCCTGGCTGGACTCGAACCAGGGACATATGTTGCATTCGCTGTAACCATTCGCTTAACGGGGCACAATGCAAATTTATTCTACCCCTGCACCTGCAAGTTCATCAGCAGACTAACAATGAATTTTGGGCTTTGATAAAAGTATATCTATCTGGCTGCCATCCGTTTCAGAGCTGCTAATGATAACTGCTGATGATGTTATATTTGCATTTTTTTTTAGACGGGACGAGGAACACTTACAAGAGCTCCAATCCAAGAATTATATGACCCAACGTTTGAGTCGGTGGCCCACTTAGATGACTTGCAGCGCTCATGGGAGACATTAAAGAATGTGGTATGTGAATAATACAAGATCCCACTGTGGTTGGTCATTTATTCTCAGTGACTGTTTTGTTACATGTTTTCATTAAAACACAATAACTCAAGTCTTTTTACCTCACAGTATGCACTTTTCTACAAACTAGTCAACTGGGCTAGTATGAATCTTACATTATTTAGAAGAAACTATGACTTTCTTTTATGTTTCAATAAGACATTTATAAGCAGATTAAACAAAAACAGTCAGTTAAAAATAAGGCTAAAATGAAATGTAATTGGCGAAATCTTCAAGCTCACGCTTTAACACTCTCCAATTCATCTTCCAACAGATCAGTGAGAAGCAGAGGTCTCTGTATGAAGCTCTGGAAAAGCAACAGCATTATCAGGGCTCACTCCAGTCAATCTCTTCTAAAATGGAGGCTCTGGAGGCCAAACTGAGTGAGCCTCTGGAGACAGATAAGAGCCCAGATAGTCACATGAAAACCCATGAGGTGAGTACTTTACTTCACAATATGTCTTGGATACCTTGATGTATAGAGAGATTTGGCAGTGACAAACCAGGGAGTTCAAGTCTCAAAATTACATCACTGCCCTTTTAGCACTATGTTAGTTTGCTTGGGTGAATTAAGTGTTAGAACCGCTTATATATTTCCTTACTCCATCTATGATATGATATATCCAATTTTGGAATTTATGACATTTATTGTATGACATACAAATATATGTAACATTATTCCCTATAAAGAAATGAAAATAACATAAAATTTGCAGTTAATATAAATATGTAAAAGCTGGATCAATGTTTATTGCAGGATTTGATACAGGAGATTCAGAGTGTGCAGGAGGAAATCGACAGGCTGCAGACAAGCTTCACGGAGGATCTGGCCTCCGATGCAGTGGACTCAGACATGGCCGACCAGCTGGCCATGCAGTCCTCCCTTGCTGTTTTAGCAGAGAGGATGGCCACCATCCACATGAAGGCTACAGGGAAACAGCAGCTATTGGAGGTATTTATTGTGAACCTTGTGAAAGTACATATATACTATTATTAACTTATAGTTGTGTTTTATTATTACCAATATAGTACATTCATGTGGTAAGTAAAATGTGATGTGTCCTATGCCAGGAGCGCGTTAGTGACCGTCTGGAGGGCCAACGTCAAGAACAGGCCATACGGCATTATCTCACCCAGGCAGATGAACTGAACCAGTGGTTGGCCAGAATGCGCAGTGCCGTCACCTCCATCCTTGAACCCAAACCATTAGAAGAGACAGATATGGAGGACCAGCTCACTGAATGTCAGGTAAGAGCTCCCCCTGCTGTTTATACATAGCATTGCGTGTAAACAAATACATTTGAACTATTACTTAGGATACAAATTAATTTATGAATAACATAAATACTGTATGAGGTTACTAAATATATGCCATAGCAGATTGTCAGGAGTGACATCGGCAACTCTGGAAAACTTTTTTTTATAGGTGGTCATCTGTTGTCCCTGGTCAGCACACTTAAGTCAATTTAGCAAAGGATTATTTACATCCATCTTATACTTCAATATTTCCTCTTATCACATATGGATGATCCCAGGGGGCCGGAACCTTTCCACGGGTAAACAAGAGCATTAGTGGAGTTAGAGGGGCATTCAGATGGCTAGGCTCCTAAGCGACTGGAGCACTAGTCTTAAGCAGATTATGCAGATGTCTCTGTGTGACAGGGGCCTGTTAGCAGCATCGGGCTGAGTAGTTAGGGGTTGTGGCTTTCAGATGATTAATAGATCCGACTGCTGGGATTGGTGTTGGTGACAAAGCTGCTAGAATATCCAAGTAGGGGAATCCTAGAGAACGGGGAGGGTGAGGCGGGAAGGAGGGATAGTTACTCTCTGCCGAAGCTATCGATCACAGAGAAGTGGCTTTGCTATTAGAAAACAAATGTTGTTTTTCCAAACACTGGAACTACATTCACTGATGGGCATCCTTCACTGTTCTGGACTTAGAATGGTGTTCTGCACATGGGAATTGCTTTTAAATTTGAGAAAGGGCATATATGCTACAGAGCATGGAGCGTGAAGGATTAGTGGTAATATGTTGCACACGAGGCGAGGTCGGAGAGGTGGGCCAAGGATGAGAGCAGAGGGAGAGCTCTCCCTGTCTTGTGGCCGGGGAAAGCTGCTGGAGTAGGGGGTTCAGCCAGACCCTGGCCCCCTGTTTAAATGCCACTGTCTGGAGGGTCTGTTGTGTAGAGAGAAGAGCTGCTGTAGGTGATGAGACAACATGTTTGAGCTGGCCTCTCTCCTTCTGCTGCTGCAGAACATGTTGCTGGAGATTGAAGAGAAGGTGCTGGCCCTGTCGGAGCTGTCCATGCACAGTGAGAATCTGCTGCTGGAGGGCCGGACGGAGACCAGAGAGGAAGCTGAGGAGTTGGCCAGAAAGTTACGTACTTTGAAGGGTGGCCTGTTGGAGCTGCAGGGGATGCTACAAGACAAGCAGATTAACATCCAGGTGAGGTGGCTACATGCTTTAAATGTTGACATACACGCAAGTGTGTGTCTGTGATGCAGAATTTTTGACAATGCCTCAATTTGGTTTCAATCCCAACTGTGGCTACCATGCTCACAATAAATATATTTTCTAAAATAACTAAACTAAAATTTTCTGTCTAGCTGCAATATAAAGAACATTTTTATACTTGGACTTGCACAATCCCATTCATAATGGAATAATAATACATTAGGTTGACCTAAGTGTCGAGTCCATTTGCTATCTGTCTACTAGCCAAAGATAACAAAAAATGAAAGGCCAGCTAAGAGAATATTGGATGTTTGTCCTGAAGCTCCCATGTGACACCTATTTGCTTTAGCATTTTTTATGCACACTGACAAATTTGCTAAACTTTTTCAGATCAAAATGTAATTACTGTCTTTAACGGTCTTGCTTCCTTGCTGATGTTGGTTCCTTAAAGAATGCTTGTTTTACAATATTTTGTCCGGTCATGCAGGGCTCTCTACAGGAGCAGGAGGACAGTGAATCAGACTCCAGTCTCTCTCAGAGTCCCAGTGTGCAGGACTGGCTGGCCCAGGCCCGGACCACACGTTCCCAACAGCACCAGGACAGTCTTCAGAGACAGAGGGTATATTTTTACATACTTTTTTAAAACATTTTTTCAGTACTCATTCTGCATTGCAATGCACAGGAAAGAATCAGTTGCTGAAACTGATACTGAAAATGAAATCCCTTTTCTGAAACTATGTGGTATTACATTTTGGCTGTGCCTACTGGCTTATAGTGCAGCACACTTGCACTGGAAAGTTGCTTCTCTGCTTGAACAATAAAATAAAAATGCCATCTTAGTAAAATGAAATAAAAATACCTTTGTACTATTGTACCATTAATGTGATTCAGAGGCTGTGAAAAAATTATTTAATGAAATGGATGAATCTAACAGTTGTTTTACATGTTTGTTCTTTAGGAACTGGAGGAGCAGCTTGCAGAGCAGAAAAAGCTGCTTCAGTCAGTTGCTAGCAGAGGAGAGGAGATCCTCATCCAGCAAGCCTCGCCAAGCAGTACCAGGTATTTTATATCATATTATGTCATTCTCATATGCATATATAACTCAAATTAAATAGCAAAATGTCAAGATATATATGTAAGTTATGATTCCTGTGGCAGATTATAAATGGAACATTAATTTGTTCATGTTTCTGTCACCGTGCAGTACAACAGAGCCATTTTCACCAGAAGCTTTGGTTGAGAGGGAAGCCCAGGCTGCACGGGAGCAGATGAAGCAGAGATGGGAGAGCCTGAGACTCGAGCTCAAAACTAAACTGCAGCTCCTGCAGAAAACCCTGGAGCAGGACCACAAGCAGCCGGTACATACCCTCTGATATTATTATTGTTAGCACATGTCGTAGAAGAAGCAAAGTATCTTCGTTGTTGTTACGCATTTTTAAAGCAGAGGACTGTTGTTAAATGTTTTCTGTTTCATTTGCAGGTTTATTCCAGAGCTTCTCGTGTGACCCCAGCTGGGTCACTGTTTAAAGGAGAGACCCAGGCTGACAAATCCTCCCTGAAGACTCTATATGACAACTTCAGACAAACCATAGAGGACATGACCACTCAGGTTTCTACTATTTTTATAACAATATTGTATATTTGTAACACATTACATTGCAACATTAGTAAAGTACGTAGTTCAACATGTTTCAATGGAAATTGGCCACACTCTTGTGTGTACGTAGCCCGGTGGTGGTGAGACACAGGTGGCGCAGATGGAACAGAGGCTCTACACAGCTGTGTCATCCACCTCCTCCTGGCTGGATGGTGTGGAGAACAACGTCTTTTCTGGAGCAGTGCTGCTGGCTGAAAATACAGAGACCCAGCTACAAAAGCAGGAGGTACAATCAAGCTTTATGTGTGCTGCTTCATTACTTATTGCCGAAGGCCTAAGATAACAAATCATATGAGCCTCACAATACCCATGACCAAGGATTTACTAATATTTCATCTATACAGGGACTATTACTGATACATTATGTGGTTGAAGTTGAAAATTTTGCATTTTGGATGGGTAATAAAAGTAAATGTAAAAAGATAAACCCATGTCTGCACTGCCAATGTAATCTTGTCATTTTGCAGTTGAGTGTTTTGGGGGGGTTTTGTATTTTTTGAGTATTTTTTTGTTTCTGTTCTTCTCTGCAGACCTTGGAGAATGATGTGAGGCACATGGCGGAGGAAGTGAAGCTCAGCCAGGCTCTGCTAGCTGGGTCTTCAGGGTTGAGGCAAGAGGACCAGGCCCTACTAGAGGACAACCTTGACTGCCTGAAAGAGAGATTAGGAGCTCTGGGTTGTGCTCTGGGACAAAGCTGTGACCATATGAGGACCAGGACACATGAACTCACAGCCTACCAGGTTTGCTAGATGCCAGAGTTTTTTTGTGTTGTGTTTTCTTGATGAATGTTTCCTATAAAACCAAAATATTGTATATAGTCTGATTTGCATAGCTAACAACTGTTCAGGAAATTTTCCCGCCTATCATGTAAAGTCAAGTTTATTTTTATTGAACTTAATCACAGCTGGTCTCAAAGAACCCACAATGAACAATAAATAATAATGTTTATATACCCATATATCATATCATAAAACAATGCATTTATGTACTACTGTAGACTGTATACATTAATATAAATGTTCTATATTTTGTCTTCTGTTTAATACAGACTGAGTTGCAACTTCTCCAAACCTCTTTAATTGAGACCAAGTGCCAGATCCTACAGGCCTTAGCTGGAGCCATGGATAGACCAGCCTCAAAACAACTGGAGGTAATGCAAGCTTTGGCATAGACATGCACACACACACACACATACACTCTTGTCGTCTCCCATCAAGGCTTACAGAAAAACAAATAAATTGCTGTCATTCACCAGTACTTTAATTTCTCGCAGGTCATTGTCAGTGCAGAAGACAACCTGAAAGACTTTGAACAGAGGATCACAGAGCTTAAAACCAGAGGAGCAGTGCTACAGGCAGATCAGATATCAACTAACAAACTACTGAAGCTACAGGTAAATAACATCACTGACAGCGACCAATAAAAGTTGCTCAGGGTGAAAATTGTGCAGTAAAACTTGTTCAGTACAATTTTTGAGTTATTTTTAAGTAATGACTTAATGGTATAGTAAAAAAAAGTCTTTGTGTGTATTTTCAGGATTCCTATGAGGAGCTGGTGATGACAGTGGGCTCCCGGCGCAGTGGGCTGAACCAGAACATGGCTCTGAAGGAGCAGTACGAACGCGCTTTGCAGGATCTCACTGACCTGGTCGATACAGCTAAGGACAAGATGGCTGCTGATCAGAGGATTATTGCCAGCTCTGTGGAGGAAGTCCAGAATCACCTGGACAAACATAAGGTTTGGTCAACTTGGAACTTTGCTTAGCTGCAGCAGTAGGCTTAAAGCTGAAGTGCGGCACTTTTGTCATCTGGCAGTGAGAGTAAAGGGCGTCGCTCGGCTGTATTTGCCTGACACAGGCATGCAGCACGCTCTCATGCACACACTGAATTACACAGAGAGGGCCAGTAAGAATGGATATGTTTCGATAGTCCCAAAAATGTATTTTTTGACGGCCCACCGGGATATTTCCAGTACACCATTGGCCGTAACATACTGTTGCGGCTGTAAAACGGTGGATACAGTGTTTTGAGTGTCACTCAACCTCCACGAAATGACTTGTTTCACTATCAGAATTTGATCCATTTGGTACAATAACATTTAGAAAGTCTAGAATAGCCGAACGATTAACGGCTTAACTGACAGTGCGGGAATGTCGCGCTCAACATGAGATTTAAAATCTCTGTATACTGTGAAATACAGGGAGATTTATCTGGCGGTGATAGGCTTTATCAGTATTGTGTGAACTCGTTTGGCAAGGGCTTGAATGTATTGGATGTTCATTTATATGTAAAAGTTCTGCACTGCAGGTTTAAGTATTTAATATTTATAATCAACAATGTGAAACACTGAACCCAAAGAGAAAAGAAGAACTACTCAATTGTGTGTGTGTCTGCTTGTGTTTTCTAGGAGTTCTTTCAGGGTCTGGAGTCACATATGATTTTAACAGAGACATACTTCAGGAAAATCAGTGGCCTGATGCTTCCCATAGAGAGTCAGACCCTGGAGGAGACCATGGCCCAGGCTCAGAGCGTCCTCAAAGAGGCACACAGTAAAGGTGTTGAGCTGGAGTGTATCCTGGAGGTGAGAGAGAAAACACAATTTGTATTAATTGATTTTTCAAGTGCCGAGTGGTTTTGACTCTGTTAATGTTAATATATGTTTCTTGCTTGAAAGAAATAGATATTCACAAATAGAAAAAAAATCCTCCAATACTTTTGTTTCAGAGCTAAAGCTAAAGAAGCTTTACACACAATGTACTGGAAAACTTTTTTGCCTTCATGATATAAGAGCACATCAGTTGCTCAGGGCTTTGTTTTCATATATTGTACAAGTGGGAGTATACAAGTGGGAAATTGGTTAGTAGTTGTTACAGATGAGGGAAGAAAACTTCGCAGAAACATAAAATTAATATTGACCAACATTGGTTTAAGAAAATATTGGTATTTGTCATTGAGTAGTTTTGTCATCAAATATGTACATTTATAATGTTCTTCACAGTTTGTTCACAGCTAAGGAATTGTTGACAGGCTGAATTTGACTTTGTTTTCTATGGTTTTTTGTTTTGTTTTGTTTTGTTTTTGTCAGACTTGGTGTCGCTTGGTGCAGGATTACCAGAGTCTGAATCGACAATTGGAGGCAGTTGAAGGAAGTATCCCTACTGTCGGCCTGGTGGAGGAGACGGAAGAAAGGCTCATGGACAGAATCTCATTGTATCAGGTAAAAGTGATATCAGAAGATACGGGATACTAACACTAAGTGGCCTCCATAGACCTCCTTGTCTAGATATGATACAGTCGATAAAGTGGGAATAAACACAGAATATACACTTTTGTTTTCCTGTGGGAAGAATGCTTCACATTAATGTCTGGAGTCTAGTTAGTTGAGATTTAAACACCTTCATCAAAGGCACCATAGATATAGTTGTAGAAGGAAAAAGGGCTACTCTTTCAGTTCATTATCAAAACCTTCTCAGGTGGTATCGATCCAGCTACAAGCCCACTTTTCTAAGATTTCGGTTTCTATTTGCTCCTCCTCCATTCTGTGTAAAGGGTCTTAAGGGTAGACTGACAGAGCACCAACACAAGCTATACCAGGTGTTGGATGAAGGCAAACATCTCTTGCTGTCGGTTTGCTGTCCTGCACTGGAGAATCAACTCGCGCTGCTGGGGGAACACTGGCTCAATAACACCGCCAAGGTCAACAAGGAGCTACAGCGCCTGGAGGCCATCTTAAAACACTGGACCAGGTTAGAAACACATCAGAGTCAGAACTGCTTTTAGGCTTTAAATACAAATAATATCCCATAGATACATTATGAACATCCTATTTAAGGCATCACCTTTAAGAAGGGGTCTTAAGATGGAAACCGTAGCAACGAGCATTAATTCCCCAAATCTGAGTCCATGTTTCAGATTCTTCATTGTAATACCTGTAGGTAAACTATACATGTGATTTTCTAAACTTATTATCTTTTCTTGGAATTGTTTTCAGTTTAGTTTGTGATTTTCTTCCTAGGTATCAGAGAGAGTGTGCAGAGCTTAGCGAGTGGCTGCAGTCTGCTCTGGATCGTCTGGAGTTTTGGAACACGCAGGCAGTGTTGGTCCCACAGGAGCTGGAAACTGTCAGAGACCATCTCTCCGCTTTTCTTGTGAGAAAACAGACAATGTTCTTTTTTTTTTTTTTACTTTGTATTTTTTCTCGTATTGATCCACAGGTTTTGGTTCTTTTCCAGAAACAGTACTGCTAGAACTGTTAGCACTGCCCACAACTAAAACAGACTTCCCCTACTGCTAGACATGTATAGTAATTCCACTTTTGTTATGCTACATTGTGGGAAAACTTTTAGGTCATCTCTACATTTATATGTATGTAGTTATACTTACTAAATTGCTGCTGGGACATCAGTCCTCAACACCCACCTGACTTATTTAGTAACAGTGGACAGCCACAGTGCCTCAATCAAGGGCAATTGTAGGAGAATTCTTAAAGGTGTACTCCGCTGATTTAGTACTGCACTGTCATAAAGTTGGGGAACCGACAAGGGATGAGATGTTAGAATAATCATAATCGAAGCCGAAGATGCCAAGATATTCTGACTTTTCTGAATTTCCCATAATGCAAATGGATAGTGTCTTTCATTAGACCCCACACTGCCTCCTAAAAGGACACTTCTTTCAAATCTCACACCTCCAGTTTGTAATGTTTGTTTGTAATTCTGTTAAAAAATTGTTAGTCTTAAAGCCCAAGCTGACGTCATCGGATTGTCATCATTTACATACATGAGGGGGGAAAAGAAGCAGAGCTGTTGTATTGGATTGCATTAGATTGTACAGGTGTACCTAATAAAGTGGCCAGTGAGTGTACTTTTGATTGTATACTAGTTGGTGATTCCTGCATTTGTCTGTCTCAGGAGTTTTCCAAGGAAGTTGAAGGTAAATCCAGCCTGAAGAGCTCAGTGGTAACTGAGGGCAACCAGCTGCTGAGGCTGAAGAAAGTGGACACGGTGGTGCTGCGGTCTGACCTGGCACGAATTGACACTCAGTGGAGTGAGCTGCTCACACGCATCCCAGTGGTCCAGGAGAAGCTACATCAGGTATTGTCACATGCGGCCAGACTGAACAGGCTTAGCTGCTCAAGGGCAAATAGGATTACCTCTTTCTGCCGCTTCACCTGTATATAGAAGTTTTCAGACAAGGTTGCCTACAAACTAGCAGCATGTGTATTTTTTCATCTTGGGTATTTAATGTGCTTGTTCAATGGGTGATTTATTTTTCTTAGATCCAAATGGAGAAATTGGCTTCCCGTCATGCCATATCTGAGCTGTTTAACTGGATATCATTGATGGAGAATGTCATTGAGGAGGATGAAGAAAATCTCAAGAGTGCAGTGGGATCAAATGTGATTCAGGACTACTTGCAAAAATACAAGGTAGTGTACTTTTCTGTATTATAATGCTTTTTAATTACATATTAGATGCATTTTAAGAGTGCAAAATGTTTTATTTTTAGCTTTTGCAAGAAATAAAAGTAAACCGGTTGGCAAGGAATGTTCCATGTATTTTTCTTAAGTTAATATATGTACAATATGTTCAGTACTTACATGGTTGAATACATTCTGGTTTGCCTTCTTGAGTATTTCATGCATGTTCTCTTACTAACCTGATTAAAATGTTGATGCAATCTATGATTTTAATGATGAATCTGTCATTTTGATTGTGAATCTACTGGGTTTTTTTCCTCCTTTTAGGGCTTCAGAGTAGATTTAAGCTGTAAGCAGCTGACTGTGGACTTTGTGAACCAGTCAGTGCTGCAGATCAGTGGTCATGATGTGGAGAGTAAGCGCAATGATAAGACAGACTTCGCTGAGCGTCTGGGAGCAATGAATCGACGCTGGCAAATCCTACAAGGCCGCATTAATGAGAGGGTGAGGCCATAACCACCAATACTGTTAATGAAACATATAACAGAAAGCAGAACGACCATTGTCAGTTATTGGTGCAAAGTGTTCACGGTTTATTTTGCTTAAAACACGTGTAGATCCAGTTCCTGGAGAGCCTGTTGGATATGTGGCTGGAGTATGAGAGCAGCGTTCAGGCCCTAAAGTCCTGGATGGGAAATCAAGAAGAAAGACTAAAGAGGAAACACAGAATAGAGGACTTGACATCTGTACAGAATGCTCTAAAGGACTGCCAGGTAGGCCTCACTTGCTGTGACAACACTGATTCATCAAAACATATTGTTCCCCTTACATGTTGTTATTATTATCAACATTTTTAGTTAAAGTTAAAACCTTTAACTTTTTTAGGAAATGGAGGAGATAGTGAAGGAAAAAGAGAAAGAGCTAGAGAGGGTGGAGGAGCAGGGTTGCGCCCTTGTCCAGAACAAAACCGATGAGGCCTGTGCTATTGTCATGGAGACGCTACAGGGTGTCAATCACACCTGGGCTAACCTGGACCACTTGGTAAGCTGCCCTATTCTCTTGTGTTTTTAATGTGGTACTTAAATTATACTCCATCTGTTCTGCTTTACTCTGTTTTTCCCTGTTGTGTTTTTCTCTCATCTAGTGTTGAGTATCACAGTGCATTTTGTGACTCACCTTTAATGAAATGTGTTTTTACAGATAGGGCAACTAAAGATCAGCCTGAAGTCAGTGCTGGATCAGTGGAGTCTATACAAGCGGGCTTCAGAAGAGATCAATGGCTACCTAATGGAGGGAAGGTACTCCGTGTCTCGTTTCCGCCTCCTCACAGGCTCCCTGGAGGCTGTTCAGCTGCAGGTGCAAAGTCTGCAGGTATGTTGGGATGAAGAGGCATTTAATTAATTGTACAACAATAACCATGTCAGCTGGCTGTAGTCATGAAGACAAATGTGTTTATATTAATTGCACTAGAATGTTTCTCGGATTCTCATTGTGATCTTTGCTTGTGTTGCACATACACTTCTGTTTTTCATTCGTCACATCTGAAGGATTTGCAAGAGGAGCTTGAGAAACAGGAGAGCAGTCTGAGAAAGTTTGGTGCTGTGACCCACCAACTGCTGAAGGAGTGTCACCCTTCAGTGTCAGACTCCCTCAACAATGCCCTTAAGGACGTCAATGCAAGGTGACCTTACTTAACTCTAATATATTTTTTATATATTTTTTGCCTGTTTAAAGAATAACAAATATATATTGAGTAAAATCCAGACAGTTGTTTTGATTTCACTGATTGAGGTGTGACCCGATGTTCAATCATTTACATTATCCTTACACTGATACCTTGATCCATGTCGTTGTTGCACTTAGATGGACTGGCTTACTGGAGGAGATTGCAGAGCGTCTGAGGAGCAGCAAAGCCCTGCTTCAGCTTTGGCAGCGCTACAAGGAGCTTTATGAGCAGAGCTGCAACAGCATCCAGCTGCAGGAGGAAAAGGCAGACCAGCTCCTCAAGACTGCATGCAGCAAGGACATCGCTGACGAGGAAGTGTCCGACTGGATTCAAGAATGCAGCGTGAGTGAGGCCATAGCTGAGCCAATGTTGACTCATTTTAAACCAAAGCAAACACTCAGCCTGTTCCAGGGCTTTATTCTGAATGCCTGTAATAAGATCATCATGTTTCTTTGTCCTGCAAGATGGGAAACAGTTTTTTTGCAATTGTGCTGAAGAGTTTAGCAAATTTTTGTTAATTTTTATTGAGTGATTGTTTAATAATGTTGAAAAAGTCCCCAGCTATGTGCCTCCAAATTGGAGTGCATACTTTTTCCATGTAGGATTTTGTTTTGTTTTTGGGTGAAAAAGACACTCTACTCTAAATTTTATTGGCGCTTTTGTCTCAGGAGGTCCTCCGTTCCCAGGCTCCAGTGCAGGCCTCCCTCCAGGTTCTTCAAGAACTGGGAGATCAGCTGAAACAGCAAGTGGACACGTCAGCAGCGTCCGCCATCCAGTCAGATCACCTTTCTCTCACCCAGCGGCTGGCTGCTGTGGAACAAGCCCTAACTAGACAGCTCACCACTCTGCAGGTAAAGAAAAAAAGATTTATGACAGTTTTGCATTTAAGTTTAGCATTTAAATAGTCGCTCAACTAGTTAGTTGGTCAATCAATCAGTCAATCATCTTTCATTTAAATGGACATATTTTTGACCAATTTATTGTACTCCACTGTACTTTTACAATTTAACAAAGCAAGAGTAGTGCTAGTTCATACTGAATCATGAATTTCACATTTTGCTGATGTTTCTCTTCCACATCAGACTGGAGTCCAGGATTATGAAACCTTTAATGATCAGCTGGATTCTTTGGGAAACTGGGTAGTTGAAGCTGAGGAGGCTCTGAAGGTGCAAGATCCCAACGGCTCCACTGACCTGACAGTCATCCTAGATCGCATGGAGGACCTCAAGGTTTTTTTTGTTTTATATTTGTCACTTAGTTGAAAAAAATCAACTTTACTGATTGGTCTGAAATGAAAAAACCTAAACATTTTTCTCATGTCCTTCTATAGAGACTCATGCTGAAGTTCAGCAGTATGGCACCTGAATTGGAGCGTCTTAATGAGCTTGGTTACCGGCTTCCTCTCAACGATTCAGAGATCAAACGGATGCAGAACCTCAACAGGAGCTGGTCAACAGCCTCAGCACAGACCACAGAGAGATTCAGGTATGAAACACAAAAAACAATATTCACACATTTATGGTATGTTTTCTGAAAGGGGGTGGATTTTAAAATGCTGTAAATCTGGTACAGTTTCAAGACACTGTACAAACTGTAAGACAAAAATGTCATAATGAAAGCATAAATGAAACCTCAGATAGACAGTTAAAGTCTCACTAAAATGTTGAAATGCGTGGGCAGCAAAGTGACTTTTTTTTCATCATCTGGTGTTTGGTTTCTTGCAGCAAACTCCAGTCTTTCCTGCTGCAGCAGCAGACCTTCTTAGAGAAATGTGAAACATGGATGGAGTTCTTGGTCCAAACAGAAGAGAATCTGGCTGTGGAAATTTCTGGGAACTACCAGAGTTTGATGGAGCAGCAAAAAGCCCATGAGGTTAGAGTTCTTTTTAAAAAAGCTATGTTATTAATCATAAGTTTTTGTTTATCTATCATTCATCTCTACTATTATTTTGTTGTCTTCCAGTTATTCCAAGCTGAGATGTTCAGTCGCCAACAGATCCTTCACTCCATTATCAGTGATGGACAAAGGATGTTAGAGCAGGGTCAAGTAGATGACAGGTAACGAGCCCAAATCTACCTACAATCTAATCTAATTGTTTCTAATCTGTTTGCTATTATTCTGCCCACCACTGATTGTCTAATATGAAAGCACTCAATCTTAATTGATTACTAGACCTGTTAAGTCCATTACTCTTTGTTTACCACAAAACATCACCATTTCCTTACTTCTACCTCCTGCAGAAATGAGTTCAACCTGAAGTTGGCTCTCCTGAGTAACCAGTGGCAGGGTGTAGTGCGGCGTGCTCAACAGAGGCGAGGCATCATTGACGGTCTGATCCGCCAATGGCAGCGCTACAGAGAAATGGTAGAGAAGCTGCGTAAATGGCTGGTGGAGGTCTCCCACCCTGCGGAAGCCCTTCAGACAGGGACTACTGTACCTCTGCAACAAGCCCGCTCCATGCTGGATGCTGTCCAGGTATATATTGTTAAAGTGATTTAATCTAGATGTTGTAGGACAAAAAGGACACACACATTTGATAATGAGTCCAATGAGTCCATAATGAGTACATAGATTGGGTGCAAAGTGGGCTTGAAAACTTCCACATCTGACACACTCACATTTTTCTTAATGTGATAAACCTTGTCTATGTGATACCCCAAATAGGTGAAGACAAACTGCACTATCATCTACTATTATTAGCACTATTATCAGTAATAGGTTTGTAGCTTGACAATTAAGAATTCCTGTAACTAACTGATTGTGCTTTCTGATATAGCTGAGGGAAAAGGTGCTGCAGCGTCAGCAGGGCAGCTACATCCTGACAGTGGAGGCCGGCAGACAACTGCTCCTGTCAGCTGATAGCCGGGCGGAGGTGGCCCTGCAGGCAGAGCTTACTGATATCCAGGAACGATGGAAACATGCCAGTGTCTGCCTGGATGAACAAAAGAAAGAGCTTGCCACCTTGTTAAAGGTATACCAAACAAATTGCTGGCAGCCTGTTGAGTAAAGGAACCTCAGGGGTTCTTGAAGTTATACGATAAATCTTTTATCTGTAGGAACATTTTGCATTGTACGAAGTTTATGTATTTGTCTTTTTTTCTTATTTTCCACCAAAAGGCCCAAGCAGCTGTTACTTGTGATAACAATTATGATACTGCAAGATGATGAGAAATTGAGGCAACATTACTATTATTTTGCTGTTTGACTTTCAGTTGTATAATACTGACCATTATTTGTGTTTTATACAGGACTGGGAGAGATGTGAGAGAGGTATTGGTGGATCACTGGAAAAACTTCGAGCCTTTAAACGGCAGCTCTCTCAGCCGCTTCCTGATCACCACGAGGATCTTCAAGCTGAGCAGATGCGCTGCAAGGTAACAGTGGTTCCCATCCTCCGGGCATTTTATAGTATTTAATTAAGTGAAAATTACACAACAGAAATTACACTGATATCAAAAAAGCTTAAAATCAGCATCCCTTGGGGGACCTTGACCTAAAAAATGTAGAAAGAATTATTTAAGAAAGTTGCCTTACTTGTAAAGCTATTTAATTTAAAATTTCTTTATGTAAGTATGTACTTACTTGTACTTACTTTTGCTTATCTACTTGCTACATCTCAGATTGTTTGATCCTTTTTGAAATGCATATTGTGATTCTCATACAGGTCTTCCTGGCCAGCTTTGTCTGCAAATATTACAAATGTCGGTAATGTTACTACTGTATGTATCATCAACAGGATCTGGAGAATACGTTTGATGGCTGGACTGGGGATTTGGCCCATCTGACTGTGCTGAGGGAGTCGCTATCTTGCTACATCAGTGCTGAGGACCTTTCTGTCCTGCAGGAGCGTATTGAGCTGCTGCATCGACAGTGGGATGAAATCTGCCACCAGGTACAGTGCATTTCACAGTACCTCTGCATAGCTGATTTTCTGAATGTAGTGTAACTGGTCAGCTACTGGAGAATTATTCAGATAATCCTAGTTGTCACTACTTGCACCAGTCTTGTCTCTGCAGTTCCTTGAGATACCAAATGGTGGTGCTGGTATCACATAAGTTATTCTTTGGTCAAAACTAGCTTATCAACATATGGGTGTACGACTAAATACATACATGACTTAACAACAAGAAGACAAATGTGTTAGAACAAAATGTACTGTATGAACTGTTCCTGGCATGTTGCTACAAATTTTAAAAAAGGAACTTTGCTGTCTCCATCAGTTGCTTCTGCGTGTTAACTCTGACTACAACATAGAAAACCTGAAACCTCAAGCGGATAATGTCTTTTCACGGTCGCATCCTGTGTGGAGTAGATAAAACACTCAAACAGGAAACACAAAGAAGCAGACACTCGCTGCTCGATGCAAATGAATCACTCAGTGTGCAGTGATCTCTGTAGCACAGCTTCCTTTTGAGACTTTTTGTCATGAATTTCCTTTTTTTGCAATTTAACATGCACAGATAAATAGTTTGCACAGTAATGCGCTTAACTGTTGTGTTATATCACTGTGCCTCTGCAGCTGTCACTGCGGAGGCAGCAGGTGAGTGAAAAGCTGAATGAGTGGACTGTATTCAACGAGAAGTACAAGGAGCTCTGCGAGTGGCTCACCAACATGGAGAGCAAGGTCTCCCAAAATGGAGACATCAGCATTGAGGAGATGATCGAAAAGCTCCGCAAGGTAAATAGACATATACTTGAGCGCCGTCATCTCAAATGTATCTAACATTTTAAATATTTACTTACAATGACTGTAACAGATACCAACAAGTCATTGTACTTTTGAAATCCACTGTCTCACTTCTTCATGGTTTTACTGTCTGTGTTAAATTTGGCACCAGTATTTGTTTTTAAAAATGCTGCTAAGCTAAGTCAAGCTAGTTATCACCATCTTGGTTTCTGCTTTTTGTCATTATTTTTTTAATGCCCTCTCTAAACCTCTGTGTGTACTACACCCAGTGAAGCACCTGTCCATCCTCTTTGATTCAGTGGTTGCCTCAGTTATAATCACACTTTGCTGCCATTGATGACAGTAGAGGAATTGCTTATGTTGCTGCAGAAGAAGAAAAGTACAGAATATTATACCTGAGCAGAATACCTGCATCGAACTAACTATAACAATGCTCTAGCTGCACCTGTGTTTTCAGCCACTGTGGTATTTTTTACTTTTTCAGATCTCATACGTTTCCTGTTTGTTCACCGGTCATGAAAATGCTCTGCTTGTAATTCTCTTTATGCACTGGTTGTATTGCATTGTGTCCTCAGGACTACCAGGAGGAAATCACTGTGGCAGAGGAAAACAAGCTGCAGCTGCACCTGCTGGGAGAGCGCCTGGCCAAGGCCAGTCACCAGAGCAAAGCTGCTGAAATTGAACAAAAACTCACCAAAGTCAGCGACCGCTGGAAGCACCTCCTGGATCTCATTGGAGCCAGGTGAGGAGCCACACACACTGGCTCCTGAGTAGCTTAAATAGTCCAGTAATTTAATCTAGCTCATGCAGAATAAGGATTAAATAGTACTGACAGAGTTTCATGAATTGTGTTAACAGAGTAAAGAAGCTGAGAGAAACTCTGGTAGCAGTGCAGCAGCTGGACAAGAATATGAGCAGCCTACGCTCCTGGCTGGCCCACATCGAGGCCGAACTATCCAAACCCATCGCCTACGACTGCTGTGACTACCAAGAGATTCAGAGGAAGCTTGATCTGCAGCAGGTAACATAATATACAGTACAGTGTATAAAATATGTACAATACTACATTATAGATTGTAATATATTATTGTAGCAATTCCCTGTTTACCTGGAACCTCAAACTAGCACTGAGAAGTTGCAGTTGTTTGCCCCAAATGTTGGCAAGACGGTAATAATTGTAATCTTTTCCTTTTTCTCCTCTTCCTTCTTTTTCTTCAAATAAAATAAAAAAAACACTATATGTGGATCTGTGAACTACAACAGTAATAAGGGACATGCAGACCCTTACAGCAGCTGAAATGTAGTTTATAAAACTTGAATGGGAAATTCAATCAGTTAAATAATGCATTGTTAGGATTTTTTTAATTAGGAAGTATTTTGTCAATTAATTATATTCTATGATCCTTTAATGGCAAATGAGCTGTTTTATTCATAGTTGCTGGACTGTATCTATCAATGGAGGGACAATAATGCTGGAGAAACAAGAAAAACTGAAATTTTTCAGTTAAATCAAAAGTTATTGTTGTCAAGTTTCACACCTTTCTCATGTCCTTGTCATTCTCTTATTATTACACTCTCACACACACACAAATTCTCTGTCTCCCTTTTTTGCCCCTCAGGAGCTTCAGCGTGACATAGAGAAACACAGTACCGGAGTGGCGTCTGTCCTGAATCTGTGTGAGGTGCTTTTGCACGACTGTGATGCCTGCGCCACGGATGCAGAGTGTGACTCCATCCAGCAGGCAACACGTAGCCTTGATCGCCGCTGGAGGAGCATCTGTGCCTTGTCTATGGAGAGGAGACTCAAGTAAGAAGATAACATACAGTCAGATGTTGGTTGAGAACAAGAAGAGCAGATAGAAACTTTGTATGGATGAAGACTAGGTCACTCTTGTTAATGTTTTGAAAATGACATTTTCTTAACTGAATAGTCACAAATATTTACCTTTGTTAGGATTGAGGAGACGTGGCGTTTATGGCAGAAATTCCTAGATGACTTTGCACGATTTGAGGAGTGGCTGGCCACTTCAGAGAAGACTGCTGCTCTGCCCAACTCCTCTGGTGTACTCTACACTGTGGCCAAGGAGGAACTTAAGAAATTTGAGGTACAGCCATTTCAAAACTATTAACTGTAAGCTATTTTAAACATAAACTGAGATAGGAAAAACTATTTTCTCTTGACCCAGAAGGAGGACGTGTTGATAATGAATGTGTTAATAAAATTTTGTTTCTGTAGGCCTTCCAGAGGCAAGTCCATGAAAGCTTGACCCAGCTGGAGTTAATCAATAAGCAATATCGCCGCCTGGCCAGAGAAAACCGCACTGACTCTTCCTGTCGCCTGAGGGAAATGGCCCATGATGCCAATCAGCGATGGGACAACCTGCAGAAGAGGGTGGCATCCATCCTCCGCAGGCTCAAGGTACAATAATATGTACACACAATTATCATAGTCATATTCTTATTTAATTCAAATTCATGCTTTCACATGCATTGCCCTATTTTTCTGTGTTAATTAGCTGTATCACTGACAATAATGAAAACAAATGTTAAAGATATCAATCATAATGTGTAAGTTAACCTAAACTAATGAAGCAACCGAGAAAGCTTCGCTGAACTTCACATATACTATATACATTATAATGCATGTGCTTTCACACTGTTTACGTGTAGATAATTCTAACAGCAGCATCTCTGTTTAAATATGCAGCACTTTATTAGTCAGAGAGAGGAGTTTGAGACAGCCAGAGACGGCATCTTGGTGTGGCTGACAGAGATGGACCTGCAGCTGACCAACATTGAACACTTCTCTGAATGTGACATTCAGGCCAAGATCAAACAACTCAGGGTAAGTTTGTCACAATTTTTTCACATCTCTTGTCCTCACAGGACGTCTAAAGCAACCTGGTTTGAAAAGTGTTGGCAAAGCATACTCACATATCTCAAGGCCTTGAGATATATTGAAAAAGAACCAGAAATTTCTAGCTCTTGATGTGTTTGAAAAGTATTTATCTACTATCTATCTATGGTTTTAAACACTTGTCATCTCATAATTCTTAGATTTATCATTTTGAAGAGCAGCTAGACTGACATTGCGTAGTTAATATGGCAAGATGAATATTACTATTATGATACACAAGTCATACTGAACATTACAATTATTAAATCAAATCAGGAAATTAACATCTGGGACTAGTCAGGCATTTTGAAATCGAGACTATGAAAGAACCCCCGTGTTTAGCATGAAAAACAGAATTAATGAGGACTTGTTTATCTGTCTGCTTCCTCCTCCTGTCCCACAGTCGTTCCAGCAGGAGATCTCGCTGACTACAGCCAAGATCGAGCACATCTTCCATCAGGGGGAGGCACTAATAGAGAAGAGCGAGCCTCTGGATGCTGCTGTCATTGAGGAGGAGCTGGAAGAGCTGCAGCGCTACTGTCAAGAAGTGTTTGGTCGAGTGGAGCGCTACTACAAGAAGCTCATTCGCCTTCCTGTAAGACCAAAGATCATAGCAAAGCATACCAAAGATTTTATGTTTCCAATTAAGCTGATAATTCACTATTTATTGTGGCTTGATTAATATTTTCAGTGATCAAATCATTAGCACAAACTGTATATGTCTTTCCTTTTTCACCAGCTTGCAGACGATGATACCGAAGTGTCATTCTCGGACCGTGAGCTGGAGCTAGACGAGCCCGGTGATCTGTCGAGCCTGCCGTGGAGTGAGCGTTTGGGCGATGGCTTCCTGTCTCCTCTGCCCTCCTCCGGCCGTTCAGCCTCCCTTGCAGCCCAGCTCCGGACAGAGCGCTCAGGCAGGGACACCCCAGCCAGCGTGGACTCGATTCCCCTCGAGTGGGATCACGACTACGACCTGAGCCGCGGGCTGGAGAGCGCCAGCAGGGCCCTGAGAGAGCAGCAGAGCGAAGAGGGAGAATTCCTCCAGCGGCCTGCCTCAGCGTTGTCAGGTCAGTATCCATACACACGCAGTATACTGCTTGAAGTTGAAGAGATATTTTCAGACTTTAAAAAACCTCTGCTTAAAGTGATGCAGTGTCTAGATGCAACCTTTGTCACTGGTTGCATAATTATATAAATTATGAACAGTTTCCTCTCTAAACGTCTCAGCTTGTCTCACTGGAATAGTTGTTAGAAGCCCAAAGAGGTAAAACTATCAAGTATTACACCAGAAAAAACAAAGATGAGAGAAAAACGAACAGAAATATGAGCATCAGGACAATATTCACTGCCCTATTAATTGTCGTGACCCTTCAGATTTATCTTTTGACCCATTGTATTGGTTATGACCCCCAAGTTGGGAACCACTGCTTTAATCACTGCATCATCAAGCATCATCTGAATGCTTTAATAGCTGACTCTGACCTGTTGGTACCCAGGGAGGAGGAAAATAAAAGTTTGCCTACAGGAACTACATGTTAGCAAGACCAGTGAGGATAACAGTATAAAAGAAATATCACGTAGCATGCTAGGTGCCAAATGATAGACAACATCTTGACTTCTTTAAAAGACAGTTAACTCTATTGAGGTATTTAGATCTCACTTTTTAGAGACATGGATGAACAGGGATCACTCACAGTTTGTTATAATAGACATTTTAAAACTTGAAACATACGTGAAGACAATGAAACTTTATCAAAAAAAAAACAAAAAACGCCAGGATCACAATTTCAAGCATGGGCCAAGAAATATTAACTAATATTTAAATTGTTTATCTGTCCTTATTTCTAGTGGCTGGGTAAAGCTTTCCACATGTCACATTGAAATTACCCCAAAAGCAATAAGAGAGTTATAATCAAGTGCATTTCCTGTGATTGATAACCGATCTCCACCTAGTGTTGCAGGCAAATACCAGATGTCAAAAATGGAGTCAAACAGTGTAATGCTCACTGCTGAATGTGTGTACTGTACAATGTTTCTTCCAGATGTAGTGATCCCAGAGAGCCCTGAGGCCTATCTTAAACTAACAGAACAAACACTGAGGTCCTCCACTGGTAGGCAACAGCAGACCCCAGCATGCCACAAGTGTTTGGGGCCAGAAATAACAGCCACGCTCTGAGTGTTATCACACTTAAAGCCTCTTCACCGGCTTGGACTTTGATTTGCGTTGATTTCCTCTGTTATACACACTTTGGGCACACACTGTAACCAATGGCAACACTTTCTAACACTGGGGGATAGGATCAATTCCATTTTTTCCTTCTTCAGTTCACTGGTTCTGCATTGGTCTCTAATTAAGCAGAATCAAAATGGAATTCAGCCTAACCCTTCTTTCTAACTGGCTTTCTTACTTTTGTTTGACTTGCAGTGTGCTGTGTAGCTAACCTCTTTGGATTTTTTTGACGTGCATTTTTTGTTTCAGAAATGCATGTTGTAATACTGTCACAGCGAACAAGTCTGAACTCTGAAGGGATTGCAGATTTGTTTAAAATTAAATTTTCATAGGCTTCGGTCACACAGAGGCACGTTGCTAAAATGAAGGATGCAGCTCCTGTCGCAAGCAGGACTGGATACTACTGCCAGGAAGCTTTTTTTTGTCTCAGTAGGAGTAGGGTAGGAAGTTTTTAGGAAATGCAGCAATGATCACCTGTCAAACTATGACAGGTGGCAGTCTGCATTCCTGTCTACTTTTTTCAAGTCATTTTTTTTGCTCTCCACGCCTTCTGTGCCTCTGTCTGAGCGGAGCCTCTCCTCTTGTTAGATTGTTGAGCATATTTCTAATATGATTGAAGATATGATCAAGTTCTATAAAGATGAGCATGTAATGTTGTGTCAACAGGGGAGGTTGCCTCTACGGATTCACACGTTCACCCTCTGGACGCCAGCCGTTTCCACCTGCAACAAACGGACAGCAGCCGCAGTCGCACTCCCACAAGCACGGAGCTGGATGCCTCATACATGGGATATGTATGTGTTTTCTCCTACAATTACGACAGCAAGCCAGAACAACCACTCCATTTTTTTTCACCAAACTGTACATTAAGTGATAATTAATTCTGTTATTTTTTCATTTTTCTTGCAATTTAAAAATCAACACATTGCTATTAGACCTAAGAAAGCAGTGTTTACTTATGTTTGTAAATAATATCTAGTTTAATAACAGTTTCTTAGATTACCATCAACCGCCAACATTACTTCCTCCAATGACAAAAACCTGAGGGTCTGTTCTTATTTGAGTATCCAGTTTTATAAATGTTTGCAAAAAGATTTAAATATATGCCCTATCCTGAAATACATATTATATTTTGCTTATACCGATTGAATTATATCTGTAACATAAATATATATCCATTCTGTACTGTAGATGCGATTGCTGGGGGAGTGTCGTGGCAGCATTGACACAGTGAAGAGGATGGGCTTTGAGCTGAAGGAAGAGGAGGACATGGTGTCTGGACTGGCAGATCCCAGTAGCTCAGAGTCCCAAACATCAGGTAATTCTGATCCACTACATATGCTGAACACATGTATGGCTACACAATAAGCTCTACATTACTATGTATTTGAATTAATATTAAATAACTTATAAGATGTTATCCTATATAAAGGGAAAGACTGAAATGTTCAAATGTTGCCTGGCTCTAATTCAGTGGGATAAAATTAATTTTGGGTGTCTTTGACTGTCTTCTACACTCATTCACTCTGCACCTTAGGAGTGATTGAGCGCTGGGAGCTCCTGCAGGCTCAGGACCTCAGCAAAGAGATGCGTACAAAGCAGAACCAGCAGCAGTGGCAGCAGCTGAACTCTGACCTGAACAATATTTGGACATGGCTAGGAGAGACAGAGGAAGAGCTGGAGCAGCAGCGGAGGCTGGACCTCAGCACAGACATCCAGACAATTGAGCTACGCATCAAAAAACTCAAGGTGACATTGATGTAGCACTCAGAAATTGATTGACGTAACTAATCTCATAGCTTCAGCATTCATTGTTTCCAACATGGTGTGTTTTGCTGGATTTATATAATTTATCATTTACCATCTACTTATTCTATGGTAAAAGCTACAGCATAGCAACTTGATCCCTTCTGTCAGTTTTATTGGCTTTCACACTGGAGAGAAATTGAATTTGATGCTTGCTGATGATTTTCTCTTATCTTAGTTACGTCCTTTGTAAGTTGCTCTGCATTCATTAAACTGTAAAATGTAAATGTTTGTCTACAGGAGCTGCAGAAGGCTTTCGACAAGCGAAAGGCCATCGTGTTGTCCATCAACCTGTGCAGTGCTGAGTTTGTGCAGTCAGACACAGAGGAGTCCAGAGAGCTACAGGCCAAACTGAAAGACATGAACAACCACTGGGACAAACTGGGCAGCTCGTTGGAGGAGTGGAGGTCGTCGTTACAGGAAGCCCTCATGCAATGCCAAGTAGGTGCCAGTGAGCTTTGATGAGCAAGTTGAGTTGGACAAATTGATCTGAAATGTGATGCAATATTGTTTTATAGAGCTGTAATTATGCATACAGTTGAATCTCTACATTCCTGATCCACATCTTATCAATAGGACTTCCATGAGATGAGCCACGGTTTGCTGCTCTGGTTGGAAAACATCGACCGCAGGAGGAATGAGGTGGTTCCCATTGACCCCATCCAGGACAGTGATACTCTCCAAGAGCACCATAAAACACTTACGGTACAGAACATATATTGATTACAATGTGTGAGTAGTATGATTGATTCAGGGGTTTAGAGTGGAACAACATTTAATTGAAAACTGTCTTTTTTGGTAAAAATTTGGAACAGTTACCAATTCTCCTTTAAAGTTAAAAGGCCTGAAGGTTGTATTTTTGGTCATTAACAACATGAGCCCAATAAAAAATATACATCCTGATTAAAATTATGGGTCAAACTAACTAACTATCCCTTTTAAAAACAAGTGGATTGTGTGAATAATTCTAGTTCTTCTACTCTAATTTACAATCTTCACAGCAAATCCGCCAGGAGCTGCTGGATTCCCAGCTGAAAGTCGCCTCGCTGCAAGACATGTCCCTCCAGTTGCTGGTCAACTCTCAGGGCAGCGACTGCCTAGAGGCCAAGGAGAAGGTTCATGTCATTGGGAACCGTCTGAAACTACTGCTGAAAGAAGTAACCCGAGACCTCCGAGAGCTGGCAAAGATTCTGGACATCACCAGCAGTCAGCAGGTACGTCTTTAGGTACACCTGTCCAGTGTTACGCGAACAACTCTGAGACTTGATTTAGCAATATAGTACTGTGTAAAGGGCCAGATAACCTTTTTTGAAGGGACAGTTTGCCTGCCACTGCCTGATATCTCATGTGTCTCTCTCTTTGTGTCAATGTTTCCTTTGACAGGATCTGTCATCTTGGTCGTCTGCTGATGAGCTGGACACGTCCGGGTCCCTCAGTCCTGTATCAGGAAGGAGCACTCCAAGTCGGCGACGATCGGTAACGTATACACCTACTCGTACACGCTGCTCTGTGAGAAGCCAGGTGCTTGGTAACCCCTCTAAGACAGTGCATACAGTAACTTGTGCCCCGAATGCCCCTTCAAAGGCCAGATTCACCCCTCTCATCCCAAGATCTCTCCTCACGCCTTTCTAAACCTCCACAACCTGCTTTACACTCCCTACCTCTGAATTCTGAACTCTTTCCCAGCCTTTTACTCTTCATGCATGTCATCTGTTCCCAGAGCAATCCTTGCCAGAGAATGGGGGAATCCTTTCTTTCTAACTTTTTTTTATCTCTTCCTTCCTTTTCTTGGACAACTTTTTCTTGTTCTCTCTTCCAGACTGAAAACTTCTGTCCTGCAAATCTCTCCTCCCAGTAGACTTTCCTCTAATTTCTTCTCACACTAGTTTTGTTTTTTATCCCTGTAGTGTTATTCTCAGGAATACTGGCTGTCATGAAACTGCTAAAATTGCAAAAGAAGCATAGAACATGTTGTTTTATGATGTAGCAAGCATGACATTATATTTGTTTTGTATTGTACGCTACAAAAATGAGAAAGTAATTGTTTTTGCACAAGTATTGAGTCATTATTTATCCAAAGATCAGTCCAAATAAGCTTGTCGCTGCTTATAGTATGTGTATGTTACTAAATGTCACTGTTAGCAAAGAAATTCATGCATCACATTGCATAATTTGTAGCTTCCTATTTGCAATCACAAGCCAAAGAGCACTTCAAAGTAGTCGAGCACTTTGAAAAGCCAGATTCCTTATTATCACGGGTAACGAATCTTATCACCTTCACATATGATTTTGTTGCTGCTCTTCTTTCATTTTGGGATTTCTTTTCATCGGTAGCTTTGTCTTGATTTGCCTGGACTGAAACATACTTTCTTTCTTTTACCCCCCTCCCCCCTGTTCATTGCAAACAGCAACGGGGCAAATGTAGTCTGTCACAGCCTGGACCCTCTGTGAGCAGTCCACACCACAGGTACCTTTCTGTTGGTTTCTAGCACACCCAGAAGATAATGGAACTCATCAGCCCATGATGCACACGGAGGCCGATTCATGTTTACTAACCCCTCTGAAGACTCCGAGTTTTAAGCTGTGTTTTAAAGAATAAGAAAAAAAAGTCCCAATTTCAGTTTTTTAACGCTTGTATCAGATTAGCAGCTCATGACAGTGAATTCCATCATCTTCTGTCAGTCTAGACGCTCTTGTTTAGGCTAGGTGATGAGGTGAGTGGCAGCCCACACATCCTTGATAAAAGAGTTTCACAAGGAATGGTGCAAGGCCTCTTCTCCGCCAATGTCCTTGGCTGCTTAATGTCGCTAACCAGAGGGCATTTCTTACGTGTAACACAAATATTTCTCTATAGCTAACACTCCCTCGCTATTACTGAACACACACACACACACACGCACGCACACCCTTTTCTCTCCGATTGCCGAGCCAGTAAATGTCTGCAATGAACAATGCAAAGGCTGCAGTTTCTCTCTCTCTCGCTCTCTTTGTCTCTCACTCTCTCTCTCTCTCTCTCTATCTCTATTATGTGTGACATTTCTTCCTCTTCTTCTTTTTCTGCTATCTCACTGACTATCCACCATCTCCCACCCCTCAGTCTGTCATCTGTGAGTCTTGCCTCTCAGGTCTCCATTCGTGAAGTGGTAAGGGGGCACTTTAGGTAACAGCATAGGAGCAGAGTTTAAAACATACATCACTATTGTCCATGCATTCCTGGAGTCAAGGATCATTTTAATGAAGTATGTTTAGAAAGCACTGTAGGTCAGTTTTCTCTTGATTCAAAGAAGTAAATTAATTATCTTTTCATTGTAAGTAGGTGAAGTGATCATCTTTATAGTAATTCCCTTTTAACTGATCATGGATTCTAAGTTTTGAGGTAAGAAGACAGTTTTTACTGAGGGTGATGGTGACTATAAATGATGCAATTAAATTCAGTTTGACATTTTGTTTTCTTGCTGAGAACTGGAGGCAGTTTCTCCCATTTTCAGTCTTTATGCTAAGCTAGGCTAACCACCTTCATATTTAGTGTACAGACATGTGAGTGGTATCAATCTTGTCATCTAACTTGTATTTCCCAAAATGTCAAACTGTTCCTTTAAAAAAAAGCAAGCTTAGCTGAACTACCTCGTCAAAGAAGCTGTTTCTAATTGCTACGCTCTTCTCGCCTCGGCATGCTTTGCATTTTTCAACAGGACACAAACCTTCAAAAAGTCCTTTTTAAAAATAATAATATCTGAAAATCTAGCTGACACTTGCAGCATGCCTTTTGTCTTTTATCCTAACATCCTTTTGCAAAGGAATGCAAGCTCACATATGTATATGTTTGGTGCAGGATTGTATGTTTGCCTTGAAAACTGTTTTGTGACTGTCTATGTAGTTGTGCTTATCCACCTAGTCTCAGTCAGCATGTAGATCACAATGTTAAACATTGTCCCAACATTGCTTCAAACCATGTTGGCAATGTCTCCCAAACACAGCATGGTGCGCTGCCATGCAGTTCCCCTGTCGCTGAACTGAGATCTTATTTGGATTGAAAAATTATTCAACACTTAAACAATGAAGCGTTTGAAGAGAGGGATGTTAGATTAGAGTGAAATTCAATTGAAGTTTGTTTATTTTATCAGACTAAATTAAGTTGTCAGATATTTTTTGTGAGTTTATTTTTTTGTAAGTTGTAATGTGATTATACAGTTGTCAAATTAGTGATTCAGATGACAAAGCAGATGGAGGGATTTTGTGTGTTCTTACTCATCGATTTGAGTAACTAAACTTCAGTCTGTGCTGCGTTGTGTGTGTGCACGCATGTGTGTGTGAGCAGGTCTCGCAGCGACGCTGGATCCGGTTCCTTCCCTTCTGATTCGGAGATATCGGCGGTTCGTAGGTCCTCGTTTATGTGGCGCGTCTTCTGGGTCGCGTTGCCTCTCCAGCTCATCCTGCTCCTGTTGGTGGTCCTTGCCTTCCTGCTGCCAATGTCTGAGGAGGACTACTGCTCTCAGTCCAACAACTTTGCTCATTCCTTCTACCCGATGCTCAGCTACACTAACGGACCACCTCCAGTGTAGGCTGGCTTCAGGAGTGTTTCATTTCAGTATTCTTGCATCAGTATGACCTAACTTAGCATCATGTTTATATCCTTTGAATGGGGTTCAATCATGATGCGAGCAAAAACTGATCATAGTCATCCATCTGTACTGCAGAAATACAGCTGCCATCTACAGTTAAAATCTTTGTGTGTAGCACATAGGATCAAGCGCCTCACTATGTTACTCTGTGTAATGCTGTGTCATCTTTGGTGTAACAAGACTAAAGAACCCGAACTGTTTTTGTTCACGGTCGACATCTACTGGATGAATGAACTGTTCAAGATCAACGCAGTGGCATATACCTGTTGTATTTCTCTCGAGAGAACTGTCAGTGGATAGCACCAAAGTTAAATGCTGAAATATAGCCTGTGAATTTGCTTATAACTCAAAAAATTGTAAAAAAGAAGAAAAAAAAGAAAGAAAACAAACAAAGCATTTAATATATCTTACATTGCAATTATTTTTTTACCTGTATTTTGGCATGCACTTCTAATCTCTGCTTTTATTTACTTACATCCTTCATTGTGTCTGTGGTTAAAAGTCCATTTTTCAACTTGAATTACATTGATTCATGTAAGATTCATTTAAGCCAAGATGTGTGTTTTCAATCAAAGTCAGGCACAATTCAAGAGTTCAACCTCTAACATCTGCCATCCATGGTCTTTATACATTTTGCTGTTTTATTTTTAAAAAAAATATCAAATACGACTTTAAGATTGAGAATTATGACATATAGAACTATTGTATATTTTGTATGACTGTCAGTTCAGTATCAAATGTATAACAGTCCAGGATTATCTAACATGTGTATATAATGGTAAAAAATTAATATGAAAAATGTATGTATATGCGACCATCAGAAACAATGAATGCCAAATCTCCATTTTGATATTTGTCTTTTTATTTGATTATTACATTTTACATTTTTAATGTTTGTTCAGTGAATTATTGGTGAGTCATATTTATACTGAGCTTCATCTGATAAGAGTGCTTTTTGATTGATCATGTCATACTGTGCAAGGTCAAGGCTATCTTAATTTTATTTTTAGACCACAATTAATACCTCAACATTTCAACTGCAGTTTGGTTTGAGTATAATATATAATTCAAGGCTTCATGAAGGTGAACTGTGTCCTGTGGGCAGGTCCTGGATTTGGGCAAGACAAGGCCTCTGGTGAGTAGGACAGTGCCAGGACATATCTGCATGATGATGAAGGTGATGATGGTGATGATGAGTGTGAAGAAGGGTCTCCAGTAATTTGATGATTTCAGAATTTGGGAGAGCCAAGGCTGTGGCGTCCACACCGAGCATCTGGGAAACTACCATCCGGAAATCCACCAGCTGAGCAATGGAGACCAAAAAAAAAAACCCCATCTAAATCTGGTTTGAACGGCAGAATCCATGATCCAAATTTAAATATGAGTCATCCAAATATTCAAACCTTCTACCACTTAGCCGATTAACAGGTCTTTTCATACACAGACAACCACTATGAGCTGAGTATAAGGTTTTAGGGTTCTCTGTTGCCCTTTAAGGTTTGTTAACATCAGTAATGTTTGTTCAGGGTGACACAGGCCTTTATTTTCACACTCAAAATGCTTATTTTTAATCTTTAAATCAAACTTGTCAATCATACCTGTGAATAGTACAGTTATTTTTAATTATTTAAGTTTAATTACAAGTTTGCTGTAAATTAAAAGTTAAACAAACGGGAAGAAAATCATATAGTATTATCTGCTTTTGTTAACTTGAGAGAAAGCAGATACCATGTTTGTATATTATATAAGCTACCACCTGTCTTGAGAACATAAAAAAATATTGTTATATAAAGTAAAAACTCATCTTTTTTTAAAACTTAAAAATTAAGTTGGGCCTGAAGGTCCATCCTTGAAAAAAAAAAAAAAAACCTAAATATACATGGTCCAACAAAGCTTTCAACCCCATCTCATGGCCTTCCTCAGCAGATAATGTTATTATAACTACTGTAGTGATAACAGCTGAAACATTGACATGACATCTTAGCAACACCATATGCAGAGGAAAACCACAAGATGGGGTTGAAAGCTTTGGAAACAACAAAGTAAGCTGAACCGTTAGTTGAGTTGTTTGGGGGGGTTTTTTGTTTAAGAGGAACATTAACTTTCTACTTTCCCTCAAAAAGGAAAATGTATTGCAGAACAAAACTTTAAGCATTCATAATATCAACACTATACCTCTCTCTCCCTCTCAGACAGCTGAGCCAGGCTCTGTCTGAGGGTGTTGAGTTGCTGCTGGTCCTCTTTGGTTTTCTTCTCTTGACTCTGAAGGTCTGAGCTCAGTGTGTTCAGCTTCCTCTCCGTCTTGGCTTTTCCCTCCACCAGCTGATCTAGCTTCTTTTTCTGCTCCTGTATGCTCTGATCCTGTTCCAGGACTTTCAACTTGGCACGTTGGACACAGCAGAGACCCGAGTGGGAGTTGGCGTTTAGTGAAACAACAGTGACTTTATCTAGGAGTTTATATCTGCTCTCAAATACTCTGATACATGTTTGATTTCAAGCTGCTGTACATAACCGATTCACAATTACAATCCCCCTCTTCCCACCCGGACATACACAAAAATGAACACAAATACACCAAACGTTATGAAGTAAAAATGCCTCTGGATTGAATTCTGGTCCGAAACCCTCTCCCCTCTACCTTGAGCTCATTGGTGTGGGAGAGCTGGGCCTTGAGCTCAGTGTTGGACAGCTTGGTGGTCTTCAGCTCGCCTTGGAGACGCTCTAGTTTCTTCAGCAGTCGTCTGGCCTCTAGATGAGCGTCATCTCGTTCCACGGCCAACGCCGATCTGCTCCTCTTCTCCTCCTCCAGCTCTGAAACCTTCTTCCTCAGGAGCTGGATGTGGAGTCCTTTGCTCTCTAGTTGGTCCTTCTGTGACTTTAACTGTTGGGAACAAGAATAGTTTCCCTGTTCATGCCAACATAGTTGCTCCTCTGCGTGTGTACTTTCAGAGAAAAAAGTGTTTTCATTAAATACATCATGAAAATAAGATAAATGGATAATCAAATTCCACTTAGTGCATGTGTGATTGCTTGTTCGAAGCCATTTTAACATCTAAAGGTTTCATTAATAAGATTTTTTTTTTTGCACACAAGTTCCCACCATAAAAGTTATGTACCTTTCGCTGCAGGCTGTAGGTCAGAGTTTTGCTCTCTACCAAAGCAGTTCCTTCGTGCTTGACAAGCTGTTCTGCCCGGGACAGGATGAGTTTTAGCCTCATGTCGAAGCCCAGATCCACAGCAATACTGTCAACCTTCATCATTTCTGACAGCTGCTCCAGGAACTCTTCATACTTTAGAAAGAGTTTATCATTAATCATTCAACTAATCCTATATGTCACTGGATTAAGGATGAATTTAACAGTTTTACATTTACCCATGTCTATGTGATTGTTTTCTAGCCTTCTACAACTATTTATGTATTACCAATTTAATTCTGTTATGATGGCTCACCAGCATTTGTACTACTTTACTCACATGCTGATTGTTGTGTTGCAGCCCGTCTCGATGCATGTCTGCTGTCAACAGCTCAGTCTCAAGACCTTGCAGTCTCTCCCTCAGGTCCTGGACCTGCTGCTCTGCAAGCCGAGCCCTTTGTAGTGCGCTGTGCTGGAGCTCCATCTGCTCATTCAGCTCCTCGGAGGCATGACAAAGCCTCGCCTCCATCTCTGACACCATCTGCAGAGTCAGAACAGTTACAAAGGCTGGTTAGAAGAATTGTACTAAGGATACTAGTGTTTATCTTTGAGTAGGAGTTCTTCGATGAGAGATGGAAACCTGAAATGTAATGCAAAGATAAATGTAGAGATGCTGATAATGAAAAATAATAAACAAAGTAAGCGCTGTTAAAATATATAGTGATTTGTAAGTACCAGAAAATGGCTTGTCACTGAAAATCTTACATTTTGAAGTAGTGAGTGTGTGTTCAAAGAGCCATAAATATTAGCTTTACAGGGCCATAACTCAGTAACACATATAAAGAAACTACTCAGCTTGGGGACTTTATCGACTCGTGACCCTGATGAAGGCCACAAGCCTAAAAAGTAACCCAAGCTGAAGCACTCCAGTAAGTGTTGCTGCTCTTAAGACTACTTCCCCTCTCTCTGCACCTTGGAAGTATATGAAGTTGTGCCAGAAATCCCTACTCTCAATTCCTCACCTTATTGCAGAGGTTATCCAGTTTGTATAAAATATCTTTCTCTTTGGGTGGGACGATGTCCTCAGACTCTCCCTGGAGCAGGGATGCAACCTTTGTCAGGAACATCTGCAGTTTCTCCTCAGCTGCCTGGATCTCCCCGTGGCTCGTTTGGACCTTTCTCTCAAGCTCCTCCACCTGTCTCTCCAAACAGTGTGATTCTCGTCTAGCTGCCTCTATGACTCGTTTGCTGGCTTCAAGTCTCTCTGTCAGTGTCTGCATCTCCATCTCTACACTTTTCTTTCCCAACACCAGGCCATCTAACTCCTGAAAGGGACAAAAACATCATAAAGGGTCAGAACACTAAATATTGTCACCCAGTCCTGGATCGCCCGAATCTCCAACCACAGCACTGAATGTGACACTGAATTTGGCCCTCAAAGTTTAGTGTAAACGTTACCACTTTGAGTGAATCAAGCGCTGCTGCACTGCTGGCAGCCTTCCTCCTCTCTCGGTCCAGCTCTGCCACCAGCCTCAGCACCGTCTCTCTGCTGGCTTTGCACTCCACCTCACTGGACTTGACACTCTCCTCCAAAACAGCAATTCTCATCTTCAGCCTCTCCCTCTCATTGGACTGGTCTACCTATTGAGATAATAATGAAGTGGCCTCAGCTTATATAAATATGACAATTAGGAAACATAATTTTAAAAAAGTAAAGCCTGATGAATAAATTGCCACATTTATGTGCAACTTTGTTCTTCTCAATAACAACAAATAAATACATGGAGGTCAAATAGTCATCTGTAGTGAAGCATACCTCATCATGGTTTTCCATAACTTCCATAATTAGGAGTGTAGCAGAGTGAGTGGATATACAGAAGAAACTTGTCTGTATTTTAACAAGTCTCCAGGCAACAGCAAACACAGGCTATACCAGGCTCAACCAGATGAGGCGCTGTAGCTGAAAACTTCAGACATCTGGGGACTTTGACAATTAGAAAAATAAATGCTCTTTGAATGCCGATGAAATGTTTTATTTATTTATAGCCTAAAATGTACTTAATGTAATAGTGATGTATTAATTTAGGTCAAATAAATGTATGAAATAACAGAAAGGGCCCAAAACAAGTTGAACATAGATGTGAAGGTCAACTCACTCTGTGGGTTTTTTGCCCTGATTTGGGACTCTCAGGTAGCGCTTTTTCTCTTCCTTCAATATAAAAGTATCTAAAATTGTTCATTCTTGCTTTACAGGGAATATTAGTCAGTCAGTTGTTTCATCTCAGGTCTTGTTTAATGCATGATGGTGCCTGTCACCAAGTAATAAAGGTTATCTCTTGTTCACTACCTTGTTTAGTGACTCACACTGTCGGATCATGTAAATCAACTAAATATATGATTAAATTATTCTCACTTTAGAATTTAAATAACACACAAAATGTACAGACATACTCAATTGTAGACTATTTGAACTGTAAAAAATAATGATTTTCCAAAGCCCATGTAACCTGAATATCCAAGAAGGATTCATCTATTTGAAAAAGAACAATATTCTTACAGGTGGCACAAAATTATGGAGGATGACAAATAACTTAGGCATACATAAATAAATGGATAAATAAATGCAGAAATAAATAATTAAATGTATGGATAAATGAAAAATGGATATATTTTGGTGATGAAAAAGGACATAATAACATTAATGTCTTGGATTCATTTTCTACATTTCCAATAAATAAACTTTTTATGTGGGCAATTTCCGTATTTCTACATTAAATAGTTAATTAATACAGTATTTCTACATTTCTTCAATTATTTAGTTATGCATTTCTACATTTCTTTATTAATGTATTTCTACATTAATTCATGTATTTATGTATTTCTACATTTATTTATTTCAGTTTTTCTACATATATACATTTATTTACTCATTTCTGTGTTTATACATTTCTATATTTCTTCATTTATTTATACTTGTGTCATTTTTCGTTCTGCATATAAAATACAGCCCTGTGAAATGTGCTGCTCTTTTAGGAAGCAATGCACATGCAGCCTTGCAGCAAAGTTCTGCCTGCGAGTCAAAGTTCAGGGCTCAGACACGCTCATTATGCTCTACCATCGCGTCATCATCCCAAACAGGAAACAGTAACACACCTCCTTGGACTGTCATGCAGGTGGTCATGTAGCCACAGTTACTTATATTTTAACCCCGGTTGTCTTTTTTTGACGACTGGAGTCATTTCACCATCTGCTTGTTTTAAATCGCTGCTTGGTACATTTACAGGTAAGCTAGCTGACGGCTAACAGTCACATATACCAGCACAGTGAATTGTGTTTGCACGCTGCTCACTACTGTGTAACCGCATAAAGTTAACCAGCACCAGGTATATTAAAATGTGTGTGTGTGTGTGTGTGTGTGTGTGTGTGTGTGTGTGTGTGTGTGTGTGTGTGTGTGTGTGTGTGTGTTTAATGTATATTCACACATTTTATTCGAGAGGATATATCCTAACCAGCCTGCTAATAATAAAAATAATTTGCTAATGTAATCAAGGTCAGTCTAGTTTGTTTTGATGACAATTTTTCTTATTTCATAGAGGTTAAGATGTCTCATATTTAAGATTTTAGGTGTGAAGCTATTAAAAATAGATAATAATGAATAAATAAATAGATCCAGGTAGGTTCACAGAATTCTGCAATGCTCGTAATGTTAAATTGGGTCATAACATTTCATGATGCAACTTCTGGTAGTGCACTAACTGCTGTTTCCTGTGTTTGTGTTTAGGACAGCAACTAACAATTATTTTTTATTATCGATTATTTCCTCCATTAATCGATTAGTTTTTTTGGTCAATAAAAATGTCAGAAAATGGTGAAAAATTCCGATCACTGTTTCCCAAAGCCCATGATGCAACTTCAAATGTCTTGTTTTATCCTGACTAACAGTCCAAAACCCAAAGTTGTGGCATTTTTTTCTTAAAAAACTGACTCAAAACAATCAAGTGATTATCAAAATAGTTGGCAATTAATTTCCTTCTGCTTTTATTTGTGCGTTGCAGTCTGTGGGAAGATGCTTCTGCGGACGCTGTGGTCCAGACTGGGAGCTCAGCGGCCAGTGGAGAGGAACCCAGTCTGCATCCTTGCCTCCTCCTGTCTCTCCCAGTCTATACAACCACCAGTCTATGAACCCAAACCCAGGACACATTCAACCTGGTCTGGCGCAGGAACCTCTCCAAGGACGTGTTATTTAAATACTCTTCATCAACAGCAGAAAAACATACAGCATGCTCTGCCTGCGTTAGGCGGATCTAAGAGTCTAAGCAGCACCTTGTTCATTGACTCTGGGATACTGACAAAATGTAGAAGTGGACAGAAGCGTCTGTATACGTCAGATCTCGTGAAGCCAGTATTAAAATCAAGTTTAAAACCAGCCACGGTGCCCGGGAAGAGGGTTCCCAAAGGACCAAGAACAAAACAACCTTCCAGAGCCAATCAGCCTTCCATGGATGAGGACAAGGTGATGTAGGCAGTCATCAGATGAGTTATTGATACATTTAAATGTTTATACATGTCAGGGTTTGAGTCAGTTATTAATTTAGCTGTGTTTTTCTCTGTAGGATATGATGCAATGTATTGCCTTTGCAACAGCAGATCAGTATCACTTGCCAACACTTTGCCATGACTTGATAGGCCACGGCTTCCATGAGATAGCTTTGCCAAGAGGTTTGAAAATTATTCAGAAATAACAACTTTCCATGGAATTAATTGTGATGTAATCTACTTGGAACAATTTATTATTATTATTTTTTTAATTTCAGATGCCTCAAACATCTTGGTGATAAGCACAGAAATGGCTGCAAAACCAGATGACAATGCTCTAATGTTCTTCTTCAGGTAGATAGAAAGTCGTCTGTTTCAGGCTTTGTCTTGATCATACATTGTCCGATGCTTGATTATTGAGAAGGAAACTCAATATGCAATGATTTTAATTGGCTATACATGAGGCTGGGTATCGAACCTGAATACTTGAGGATCAAAAACTGTTGAGCATCGCATTGGCATTTGTTTACTTATTCTTTGATCAAATATTTCCTGATCAGAATGATAACTTAACAATGTTTAGATTGTGTTTTATTGAGGCAAGGTTCATGTTTGAGTGCTTGCATTAATACCACATTATTGTAATCAGTACAGTAACTCATATATTGCATTTATGCTAGTATTGGAAAAACTTGAAAAGATACCCTGACCTTGAAATGGTATTTTTGTAAGAAATCATGGGCTGACTTTCCCAATCTGAAATTTCAGGGAAGGATCTGTAGTTTTCTGGAATGTTGAGGAGAAAATGGTAAACAAATTTCCAACCTACTTCTTTTCACTAAGACTTCTTGTATCTGTGGTTTTATATGAAAAATATATTAAAAAGTATATTATTTAATTCACTATGTTTTTGCCTACTTCTCTACTTCAGCGTACTCCATTGACACGTTCACTTTTTTCCTCTTTACAGATGAAAAAGGTGTTGAGAATATTGGAACATCATGAGATTCAACCTTATGAAGTAGCATTAGTCCACTGGGAAAACGAAGAGATCAACTACGCTGTTGCAGAGTATGTCGGTGTTCGCTTTTGTTCTTGTTTATTTGTACTTCCAGATGCTCTCTATGTTTTATTTGGTAAAATCTGAATAATTTCTTCCTCAGGGGAAATACAAAGCTTGAGCGTGGCAACTTTATTTTGAGTGACAAGATGGATGAACATGAAGCTGTTTTGGAGAAATTTGCATTTTCAAACGCATTAAGTTTGTCAGGTGAGAAGCTACACTTCAACTCTAAATCATTAACATTTGTTTTGTTTTGTTTTGTGGTAGCATCTTATTCAGCCTGTCTGCTGAGTCTAAACCTTTTGCTTTCTTTTCCAGTGAAGCTGGCAATATGGGAAGTGTCATTAGACAACTTTGTAGAGTCAATTCAATCAATTCCAGAGGTACAGTGGACATTTAACAGCAAGCAGCAAGAAATTATGAATAATTGATTATCTGTAATGCTTGTTTGTGTGTACAGCTGGTCGTGCTTGTGAGATCTGTTATTTCTTAAACATAAGTGCACTCCCTAATGTCCTCATCTATTTATTTTTCCTCAGACACTGAAGTCAGGCAAAAGAGTCAAGTTGTCCTCGGCAGAAGTTATGCGGAAGATAGGAGAGCTTTTCACGTTAAGGTAAATTCAGTTTTCTCTAAATAGCATTTCTCTGAGTGGGCTCTGTAAGCATTCAATTTTTTTTTTCAAAGTTTTAACAGCATGCTGAAACCTTCCTATTAAAACTGGAAATCAGCCTGGAATCTCAGACGTGTATCTTTAGGATAAACATCTGAGGATTATTCAGTTAGCGTTGCCATGACTTTAGTATTATAAAGACATTTATATACTTGCCTGTGATTTCCAGTTGTTGTCAGTTTCTTCACTTATAGTCTTATCACATTCCCAAACTGGCAGAGAGGCAAAGGCTGTGCCTAATGATGGATGTGGTTAAATCAATATTTGGTCCATTAACAGGAGACGTGCATCTATGGGGAGGTACCTAAGCTGTTATAGAGGAGGTGATGTCTTTGTACAAAGTGGGCCTATTAAGTTCGGCATACTTGAAAACACTTGACATTTCATTGTAAGTGTCTTAAAAGCATAAAGGCAAAGAAAAGTGAAATAAAAAAGGCAAAGAGAGCAATGAGATTCATTGTAAAAACACAAAAAATTAAGGTAATTGGAAATATTTAAGAATTTATAAAACACTCATTAATTGAGAAGCCCTCATTTATGTCTGCAAGAAATAAACTTTTGAGATAAAAAAAACAAAACAAAACTCAGAATACTTCTCTTTTCCTCTCTTCTCTTTCTGAGAAAATTGACATCACCACCTCTAATAAAGATGAAATGTGAGGTATATGGTGTCACTCATGTCCATCATGGGCCACAACTCTTGCCTCCCTTGGGAATGTGATTGGCCTGAAGACACATGATCGTACAGAAAGCCCATCTGTATGAATATGTGAACACCCCATTAGCTGATATGTATATGATTATTAACATTTCTGTTTGTTTTTACATCCTCCTCTGACAGACACTGTATCAACCTGAGGTCTGACCTTCTCATCACACCTGATTTTTACTGGGACCGAGAAAACCTGGAAAAACTCTATGACAAGACCTGCCAGTTTCTCAGCATCAACCGCAGGGTCAATGTAATTAAACCAATTTTTTTTTTTTTTAATGTATGTGTGATCTTATTTCTGATCTTTGCTCAGGATGCTTAAAATATTTTCTATGTTTCAGGTCATGAACGAGAAGCTTGAACATTGCACACAGTTGACAGACCTGATGAGGAGTCACCTGAGTGAGAAGCACAGCCTGAGGTTGGAGTGGATGATAGTCATCCTCATTACTATTGAAGTAAGAGAGATCACATCTTAATGCGGTCGTCTTAATCAATCAAAGCTGGGATCTGCACTTTGCAAGCACTGTGCAACTGTTACAGCAACTGCCACTGTATTAGCTTGTCTGTCATTTAATTATAGCATAATTTCAGCATTTGTGTGCCTCTTTTCGGGTGGAATTGTGTACAGCTGGGGTACTGGGGTCATTAAAGTCATTTATTCCACCTGTGCTTTTCCCTTCTTTGACAAGGTTTTTCTCTTTTTGCTCGAGGTTTCATCCCGTTAAAGGGGAATTTTTCCTTGCCGCTGTCACCAAGTGCTTGCTCACAGGGGAATGTTGGGTCTCTGTGAATTAAGGAGTACAGTCTAGGCTTGCTTTATGTAAAAAGTGCCCTGAGATAACTTCTGTTGTGATTTGGTGCTTATATAAATAACATTGACTTGACAAGTCAAAATGTTTGCAGTGAAAAGGTTCATAAAGGTTTAAAATGCTCAAACAAATACTTGCATACTGCTTTTTTCAGTGAAATATTACATCTGTCGCTCTGTTTTCATTGCAGGTAATGTTTGAACTTGCACGGATGATCTTCTAAGCTGCTCCTCGAGCAATGCACAAATCCAAAAACTACAGTAAAAAAAACTACAAAAGAAGAATGCTGCACTATACAGAGGTACTCTGTTAGATATATGTGACAATGTTTTCTGGAACTGAAATAATCAAGCGGACCTAAACACTTTTGAATGTCTTATTGTCCATGTAGAGTATACTGTCTACCTTTCAACAATATACAGTTTAACACATTTTTTTTCCACCATTTCTTTACTTTTATGCTAAACATCATTGGGACTTTTCAACTGTTGGCATCAGCTGACACAATAATGTTATTTTGAGTCTTGTTTGCTGAATTTATGTGCTTAAGAAATTTCATTTCATTTTTACATCATGTGCAAAAGTCTATGAATCTTGTTTTGTATGAAAGATGCTGTTTTTAAAGGACTTATTTAGAGTCTGAGGGCTTCAACATGTGGCATCATTGTCGTAATTGAACACAAGCAGTAGAAAAAGAAAACAAGGCGGGAATATATACAAACTCATCAAGTCCATGAACTCCCAAATGTGAGTGCTGTGTTGTAGAGGATGCAATAAAGTATTGGTGTTTGAAATGTTTGCTGGTTATTATTGTGTTTGCATGAAAAATATGATATGAATGAATAATAATTAGTTTATTAAAATGTTTGAAGCCAACTTATGATGACAACAATCTTTACTGTGTAGACAGACAATACAAGAAGGTATTCATTTATTCAAATAAAATATTTTATTAATGAAATGTAAATATATACGTAAATATATATATAAACACAGGTAACTCAGGTGCTTATTTAGTCATTAGTTAAGGTCACATCATTTCAGATCAGCAGGATTTTTTTCATAAAAGTCAGTAAATGTTTGAGGAAAAACAGCCAACACAAATCTTGCAACCATTTTTCTCTCAGCCATAACAAACCTCAAGCTCAGTGAAACACACACATGAACAGCTGGGAAATAAAACAGGATGCGTAAAGCTGCCGTGGTTGTTTATGTTTAAGGCTCTGCTTATTATAATTATATTAAAGATAAATACATATATGAAGATTACTTTAAACTGCTGTGTCTGCATAGTACAAATCAGAAATATTGTGAAAATTAATATATTTTTAAAACAATGCCATGCCAGTCAAACATTCCTTTCATGCTCTTGTTTTAAACTTAAAACAGTAGAAATTCTTTTAGTTTCAAATGAGTACAGCTCTGCATATATAAGCATTAAAATGGTCATAATGTACAAAGTAATATACAGCAATACTATATGTCTTTCAGTATGCTCAGGTCTGTATTGGTTTACTTGCATAGATCCCATAGGAATAATAAAATGTATTTAAGTGAAATAATTAAACAAATACTGAATGATAAAACAGTTCATGAACACAGATGATACTTAGTGAAAGCTGTGAAATATTTACATATACTAATATACTATTAGCGTCTTGTGTGTCAAGAGTAATGAATATCTGTCCTGTGTCTGAGTCAAGCTGATTTTTTGAACACTTATACAAATGTATATGAAGCATTTTACCATAAAAACATCTTAGACATGTACATTATATTCAAAAGCAGAATGAGTTTGATCTTTGCAAAGACACATGAAATATGCTTAAAGATCTGATATGATTAGTAATCAAAATTGCACTACATATCAAACATCTGATTAAATTTTACTGAAAGAGGCCAGTGCACAGAGGATGAAGTTCGGTGTTACATCCCTAAAATCACATTGCATGCCCCCTGAGAAGATGAAAACGTTCACAATTTATGCCTCTCTCTCTCTCTCTCTCTCTCTCTCTCTCTCTCTGCCAGATCTCTTTCATTAATCACACACTTTATAATGATATTAATAAAATAAATCTAAAAAACTTCTTTCACCAGTAATTGCAGTATTTTTGGTTGAACATCATGTCAAATAACAGCAGCAAAATGCTGTTTCCTGTAGTTTTCCTCAACCAGTCAGTCCTTGTCTTTAATGGCTTTTTGAGTGTTCTTAAAAACTTGAACGACTTCCTTTTTGATTGTCCAACCTAGAAAAAAAAAAATGTAACAGGATATTAATTAGAATATTCCCATAAATATGATTAGAGAACCTAACTCACAAACAAATGTTGTATTTGACATTAAAATATGAACACATGGAAAAGCTTACCAATCATTGTCATTGATGTTAGGGGGATTTAATCCCACTCCATTGTGGTGACGCTTGTAGTTGCAGTTTCGGGATCCTCAAGTGCAACAGCAAAATCTTCACCTTCACTGTCAACTTCGCATGTTCCACATTTTCCTTCTGTTTTGTGTATTTCTTGTTGGTTTTCTTCTGCCTCTGTTTTGGAATTAGGAGGCATTTCAAACTCATGTTCAAGTACTGCTTTTTCTTCTTGGTCACCGTCTGTCTCATGTTCCAGAGGTTCCTCAGGAAGGGACACCTCTGTTTGCTCTCGAGCATCAATGTCTTCCTCGGCATCCAACCACACATCCTGGTCATATTCCTCCTCTGTTTGTTTAACAGGTTCTTCTGCTTTTGCTTCTTGGTCACAAGCTTCAGAGAGTATTGGCTGGCTCAGGAACATTTCTGTTTTCTCTGTTTTACTTACTGGTTGTATTGTTTCTGTTGCCTGGACGTTGGGGATTACACTCTCTGTTGATTTGGTTTCTTCCACTGGTTCTACTGTTTCCATTGCTTGGATGCCAAAATCCAATGGGACTGGATGATTCGTGATCACTGCTGTGTCTGCTGAATCTAAGCTTGCTGCTTTCTCCGTTATTTCTGTTGCCTGAGCAGCGACCTCAGTTAGCTCTGTCTGTTTGTGGCTCTCAACTGGATTCATTTGCCTTATGGGTTCTACTTCCTCCACTGCCTGAACTCCGACCTCAGATACATCTGTCTGTTTGATGAGTTCAGTTCTCTCTGTTGTATGTTGTGGGGAAACAGGTACCTTTGTCTGCCCAAACTGTATGTTAAGTTTGAATTCTAACGAAAGGCTTGAGGGGGGCTCCACATTGCCTATTGATGAGATTATTCCGGTGTTTTGGGGGACGACTAATCCAGTATTGCTAGGTGTTGCAATCTGTGTTTGGGCAATTTGTGGTCCATCCATGGTGTCTTCATTGACTTTCTTCATAGCTAATTCCTCTGATGAGCATGTTGCATCTTCTGCTGTGACGCCTACTTCTGATTTTTGTAGTTCAGCTTTAGTTTCCTCCAAATCCTCCTTGCAAGCTTCTATAGAGACATCTGAACTTTCTGGAATATCAGGTGTTTGCTTGATAGCCTCAGAGGCTTGCTGTGCAGTTGTGATTGCAGAGTTATCACCTTCATCTTTTCTTTCACTTGATGCTCCAGTACTCTTCTCCTCCATCACTTTTTGATCATCCACCTCACTTAATACACTTTCAACTATCGCAGCATTTTGCTGTTTTATAACTTCTTGCTCCACGTTGACAACTTCATTCTGAACACTGGATTGGACCATCACAGATTCAGGTAAGTTCTCCTTCACATGTTGAATAACTTCTTGAATGGTTACCTTGGTTTCCTCACTAATTAATTCTTCTTCAATCTCGGAAATGGCTGAGAGATTGTCTACTTTTTTCACTGTTTCATGACAAACATCTATTGTTTCTATAACGTCTTTGGTTTCCATCACCCCTACCTCCAGCATTGTATCCACAATTGCCTCAGCCGATTTGATATTGACATCAACCACCTGCACTTGAATTCTCTGGTTACCCTCAAACTCTACCAATGGCACATGCATCATCACAACCACACTGCCCTCCTGTGCTGTCTCCATCACATCATCTTTCATTAATGGTGTTGTAGTTTCAATTGTCTCCTTTAACAGTAGCTCATTTACAACTGTGTCTATTAAGGGTTCATTAATGCCTGATCTTTTCTCGATCGTAACATCAGGTATTGCAGCTGAGATGTCTTTAAGATTACACGTGCTTACTTGCGCTATTTCGGCATGCTCAACTGCAGCAGTCTTCACCTCAGCACCTGGAAGTTCACCTTCTTTTTCTCCCTCAATATTGTCTTGCACTTCACTGATATGCACCTCATGTTTGGGTTCCTCTGTAACTGCAGGAATATCCACACAAGGCGCTGGGGGTTCCTCAGAATTCACTGTCTTTTCTAGGACCTGAACACTACTTGCTTCCTCATTAACAGAAGATACATGAACAGCTGTTAATGTTTTTAACTCATCTACAACTTCAGGGGTGTGGTCTTCCTCCTCAACCTGAACATCCTGTGGGATGTCATCAGTGGTGTCCTGAGTTTTCTGATCCTGGTTTATCTCTAAAGACTGATCCAGTTGTGCCACAACTTGACTCGGAATTTCCTCTGAAGCAATGACGTCCTCTGTTTCTGGAATTTCTTCTTCTAATAATTTTTGCTTTTCAGGTTCCTGAGCACTACCTTCCTCCACACTTTCTGTGACTTCTTGTTCAGATGTAGGAGCCTCTGCCTCAGTTTCTGTTTCAGTTACAATATCTTTTACATCACATGGTAATAGTTCTGGTTCTTGGATGTGTTCAGTTTTGGCAGCTTCCACTGGCAGTTCCTCTGACTCAACATTGGCTTCAGTTGCCTCCTCTAGTTCTTCTGTAACTGCTTCTTCTGCTGGCATATCCTTTGATTTTTCTTCCTTTTTAAGTGATTGGACACTACCATCATCTGAATCTGATTTTGATGCATCTACAGCTTCTAATACTTCTGGTTCTTCATGTTCAGCTTTTGATAGATCTACTGGTAGTTCATCTTCATTTTCTGGCTCAACATTGACTTCAGTGAGAGGCACTGTTTCCTCTTTGAGTTCATCTGTTACTGTTTCAACTGCTGTAATGTCCTCTGATATTACTTCCTTTTCAAGAGTTTGATCACTACCTTCCTCTAAATCTAATGTATCTGCTTTTATATCTGTTAATGCATGCAACTCCTCAACCACAACAGCTGAATCTTCCTCAACTTCGACTTCATTAGTGATGCTCTTTATGTTTTCATCTTTTGTTTCTAACTGTTCTTCCAGCTCAACGGCTCCATCCATAATTTCTTCTGCTTCTGCAGCAGCTGAATCCGCTTCTTGAGAGTCCATTTTTGGGGGCTCTATTTCAGTTTGATGTGCACCAACTATTGAACCTTCATCTGTGCTAATTCCTTTACTTTCATGCATTAGCTCTACAGACACAGCTTCATTTACCTCAGTTAGGCATTCCTGCAGATGTTGGCTCTCGTTAGTATTTTCTAATTCTGGTATGCTTTCGTCTGGCTGTGAAACGTTGACCTCATGAACTTCATCTACAGCGATGTCAGCTGTGTCGAACTCCTCAGTAGGAATCTCAGACACAGTTTCTGTGGAAACAGCTTCATTGACTTCAGATATGATCTCTGTTTGGGCTGTTGCTGCAATGATATCAACTGCATCCAGTTCTTCCACATTTAGACCTGTGATTATGGCACTTGCATCTGATTTTTTGTGTATTTCCAGAATTTTTGGATCCTCTGTTACAAATGTTTCGAGTATTTGATGCGAGACAGAACCAACTATTTTTTCTGAGCTGAAGTCATCTGTACACACTGGGAGCGCCTTTGACGTTGTGGTGATGGTTTCCACAACCTGCTGCAGAAGCACCTCTTGTTCCTTGACGTCATATTCTGCTGGGACTGGTGTTGTGTTGCCAGATGTTTTAGAAGACTCTGATAGCTGGGAAACTGCAGAGATCATCTCAGTCTCATCTGCTTGGGTAATGTCTACAGGCTCTGGTGCAGTAAAGACCTCAGACGTGATTTCTATCAAGTCCTCTGCTATAGTGTCATCTCTAGCTGCTTCTTCAGTGACTGAAGCTGGCGTGCCCATGGTCTCTGTAATTATTCCTTCCTCTGGGATATCACTGAGTTGTTGATGTTTACTGATTAATTCTGCAAGGGCATCATCTTCATTTGTAGGAGAGGTTGTAGGTGCCTGATTTTGTAAAGCATCATCGTTGTCTTGGACTTTCTGTCCTTCACTCAGCAGATTATCAGAAGGTAGGACAGGTTCAGCCATCTGATCAAGGAGGTCTTGCTGGAGTTCATAGTCTGCTTCCTTGGGTACATGACTTTCTACATCTGCCTGTGTTTGTATGACAACATCTGTCTCAACTGTATCAAACTCTGACAATGGAACCACAGCTGGTGTTTCAGAGTCTTCATCACCTGAAGCGTCCTTATCAGCCTCATCCAAAGATACTTGGTCTTGCTTTTCAGCAGACTTTCTCTTTTTTTGACCTGGGAGAAGCCTCTCTGCTGAAAAAGATGATTCATCTTGAGTAACTTCACTGTCAGACTGAATGTTATCTTTGCCTTCTTCCTCACTCTTGCCTTTCCTTTTGGGGGTGATAAGTCTTTTAAATGATTTCCATGTTGACCCTCCATCACCCTCTGAAGGACTTCCTGCTTGTTTTGGGGACGAGGCTAAAATCTCTTCAGCCTCATTGGAACTTTCTAGAGGGGATTCAGCACCTTGCTTTGTATTGTCGTTCTCAATTTGAGGTGTTTCGTCCTCAGAGTCTGACGTTTTACGGCTCCTTCTCCTTCCGGATCCACACAAAACAGCTTCCCATGAAACAGACGAATCTTTCCTTTTTTTGCTTTCTTCTGTGCTGTGATCTGATATTTGTTCTCCTTCACTTGGCTTTGTTTCCTCTACTGAGCCTGGGATTTTTGTGTCTTCACTGCTCAAGGAAGACCTCTTCATACGTTTTTTAGGAGTCACAAGTTTTTTGAAGGAAGCCCATGCACCATCCTCCTCCTCTGCTGCCTCTGCAGAGGGTTGTGCCGGACTTTCCTCTCTCTGGTGCTCTGCTGACTCGGTAGATGACAGGACCTGATCTGAAACATGTTCCCCAGAGTCTGACAGCTTTGCATCACTTGATGTCCTGCTTCGCTGCTTTTTGGGGAGTTTCTTTAAACTAGACCCTGACAGGAGCCTTTTTAGAGGACTGGCTTGAACTTTGTCCTTCTCTTGAGAACTCAGAAGTTCAGGCTCATTGACAATAACAGCTGATGAGTCTGTGGGAGGTAATTTCCCTTCTAGCTTATTTTCTCCAACTTCGGGAGCATTGGTCATCTGAGCTGATGCTGCTGGCAAGTTTTCCTCTTTAAATTCATTTTCTTTATGTTCTGTCTCAACTGCTGCTGCCTGAACACCTGGACTAATCTCTTTATCCTGTGTCGCCTCTACAGCCTCTTTTTTCCTCAGGTCCACCAGTTCTTTCTCAGTTGTCTCATCTTCTACAGACTTCTTCTTTTTCCGTAGTCCAGAAAAGATTCCAGTGGTAAAAAACCTTTTAATTGGAGATACGACCACCTCTTGATCAGGACTAGGTGGAGATGTTGGATATTGCTCTTCTTCAGGTGTGGTATCCTGGTTTGTTTTTTCTTCCTCACCGTCAGGTGAACTTGTAGTTGTATCTGCAGTATCAGATGTAGCTTCTTCTTTGATCTCTGTTGTTTTTTCCTCTGCATTTTCTAGAACGTCACAGCATGTAACGTATGTCAGCGTAGCACACGTTGAATCATTATCATAAGTCTCGGGTGCTATGTTCACATCGGTATTCTGTTCAGCATTCTCACTTTTGGCTTTGGTATCGGTTTCCTCGACATCAGCTGTTGGTTCTTCCATGTTGGTCTCAACAGGCACATCTGTTGCTATTTCAGTTTTCTCTCCCGAACCTCTCTTTACTGTCAATTTCAAACCAATGTTACTGAAGAATTTCCTGAAACCTTCATTGATGTCATTCTGCTTTGCTTCCATGTCTGTCATTTCCAGGGTCACTTCTTCATTAGGATCAGCTTCATTAGGTGATTCCTTCTCACTAATGTTGACATTTTCTAATGGTGTCTCTGCCCCTTTCAGTGGCTCTTTTGTTTCTGTAACATCTTCATCTGGAGAGAGGATAGCTAAACCAGAAAAGAAACAACATAAAATCACTTGGATTGCAAGAACTGTAAAAAGAAACTAATGACAGTGATGAAATTCTAGTAACTGCAATCCATCAAGTTATGTGTCTGGTGAAATTATGCTGACATTGTCTGTCAATGTGGACTAATACACAGATTGTGAGTACCCACCCTCTGCAGCAATCTCATCATCACAGTAACCATTAACTTCTGCTATAGAGCCATCTGCCTTTCCATTGATCTCGGAGATCTGCCCATTGTTTTTGAGAGGCTGAAACGAAGCACAAAACATAGAATGTACAATGTGCCTTTGCTCTTGTGGCAAATATTAGATTATATGGAAGCTTAAATAATAGACAATCAAACCACTTTCCATTGTTCAGCGGTAATTTTTAAACATTTTCTAGTTTGTGGTTGTATCTACACAAGAACCAGTTCAGTTAAAAGAAAAATTCTCAGTTTGTACCATTAATAAATCCATCATAATTTGAGCTTCTCTGAAAGCAAAGAATTTCATTTCTTGATTAACTGAGGGCTCTTAAGTCCTACACTGTAAACAAACAACACAGTCCAGTCACTATTAGCAGGGTGTGATTGTAGCTTTATATTTTAACAACCCTAATTGTCCCAATCTCAAATCCGTGTGCCAGATTAGTCTGGAAAGTCTGAGCAGGGGATAGGGAACAAGAAACACGTCCTTTAACTAGTGTGGAGAACACGCTGAATTAACAGCAATAAATATACTATAGCTGTTATGGTGATTGTGCACCTGCTAATACCTGCTAAGACATTGTTTGACATTAATACTGTGGATTAATTTCCAGCCATGGTTTTTATGTCTTGCCATGTTGTTACATACATAGAGCACTGTTTCTTGTTCATTGTGGGCAGTTACTTTTGATGGATCAGGGCTAGACCTGAGTCTGCCTTCAAACAATACAGCAAAACACTTCCTTTAAGTGTGTTGCATAATATGTTAACTGTACCCGTAAAATCGATTCAGTTCAAATGACCCATGATTTGTTCTTTGAAAAGGTTTTATCTATACTTTACTTCATCATTGGATGGCTTGGCCTTATCTTAATTTTAATGTAATAATGTGGCCGAATTCAATGACAAGATGACTAGAGCCCAGCTTTCAATACACAGATGTAAAGATAAAAATAGCGGAATTTCTAAACTGAAACATGTCTGTATGCCCAAAGATCAAAGGCCATAATATGATTATGGTTGGCTTTGAGCTGATTTTTCCAGTCAACAATTATTCACCATTTACATGCACGCACACTGCCTAAATTAGGGGCTGTGGACAGGCATGTCTTTGTTTTTTGTCATCTGAAGCCAAAAAAGTGCCACTAAAAGGGATCATACTTAAAGTATAAATACATCCAAGCCTTTGGGGACTTGAGGTAGCTTTGCAAAATATTGACACAAAATATTTTTGGTTTTTAATTTGAGATTAGTTAGATTAGTCACATTAGTCAGATTAGTTTGACAGTAATCGTAACTTGGTGAAAAACAGAGTGGATTTTATGATATAACAAATTAATTTATGAAATTAAGGGTATTTTTTTGGAAACTTTTAACAGAACGATCTTTGCCCCTTATCCCATCCTTAAAATCATTAAATCACCTGAGTCACAAAGGTCAAATGTACCATTAAATCAACACAATTTAAATAATTATAGCTCTTAAGACAATAGCTCTTCTCCTTCTCACGGGACAGTGCTGTCTAATTGACTTCCTTCTCAGCATGACCCAGTGATCATGTTATACACAAATAATCAATGTCGGCTCCTGCTGAGTGCAGCAGAGGGGAAATTCCATCTCTCCCCTGGGCTTTTCTTAGGCTCCTTTAGGAAGGAAGGGTTATTATTCCTCCACGCTGTTTCCTTTTTCATCTAATCCAAACCACTGCAACACGCACAATGAAAACAAAGTCTTCAGATGAGCAGTAGCAGCTCTTATCAGACTAAAACTAACAACTACCAAAACTAAAGTCAGCATTCAAGAGGCATGTACAGTTTCTAAGCTTTTAAACATTTGCAACAGCTTCACTTGTGTGTGAATAAGATGAATTGGTAGTAATGCCTTCACTATGCACTTGCACTCAGCAGGAAGAAATTAATAAATGGTTGCTTTCTGTTAGAAAGCTAAAAAAAGCACTTTCTTTAATTAAAAGACATTACCAGTGGCACAAAATAGTCAAATGAGCTCATTGCCTTTCATTCAAACGAGACAAGGACTTTTCTTTTTATCTCATGGTTAATGGATATGTTGGCAAGCAGCACCTGCACTGTCCTGACTAACAACAACAGACTCCTGCCTCAGCATTTTTATGACTAGCAAAACTGCCTGCTTTGTTTTGACAGTGTTCATAGGCTTTATACTGGATAAATTGTTGCTGTAGTTACTGGAAATCCTCAATACGTAGATGATGAGGAGAAATCATTATAAAGAAGTTAACAATCTGAATCTGTGGGGAAATAAGATGATACCTTCTCTTCAATATGCTGCTCAGTCTGAGCATCATTCACTTTTCCGCTCTCCTCCTCAGCCGCTGCATCCTTCTTGCCCTCCCGTTGCGCAGACTGAGCGTCTCCCATTATCGGAACTGCAGCGCGACACTGTCCGGAATGAGCCGCACAAGTGATGGAAATATCCCAAATGTGCACGAAACGCAACCCGGTAGCTCCGTGAGAGCGCGGTCGGACGGTCAGATCTCAAATGGTGCAGCCTGAATCTTGAAAAGTCTTTTTTAGCCAAACACCACCCCGCAGGATCACATGAAGCCTATGAGTCTGGTCCGGCCCGGCCCGGCCCGGCACGCCTCTCGCTGCATCAAAAAAAGAAAAAAAGAAAAAACTCTGCAGAGAAAACACAGCCTGTCCTCAGATGACTGAAGCACAAGCATGAACCTGCACCGCTGTATGTTCTCTTCAGGGGGCAGTTGTGTTTTAAGTTACAGAAAAAAACAACATTTAAATCTTTAATCTGAAACAGGATGCAGATATAAGACATCAAATAATTATGACTTGCTTCTTAGGCTGCACTTTGATGCAGAATGACTTAAAACTAAAGTGCTGGACTGTAAACCCCTAAATAGTTTGCAGATTTGTCAAATGAATTTCATCGTTTTCGACCATTTGTTTTCAAAAGGGACTTCTTAATTTTCCATAAACAGACCACACAGTTGCCTGACAGGGAAAAAAAACAAAATTGTGATCCAGAGCTTTCACTTAATGTGATTTCAAAAAGGGAACATAAAAGAAACCATCTTGATCATAAAGACAATTAGCATATTATTCTATTTTTGTTGCTTTTGTACAAACACTATGTATTAATCAGCATCTTAAACGTATGTAGGTAGCTTGAATTTGAACTTTGTAGGGGGGGGAGTTGAAGCTGCACATTCATTCGGACAAATGAGCGAGCTAATTTCATTACAGGTTTGTCATGTCAGCTCATGACAGTGGAAACTGGTTGCTGCTCCTGATGCCGGATCTTGGTCAGTCTCACAGGAATAAGTCACCACCTCTTGGATTAATGTGTTTACGTAACTGCTGCCGGTGATACAATACAATTTGGTGACCCATTAGATTCTGTGACCTCTAGTGTTGGTCAGGTTGGTTAAGTTTAGGCATGAGGATTGAGATGTTTACGGTCAGGATAAGAATATCAGGGCGGGTCACATAATCTGATGGGTCACCAAATATGGTGTAACACCGGAACATCAGCTGTCCTCATGATGAACAAAGTGCACACCTGTCTAGTTTTTGGACAGTGCTGTAGCCCTGATGTACATCTTTAGCATAACATGACAGAAGGTTGTTTTAGAAGCAACATACATGGATGTGAGCAAATTCTGTAATAGTACTTATTACAGCGAAGCAATGTGTAGTTAAAATTCAATTCATCTACAAGTTTTGAGGGGGAAAAAAGCTGTAAGTGCTAATTACAGAAGGCCGAACATATAGCATGTTTTCTATTTAGAAATGTTTTGGTACCACTTTCTAAAAAGACGCCCTTTATTAAGAGTTTACATGTTATAATTAATAACTTTATTAATGGTAAATAAATGATTTACTTAACTCCCTATACCATCCATGACCACTTATTTCTGGAAAAGAGCTGCAGACAACTATATACACTTAAAATTGCAGACTTGATGATTGAAACCCATGATTGATGATATTTTATCACAAAGCCACAAACCTATAAACATTTATTCATGCAGAATTTATAACTGCATTATTACCAAATAAGAAGGATAAACAACCGTCAGCGGATTTGGAAAACAAAGTTTTAACTATTATCACTGAAGCCATTATTCACAGCCCTTTATAGGTTGCCTTATTACAAAGTGATACTACAATTTGTACATAAAGAATCAGGAGGTTATTATTAATATTTCCAAAAAGAAAAGCTATTTTTTCTCATCAAAAACATATAAAATCAAGATTGCTGAAAAGTACACAGATAGCTGTGGTATGAATAATTGTGGAAATGAAGGTATGATATCTAATTCCAGAGCAAAAAAAAAAAAAGCTGCAACATGTTTAGAATTTCACACATAACATGCTTGATATATAAATTTATGGTACTCCTGCAGCAAGTCACACTGAAATGATTGATGTGTCAACCTTGTAATCGTTGTTATCTTAATAAATTTATAGTATTCAAGGTATATTTGCCGATTAGCCAGTGAGCTTCTGTAATTGTCATAAAATTAAATCTTAACAGTATGAAAGCTTATGGAAATTATAAAAGCTTGGTTTTTTTTTTTTTAAAGTAAAGCAAGAAGTTTTCTTGAAAATGAAAATCAACTGACTGGTCGAATCTGGAGCAAAACAGACTTAATGTAATTTGGAGATTTAACTGAGACATGTGGGCAGAATATCATGAGCAGGCCAAGCAAACACATAAAGCAGTCTCACTCTTCTTCTTCTCTTAGGTTGTCTACGTTCCCAAGACTTTCATAAGAAGTAGACAAAGCTGCCGGAAAAGCTTGACCTTTCATTAAAATTGAGCTAAATTCAAACTCTTGATTATTGGGGGGTAAACCATTTATATTATTGTTTTATTAATCTACCCTTTATGTTCTCAATTGTTCTGGTCGGGACATTTTGAGAAACAAACGCTGCCATTGTTGAGCTGACATGATATCTCCTGTTTTTGACATCATGTGTGGTTGTTCAATGAGTCAGGCGAAACTGAATTGATTCAAATGTTATTCATGTGCTTTTATGAAGTTGAATGATATTTATCATTAAATTAAATATGGACGTGTAAGGCACATTATAGGCACTCCTTTATTGTATCGTAAAAATATATTGAATTGAGTCACTGGTATAATGTATCAAATCAAATTAAGACATTTTAGAGAGATTCTTAGATAGAGATGGATGACAATTTAAAGGAACAGGACTCAGAGTCAATGCTAATGGCTCTGTGAGGCTCTGCTTTGGCACAGCAGTGCTTTGAGCTAAATGTCAACATGCTAACATGCTCACAATGACAACACTAACATGCTGAGCAGATATAATGTTTACCAAGTTCACTATCCTAGTTTACCAGGTTAGCATTCTAACATTTTCTAATTAGCACCAAACAAAGCCATTAGTTTTGCAGGTATTTGGTCATTAATTTAAGTATTAGACAAGTTCAAATTTAAGGGATCACCAATATTATTACATTTTAGAGGGGGACATGAATGTGTGTAGCAAATTTCATGGCAATCCATCCAAAAGTTGTCAAGACATTTCACGTAAAGTTGAGATGAAATGAAAAATGGCTTTTAAACCATTTTAGATCACATTCTTGGTCACATTGTGCACCTATTTAACAATATATGCCAAAAAATTTACAAAAAAATCAGTTTCTTTTGTATTTTTATATCAAAATCAAATCATGTTTTTTTCCTGTAAAACAAAATATGACATGTGGTTACGTAGGCTTGAACCAACCAATTTCAACCAATAATATCATGACATCCACCCATCAATCAATCTTGAACTTTTAGCAGCACAGAGCTAAGATGCATTATGACATGCCCACTTTTCAATGTTCAAATCAAATTCCTCCCAAAGTTATGTCCCACCTGTTTATCCTGTTTCATTCGGAAATACGTTACGATACGGAGGTTAGATACTCTCAAAATGCCGTTTCATCTGGACTTTACATCCACAAATGTCAAAGTCATGGTGGCACTAGAAGAAACGTCAGGGGATCACCAAAATCAGCAGGCTTAATTCTTTAAGGGCTATTAATGTTTGTGTACATTTTCATGGCAGTCCTCCCAATGGTTGTTGAGCAGTCCAGCAGTCTGGACCAAAGCGTTGGACTGACGGACAGACCAACATGCCATCCCTAGAGCCACATCGCTAGCATGGCTGAAGAGGTGCTGGGCCACCATAAGCCTTGAGAAGAACGTCTCTGAACTCTGCTTGGGGAATGACCACCATTTTTTCAAAAGCTACGCCCTTATTTAGTGTTTTCATGATGATGGTGAAGAGCTCTGTCCAACACTTTGCTTCACAATCTTCCTTAGGTGTACAACTGGATTAAGATCCGGTGACTGTGAAGGGCAAAGCATGTGATTCACATCGTTTTCATTCTCATCAAACCATTCAGTCACCTCTCTGTTCTTCATGAAAGCATCTGAATTTGATGTTTCTCCAATCATTGATTCAGGTTTTCCCTTTAATTTGCCTGTATGTCCTCGTGTGTCCAATGTTCATTTTGTCAAATATGATTTTGTTGCATAGACGAGTTTTCTGTATCAATTGCAGATATGATATGATCCCTGCTGTGTTTTCCTGTTTTCCAGTTGTCAATATTACTGACAGGAAGGCTATCCTCCATGCCAGTGCTTTTCTCTTGTAGTCTGGATCATTTATTTTTAATCTGCGGCTGTGAGATAATCTCTGTGTAGGATTTTGACACAATTTTGACTCAGTTTTGTGCTTATCAGGATTATTCTGATTGAGCCCTGATCTAGACATTCTTACATCAGTGGCAATAAACAGTGGTGAAATGTAACTAGTACATTTAATGAAGTATAATTTTGAGGTACTTGTACTTTACTTGAGTATTTTAATTTATGTTATTTTATACTTCTACTCCACTACATATCAGAGGGTAATATTGTCCTTTTTACTTTACTTCATTTAATTGACAGCTTTAGTTACATTTCATAACATAACGTTAAGCCTATAAATTACAGTGCATTGTTAAATATTAAATTAGTGTGGTTATCAAACTATTTGGTTTGTGGCCCCTTACAAAAAAATCTGTGTGTATTTGTGTCTCTTTGTCATGTTTCAGATGAGTTGTGTTGTTTCCTCTCACATGGTATCAAATAAATAACTGCTTGACGCTCAAAGAGGTAAAACTCTCCAATGTTTCACAAAATTGCAAAGATTAAAGAAAAGTTCTGAAAAATTAATCCACATTCATAATGTAGCAGAACTGTTTTTCTTTCTCTCTTACCCAATCTATCATCCCAAACCCCCTCAGATTTATCGTGTGACCCTAGTAAAGCAGTTCAAGCTAGCTCCATCTCGAGCAGCTACATGACTAAAATGCTGCTTATGTATTGACTCATGCAGTATTAAAAAATTGTGATTTGTTAAATTTATTTAATATATCAGTCAAAGCCCAATTTTATGCAAAACGAGTACTTTTACTTTGGTAAACTGATAATACTTCTGTACTAGGATGCAGGACTTTTACTTGTAATGATGTATTTTTACATTGTGGTATTATTAAAGTAAATGAGTTCTTCCACCACTGGCAATAAAGCAAAAACCCTAACTATTGAAGCAAATGCTATTGGTCTGTGGTTGCCAAAACTTTTTATGTGAAAAGAAGTGTGACCCACAATTCCTTTCTTGGCACTGTTTTCTTCAGTTTACTATCAACATCACTTTCAGCAAATATGGATCAGTGGCTAATAATTTTCCTAATATTTCACCATTTGTTTGTCTTCAAGTTCATTAGATCAGATCTCATTTTCAGTAAAATAATTTGTCTCATTTTAGAGAAGAAATATCTTCATTCTAGACAATATAGTGAGTTTTTAGGTTTTTTTTTATATGACTTTTTACTTGGATGTACTTAAATAATGTCTGTAACAAAACCACATTTTATTAAAGCAACAGTCCAGTAGAAACTCTTCAACAGAGTCCTCGTCATTTGAATCTGAGGACAGGTTTACTTCAAACAAGAGTGATGTGTCACCATAGTTGAACAAAGTGAGACCTTGGGAAATCGCCAAGCAGAGAGACCTCTCCAAACCCATGACAGACATTCATGTTAATCTGATCAGATGTTCACAGACACTGGTGCTGTTATGTGAACCTCGGTACGAAGCTAATCAGTTGAATTAATTAGAGTCACTACTTTGGGTAACTGAAAACAGCTGATGTTTTCTCCACCGATTACAGCAACCTAACTCCCGAGGCCTGAGGCAATATAATGTAATAAGACAATTTTTAACTGTTTATCAGATGAGCTCCAAGCTATTGTTAACTATTTTTTACAGACAGGTGTTTTTCCAACCACACTTAAGACTGCTATGGTGAAACCCCTCCTGAAGAAAAACATCTGTCCTCAGCAATTTTAGACTAATTTCTAATATTCTTTCTTTTGGGAAAATTTTAGAGAAATTAGTTTTTAAGCAACTAAATGATTTTCTTACCTTTAAACTATAATTTTGAAATGTTTCAGTCAGGTTTTCAGGCCCATGACAGCACAGAAACAGCGTTGGTAAAGGTTGTGAGCAAACTTAGAATTAACTTAGAAGCAAAAAAAAGTCTCCGTCCTTGTTCTCCTTGACCTGAGTGCAGCATTCGATACAGTCATCCACAATATTCTCAGACAGACTACATAAATGTGTTGGCATTTCTGGCTCTGTTTTTAATCTTACCTCACAGGTAGAGAATTTTTTGTTGCCCTCGACGAACACTCCTTTAAAAAAATATGTCAACAACTGTGGCATACCAAAAGTTTCGATCCTAGGTCCAGTGTCAACAGGAGACATGGCAACAATTTTCACAGTTACGCCGATGATACTCAACTCTATATTGCTGTATCTCCTGATGACACAAGCCCTATTGATGCCCTCCACAAGTGTATTTTAGACATTAATGCTTGGATGGCTCAGAACTTCCTTCAGCTCAACTAGGATAAAACAGAGGTACAGAGCAGAGGCACAGAGAGCGAAACTGACTTCTAAATTGAAGTCGCTGGCACTCAGTCCCAGACACCAGGCTAAAAACGTAGGTGTCATCATAGATTCTAATTTAATTTTCAATGCCCACATCCGTAATGTGACGAAATCTGCTTTTTATCTCATAAAAAATATTGTCAGAGAGTGTCTGTTTTTCTCCCAGGCCAATACTGAGAGATGAGTGCTTTTATGACTAGTAGGCTGGACTATTGTAATGCTCTCCTCTCTGGTCTACCAAAAAAAGCCATAGATCAACTTCAAGTTGTACAAAATTCAGCTGCTTGTGTGCTGACCAGGACCAGAAAGAGAGGACACATTACACCTGTTTTAAAATCGCCGCACTGGCTACCTGTTAGTTTTAGAATTGATTTTAAGATTCTTTTATTGGTCTACAAATAACTAAATGATCTCGCTCCCGACTACTTGTCTGACATGGTTTTAAGATATGTACCCTCAGGTCTTCTGTTAGTTATCTCTTCTCTCGAGGCTGCTTTTGGCCATTTTGGCCCCAGCTTGTGGAACGGCCTGCTGGAGGACCTGAGGGGGGCAGAGAGTGTGGATATCTTTAAAAGAAATCTAAAATACACCTTTTTAGCCTGGCTTTTATCTAGTGTCTACTTTGTTTAGTGTTTTATATTATACTTTGTTCATTTAAGTATTTTTTTGTATTGTTCTTTTTAACTCTTTATGTTCTGCACTTTGAGTTGCATTTGATCTGACTTATGCTATATAAATAAATAAAGTCTGAAAACACAGGGGGTCTCAGCGAGTTTGTCCACATGTGTATCCATTTCTCTCTATTTCAGGGTATCAAATAAATGTGTACAGATGTTGTTGTTTTTTTCTTTGCCAAGTCAACATTTCATACTCTGCACTAAAATCTGGATGAGATAAATAAAATGTTAATATTGTAGTTTTAGGTTCAAGGTGTTCTTGCTGCTCTACAGTATGTGTTACTATTGAAATTTAAAACTGTTGCATCATTAGAGCGAAAGAAAAGGTACATGAGAGTTTTTAGTACAGCACATTTTAGCATTGTTTTAACTTGCTACTGAAAAAACAAAATACACAAAAAGGGACAAATAACTGTAGAATAAACATGCTGGGTTACAGAAATAATCACATTAAAACTAGAAATGACAGTTAACAAAAATAATAATTTATTTGTCCAACAATATTAATATTATAAGTAATGTTTCAAGACATACTGAAAGAGGGGAAGTAGAGGATCTACAGAGGAAATGTTGGTCTTCTGACCTATTGTTTTGCAACAGTTATGAGTAATAAGATTTTCTTAAAACAGACTGGAGACCATGAGGCTGAAATAAGGCACAGTGGTGGCTAACATGCTGATGTTAAGCAGGCTTATTGTTTACAATGTTTACCATCTTAGTTTAGTATATTAACTTTCACTAATTAGCACTAAACCCAAGTAGAAGGCTGATGGGAATGTCATTAGTTTTGCAGGTATTTTGTTATAAACCAAAGTATTGGACAAATTGTAATTTTGACTTGATGATGGCATCAGATTAAAAACTAAAGCATCATCAAAGACCTTACGGTTCATCCTCGGTGGGACATAAATGTCATTGCTTTCCATCCAATAGTTGTTGAGAGATTTCACTTAAAACTATAAATGTCAACCTCATGATGGCGCTAGTGAAAAAGGCAGGATTACCATAGTGACATCCTCTGTGCACCATGGATGTCAGTGCCAAATTTCATTGCAAACCATCCAATAGTTGTAAAGAAATTTCACTAAAAGCCGGGGTCAACATGCTGGTTGCATTAGAGGTAACATAAGGGAATCCCAAAAGTCATTAGGATTCAGCCTCTGAGAGCAGTATCTGTAAAAAAAAATGCCATAGCAACCATCTCCTAGTTGTTGAGTTATTACAATCTGGATATCTGGATCAAAGTATTAGGATGGCTAAAAAACTCACACAAGGTGCTATAATATGCTATTTTATTCAAACATAATCACAAATATGTGACAAATAATGTGGGCTGCTCTCAAGTTAACGTGTACAAAATAGACCTTTGTCCTCCGGTTTAGCAGATTTGCAGCCCTGAATTAAGAATAAATCCGTGTTCCATTTGTGAACTGTTTTCTGGTATTTCTGTACCTCAGTCTGGTAGTTTTGAGCCACTGAGGAGCATTGAGGAGTGCGTACGAGGCCAAGGCCAAGTTAGATTTCACCTGATCACATGCTTGGTTCCTGACTGGTGAACAGTATACATCTAAAACTGAGGCAACACAGTGTATCAATAAAAAACATGCTGCTCAAATTAGAACCAACTGACTGAAGAGATAACAAGATTTGAACTAGAACTTCTAATTTGTGATGTTTTTCAGGCTGAGTTTGGTGCTGGAAATCAATAAAATGAATGCTTTGATGAAAGTTTGCAATTATTTTATTATATCCAGAAATGCAAACTGACAAACAAATGAAAACATGTTTATAGAGCAAAATAAAAGTGATTTATCTGGGTTTTTCCTGCTAAGTAGTAAGTGTGCTTCTGACATGTTGTACGCTATTATTATTATTATTATTATTATTAACCAGAGAAGTATAATTTAGATGCAGACTCTTTTGCAGGAACGTCCTGTTCACACTCACACAGTTACACACCTTCACGCCCAGAAGACACCCAGGTCAACCACAGTATAATCTGCAGATCACTGAGCAGCAGTTTGGGGGTGAAGGGCCTCAGTGGTGGTATGAAGTGAGGGAAATGCACTGCTCTTTCACTTTCTCTACCAAGAACATAATTTCTGGACATCATTGTGTTTTTTTTTACATACAAATAGTTTGGAAAATCTATCTTGTTAATGACCGAGTTAATGTCAGAGTTGTCTTGCGTTGTCATTAAACTTACATATATTTATATATTTACACCAGTAAATATTGTATAAATACAGCCAAAATTAATACAAGAAGTACATTTCCTCCTGAATTATCATTTAGATGAAGTAAAGCATAGAATACAGTTGTTGAGATGATCATCAACCTTAGAGGAATGTTTCTGCATGTTATTGGACTGATGAATACACTGTTGTCACACTGACATCTGCTGGACAAAATAAATATTCCAGTGTTTACTGACCAGTTAAAAATATCAGATAAGAATTTGAGACAAAGAATCATAAAACTAACCTCTTATTTAGTGATTTAACATTTTCTTGCCACCCAGTTGTGATGGTTCAATGGTTCATATGGTGTTTAGATATTTAGATTTCTTTCTGAAGTGGACATGAATATCTACTTCAGAGTTCAGTGCTATCATTATCATGTCTTTTCATATCATAAAGTGGACAACAAATACATATCTGTATTCCAAGGTTAAAACTGACCAAGTGACTGACACAAGGAGCAAGACAATTAAACAGAGAGACTAGACTTTTACGCTTAATTACTGCTTGCATTGTGGTTTATTGGGGGATACTCTAAACTCAGATGTTGTCAGTATCATGTGTCACTTACACACTTCTGGGGAAGTGTGCATCTACAGCAAAGTGATACTCAAACTTAGTAAAAATCCCCTTTGAGAAATGAAGCTAGTGTGACTCAAACTCATGGAGGCTTGATGGAAACTACTCGTAATCACATACACACACCGCTGCTTGCTGTGCAAATGACTATTACACAGCTTCCTACACATCAACTGAACCATCCGTTTTCCTTGTTCAAATATACTTCAGCTTCTTTTTCTGGCGACATGAATGATTATCACCTGACAACTGGTGGTTTTGCTGCATGCAATGTGAGAACGAGTCATTGGTCAGATTACATTTCATGAAACTGAAAGCAGCGGTTGTGAAAGATTTTTTTGTAAAAGTGGCAAAGCAAACTGAATTCAGGCTCAACACTCTGTAAGACTTCATCATGTTCATCTGTTATCATAGATGAACACTTTAGTCCCACCCCTTTGAAAGATAACATATCTGAAATACTTCCTCTTTATTTTTCGCATGCTTTCAGTGTCCACTGTCAGTGTGTCTGGTAACTTCTGTTTTTGATATTATCTTACATATTTGCTTTTTTTTCTCTCTTTCGAGGCCTCCGCTTAACATCAGTCTCTTTTCACATCACTTGCTGTGCTGTTACACATGAAAAATAACTTGGAAATCAGAAAAAACTTAAAGTGTACTTGAGTAGCAGATGACCCGAGGATATAGAAAAATGTACAGTAAATAAAGAAACATCAGTTGTCATCTTCATGGTGAATCCTCAGGAGGATTGGCCTCACCTTCCTGAAACGTCACCCTGTGCCTCCATGTGACAAAAAAGGAATGCAGAAAGTTTTGTTTCTGAAAATCCTTTCCTCTTTAAAAAAAAGTCAGTGATCATGGTAAACATTCTCACAAAATTATTCGATGCTGCTCGTTGGACTGAACTACCATTTCCATGATCAGCTTGTGAGGAAGACGCATCTGCAAACCCTCTACAGATAACTAACAGCCATAAAAGTAAGGTATAATAATTCTGTCAGTGCAGTCTTACATACTTGCATACGTATTAGGTTTGACTGTGGCAGCAATTTAAGTCAGATTTTAGACCATCTGAACTGAAAATAGAGTACAGATGAAAAAACTTCAAATCAGGCCTTCTTTACACTCACTCTCATGGAAAAGTGTGTTAAAAATAATTCAAAATGTTATATTTATCTGCAGTAAAAATCAACTCACAAAAAACAAAACGCTGGTTCATGCCTGCTGTTTGTCAGACTGTGCAGGATTGCTGATTCACTGTCTTAAACCACCTAAATCCTAAATATCACCACTTACTTAACACCGGATTACATGCTGAAATACTTTTTATACTATACTTTACTGCTTAAAAACTTGTTTGTTAAGTGCTGGGAGAGATTAAATGTCCTGGCGGTTCAAGCGTATTCATCTAAGATATACTTGATACTGAAGAGGAAGAGGAGAGAAAACGCTCTCACATGGCTGCTACACATATTGATTGCAAAACTTTTAAATTGTCATGCTTTCAGTAAGATTGATGTTTTGTGCCTGACTGAGCTCAGGCCTGTCAGACATTTTCAGTCACTGCTCAGGAAACTTTTAACACAATAACACCTATGAGTTTGTTTCTTGCAACTGATCATTCTTTGTCTGGTTTGCCTTTTTACCTTCTTCCTCTTTGTTGATTCTGTTTCAGTGTTTACAAAAAAAAGGGGAGAGTTTGCACACAGGATTCTGTTTTGATAGGATTGATCAGTTTCTTCAGCACAGGGAACGAAAATGCACAGATGTTTTGGCTGAGCCTTCGTGAGTGCAGTTTCAGGACTGAAGTGTGCCTTCTCTGGTTTTTACAGATTAAGATCAGTTTACTCATCATGTTACAACTGTATAAAGTCTTCTATGACTCTGCAGGAGCTTTCTAGTCGAACAAAATAAGCCTGATGGTGTCTTATGATTATCTTGAGTTTGACTTGAGAATTCTAATATTTGAGGCTGGAGGCATGATGTTTGAAAGAAGAGGGCATTAACAGGCAAGGTCTAATAAAAGACACTATTAAATTGCATTATAGGAGTTATAAGATCCAGCATCTGTTTCTTGCAAGGAAGTGTTGCTGAGGTAGTCTGTAAAGTTTTTTTTTATTGTTTTTTTTTTTACTTGTCACCAATAATGAGTGTCAATCAGTTCATCACAGAGAGAAAGTTACTACCTCTGGTTAAAAAAAACAACAAAAAAACAAATAACTTTATGTGTCTCAGTGGTTCACAACTTTCTTGGGTGACCCCTTAAAATGATGCAGTCCACTTGTGAACTTTTGTCACAGGTTATATATTCCACCAAAGACAACTTTTTTGCAATTGTTTTATACAGTCTCATAGCGCAGCTGAAAAGGTTCATATTTAGCTGACTGATTGATTTATACTGCAGATAACTTTGTTGCAGGCATACCACTGCAGATGAATGCTACAGAATAATGATACTGAATGGGGCCTCCTTTTGTATGGATTGCTATGATTCAATGGTGTTTTTACTTCATGTACATGATCTCATACATCTGGGTGCCCCAGGATGCTATAAATATGATGTTATGATGTTATCTTTCTCTAAGCTCTGAAGAAGGCACACATTTGCTGAAACGTCATTCTAAAGTCCTTCCACAGTACTTTCTTTGCAAGTTATTTTACTTGTTTTCCATCTAAAGGGATTTCCCCTCTTAGCTTCTCAGATTGTTTCATTTCTTAGAGACTCAAAAATATCAGTATTTTACAAGAAATAAGCAAAAATTAGCGAAGAAAATGTGGAGCAGAAATATGTTTTTATTCTTCCTTGTCCCATTAATCATCTTGTGGCCCCTCGGCTTTATCAACCTTGCATTTTTTTGTGTCATCCTCCTTTCAGACATGAAAGACAGGCTGAGGCACCTCCACGAGGAGCAGATTGACTGTGAGGGCTTCAGCACAGTGGAGCTGGACAACCTGTCAGAGCATGAAGCAGCAGCAGGAGCAGCAGCAGCAGCAGCAGCAGAATCACATCCTGACCCAGACCTGGATGGTGTTCTGCAGGAGGCCCAGCAGATACGTCTGGAGATCCAGCAGATGCAAAATGACATCAGCGAGCTGAAGGATGTGAACTACCAGACTTTGAACAAGACCTCACACCTCAGTGCAACAAAGCGGGACGCCAATGCAATCGGGGCAGATGTTAAACGCAGAGGAGAGTCTGTGTTGCAGAGGCTGCACAAGATGAATGCTCTCAGTGGAGAAATGGAGGCTCAGCGTGGCAGCAGTGACCCAACAGCACGTATTGCTCTAACACAATACCAATGTCTCAGCAATGCTCTGCGAGAGGCGATGATCAGCTACAATGACACAGAGATGAGCCACAGGGAGGCTTGTAAACGGCAGATCCAGAGGCAGATGGAGGTGGTGGGCCGGGAGGTCAGCGAAGAGGGGCTGAGGGAGATGATGGAGAGCGGGGAGTGGAATGTGTTCAGCGACCAGCTAGAAGGCAAAACAGCCCACTCTGCGTTGTTACAGATCGAGAGCCGTCACAAAGAGCTGCTGGAGCTGGAGAAGAGAATCGAGGGGATCCAGGAACTGTTCTTGGATGTGGCTGTGCTCACAGAGGAGCAGGGAGCAACTGTCGAAAACATCCAGAAAAATGTCCAAAATACTGAAGTGACCACTCAGGAAGCGTTGGTTCAGCTGGATAAAGCCACCAAATCTGATAAAAACAACCCCTTCAAGCAGCTGTTTTGTAGCTGCTTTCCATGTTATTATAATTAAGTCTGATGGGGGCCAGTGGTTTTGGATCAGGTCTGCTTCTAGTCCAAGAACATAAGACATTGTTCTCAATCATATGTACCTTCAAAAAACTGTTTCGATATGAGGTCAAGAATGAACTTTGAATTTCAGCATTTGAGCCAAAGTGGACGAAAAGTCCTTAAAATCCTCAGAAAAAATCTTAATTTGAACTCATCAACAGTTCCATGGCAACTGGTCATGTGGTCACGTGATGTATGATTGAAAGCCGGTGGTGGAACGTAACTCAAATACTGTATATGAGTACAAACTCGGGGTACTACTTGAGTATTTCCATTTTATGCTACTTCCTACTTCTGCTCCACTACATTTATCCGGCAGCTACAGTTACTAGTTACATTACATATGAAAACTTTTACATCTAAAATGTACGATCAGATTACAAAATATGTTGTTAAAGATTAAACTGTCCAACAGTATATAAAGCACTTAACCAACCAACAGTCCTCAACCCAAAGATATTCAGTTTACTGTCATAGAGGACTAAAGAAACCAGAATTAATTCACATTTAAGAAGCTGGAACAAGAGAATTTAGACACTTTTTCTTAAAAAAATTACTCAGCATAATGAATCAATTATCAGAGCCGTTGACGACAATCTTCTGTTCATCAATTCATTGATTTTTCATTGGAGTTCTAACCGAATACATTTACTTTTGATACTCTTAAGTACATTTTGCTGATGTCATTTACATACATTTAGTCATGTTACATTATAAATTGAGTAGTTTTATTTGTAATGGAGTGTTTTTACAGTATGATGCTTACTTTTTACTAGATTAAAGCAGTGATTCTCAAACTTTTTCACGTCAAGGACCCCTAAACTGACACAAATCAGACCACGGACCCCCCTCTGATAAGATTTTTGCGTTTAGATGTTTTATTACATAGAGTGTATGAAACCCATGACCAAAATATTCATACATTCTGTCATTGTGTTACTTATGGATGGAATATAAAAAATAAATTGTTCCTCTTTTTGCCGGGGACCCAATGGAACACCCTCAAGGACGCCTGGGGGTCCCTGTACCCCACTTTGAGAACCACTAGATTAAAGGATGTGAATCCTTCCTCCACCACTGTCAAAAGCTCCAAGTCAGCCACTAAATGGACCTTGTGGTGAGACTACTTTGTCAACTGCTGTTTTCAAGGTCAAGATTGAACTTTGAATTGTCAGATAATGACTCTTTAATTGTTTTACTTGTCTGATTTGTGGAAGACTTCAAAGGGTTTGTTATTTCTGAAAAAGCTTTTAAAAGGTTTGTGTCTTTCATATGCCATCCTGACAATAAACAGCTCACAAATCGAGGTCTTAACATCCTCATTACATAATTTGAAAGTCACCAGCGCGCTTTGATATTCAAAAAAAAAAAGTCTTCCTTGACTCAAAGCAGGGGAGGCTGTGAAGCGTGTGAAATGAGGGGGGAGGGCGTGATCTTCCGCACTAATATACCTGTTGCTATATGCTGCAGGCTGTCAGTGTGTCAGTGTAATGTCTTGACTGCGAGACCTCATTTAATGCACACACTTGACCTTTGTTTATGTTGAAATTTGGAGATTTAACGGAGAAAAAGAGGAAATGAGTTTTTTCGTGGTCGCCTCTTCTGCTTTAGCGAGTTTATTGGTGTAAGACCGTCGGAGGGAAACACAACAAGCAAGGTACGTGTCTTCTGTTTTTTGTTGTATGGTTGTGATATTTAATATATTGGCTGATATAATCGATTAACTGATTTGTAGGCTCAGAACTGGCCACTATAGTACAGGATTTCTGTTTACTTTATATTCTCCTCATTATCCTCACTTGTAACGGCCAGTGATGCTTTAAGGTTTGTTCATCTGATTTATTCCTGTTCTAAAAAACATTTTGAACATTAACTGCACCCCACTAATGCTGCTCAAACAGTTTCTTTCACTGCTCTTAAAGTCGACGCCCTGTAATTAATTTCTATCTGCGATGAAAACGTCACAGCTGAGGAAGTAACTTGTCAGTTTCCTTTTGAGGAGTTAAAAAACAGATAGCTACTGAACCGTGTTTCTTAAGAAGAAAGTACGTCTAAGTTTTATAGGACTAAATAAGTTGCTGAAGCCCTGAAGGTTTTTAGAAAATAAGTACTTTTATTGAATTTTCCAAGTTCTATACAAAAAGGTGTCCCATGAGAAAAAACTCAATAGAGTGCACAGAATATTTTAGAAATCTTTGAAATCCACAACCCCACCCAGTCCACCCACATCTCCCCAACAAGCTGCAATGCATTAAAATGATATTAACACATAGTAGCCTACATGTTGATACAGCTCATTCACAAAATCTGAAATTCTTGCACATATATATGACAATATCCAATTTTTTTTTTTATCCTGGTGATCATAGCAAAACAGGATGTGAAGGGTGTCAGTATTTTCCTAAACCTAACAGATTTTCCTCTTATGGTTTCTAAATGGAACATGACATCTTCCAACCACCTGCCATGAGAAGGGGGATTTAGATTTTTCCAATTACTTGAGATCAGGCATGATGGTGGAAGAAGCACTCAGATGTTTTCCTTGAGTAAAAGTATCAATGCAACACCAGTTCAAGACTTGTACTGCAAGTGAAAGTCCTGCATTCAAGACCTTATCTAAGTACTATTATCAGTGCTCATTATGCAGAAAATTCCCCCTGTGACTGTCATATTATTATACATTACATTATTAGATTGTTTTTGCTGATGCATCAGAGCATTAAGCATCATTTTAATGTTGTGGCTGGTGGAGGTGGAGCTAGTTATACACTAACTACTTTATGTACAGTTGTGTAGTGTAGTCCTTTAGTCCAGTTAATCCCAAACTTTTAGTATATCTATCAACTAAGGCTTCAACTCACCAATAAATTCTTAAATCTGGAAGATCATACCCTTAGTTTCTGTGTTACATGATGATAAAGTGTCAGTGGGAGTGATTGCATTCGGAAATCAGTTGTAAATATCAATAAAAGTGAGTGTGTGCAAAATTATATGTTAATGCTAGTTGTTCAAAAGATGCACAACTCCATCTACTGTATGCAGTGATCTTTAACTGAATCCTATTACATGCCAGGCATGATCTAAAGCCAGATCTATAAATGCTGTAATAAAAAGATGGTTGGACAATATGGGTGCCAATATGGAAAGGCTTTCTAGGCTATAGTGACCAGATTTTAGGTGATTGGTGGCTGAGCTAATAAGGCAAAGGATACTAAAGAAAGAGAAGGAAAGATCCTAAAAGTTTAAAAAAATAACTGACAGAAAGGTTTAAAGAGGTCAGTAAAAGCTCCTGACTCCCCTTGCAGGTGAGATGAGGGACAGACTGTCTGAGCTGCATACCATCACCCCCAAGCCTGCAGAGGAGCGCGGGCCTGAGGAGGGCGATGACTCTGCAGAGGATGGGATTGCTCTGGAGCAACATGCCATCGTGTTTGAGGGAGACGATGTGATGGAGGGCATCTACAAAGAGGCCCACGTGATGAGGAAGGAGATGCTGCTGCTCAAAATGGACGTGAAGCGTCTCGGGAAGCAGAACACCAGGTTCCTCACATCTGTCAGGAGGATCAGCAGCATCAAACGGGACTCCAATGCGCTCGGACGTGACATCAAGGCCAGAGGGGAGGGCATTTACGCACGCCTGGAGAAGCTTGGGAAGCTTAGCAAGGAGCTGGAGGAGGAGCACGGGCCCACCTCGGCTCTGGCTCGAATGGTTCGCTCACAGTATTTCTCTCTGACCAGCGCCTTCCATGAAGCCATGTCTGAGTACAACGCGGCCGAGATGGCACAGAGGGAGAACTGCAAGACTCGCATCCAGAGGCAAGCGGAGATCATGGGCAAGGAGGTGACCAGGGAGCAGATAGACGAGATGATCGAGACGGGCAAGTGGAACGTCTTCTCGGACAATCTCCTGCTGGAGGGGAAGACCGCCAGATCTGCTCTGACGGAGATTGAGAACCGGCACAAGGAGCTGCTGGAGCTGGAGGGCCGCATCCGGGACATTCATGAGCTTTTCTTCCAGATGGCCCTGCTGGTGGAGGAGCAGGGCTGCATGCTGAATAATATAGAATCAAATGTGTGTGCAACTCAGGACTATGTTGTCAAGGCCACAATTCAAGTCAAAAAGGCTGTGAAGTACAAGAAAAACCATCCATGCAAAAAACTGTTTTGTTGTTGCTTCCCTTGCTGCAAATGAGACAGCATCACTGTTATTTTTTTTTTTTATCTCTCAATGTCCAGATAATATCAAGGTTAGATTCAAATCAGCTTCCTACGCATTGACCTCATTTTAAGGCAGTGAATACTAGGCAGAATATACTGGATGTCCATATTTCACACTCATCATTTTCATCACTGAGCTGGTCTGAGAAAGATCAGCAGTTCAAACCACACGTCCAAATGCAAACGTGTACAGTGTGATATGAGTGCTGCATTTCCTGAATCTTAATGAGAACAGCTCAATTACTGTAAAAACATCTACGCTATAATTTAACGCATAACTCAGCTTTGTCCTTGCACTTTCAGCTTTCATGTTTTCTAATGTTATTTTTAGATATTTAAGTGATGTATAATATGGTTTATTTCTAAATAAATGCCTTTGGGTGGCTAGTTTTGACAGCCTGAATGTAGCTTAACTTGAACTTTAAGTCTGCTTCTTAGAGCCATTGCTAAATAAGTCTTTAGTAATACAGTGATCACACCATACTGTGGTTAGGTGGGGAGGCAAGATAGATTTGTGTGGATTGTGCAACTTCAAAATGGCCACCCATTGCTGTTATTGTCACCAGCTATAGGCCAGAGCTTGCTGTTTCTCAAGATCTGTTGCTTCACACGAAAGACTGTTTCTCAGAAATGGACCTGTTTGATGTTCAGTGAAATGTCCCCCTGTAGTGTAAGAGTGGGTACTTCTGGCACAACTTCACCTACTGCCATGGTGCACAGAGAAGGAAATAAGTCTGAAGAGGTCAAAACTCCAGTAGAGCTGAAATATTTAGTCGATTAGTCAATCGGCAGAAAATTAATTCATCGTTTTTAGTCATTTTTAAGACAAAATGTCCAAAGTCTCTGATTCCGCCTTCTCAAAGGTGAATATTTTCTGGTTTCTTTAGTCTTTCATGATAGTAAACTGAATATCTTTTGGTTGTGGACTGTTGGTCAGGACAAAAAAAGATGTTTAGGGATGTCACCTTGGGCTTTGAGAAACAAAGCATAATTTTTCACCATTTTCTGACATTTTATAGTCCAAACAACTTATCGATTAATTGAGAAAATATCGACAGATTAATTTGTAATGAAAATAGTTGGTAGTTGCAGCCCTAAACGCCACACGCGACCAAAGTCAGTCAGATTGTATTAATCAGGCAGGTTTTCTCAGATTTGTCCACACAAAGCATGCATTCAAATCAGTGTGTACATATGTTCAGCCAGGCATTGTGCCAATAAAGAATGTGAAACTAGGTCAGAGTCCTTTCTGTTTGCATAGCAGGCCTATCTCTCTGTTATGTGGGTGAAATGATAATCAAATTTAAAAGACCATTATTTCCTGTACGTGTGGCTGTCCATCAGCCATTGGGGGGGGATTCCCACTCATCACCGGGTGAACTGAAGCTCCGTGACTGAGAGCATCACTCCTCATACAGCACAGGAGAGACGCCAGTGGGTGTTTTCAGAATAACTGCCTCTGCTCAGTGTTGAAACGGCTTTCAGGGCTGTAATGATTGCACTTCCTCAGCAGCGCCGTGTGGTTTGTGGTGGGCATTTACTGGTAGCAGGACTGGTTTTATTTGCACTGCGGCGCCATAAGTTTACTCAGGTGGGTTTACCTGGTATTCTGTTGTTGTCCAGCTACTCGGACTGTCTTTGTTTGATGGATGGCGCTATGTCGTCACCAGGATGGCCGAGTGGTTAAGGCGTTGGACTTAAGATCCAATGGACAATAGTCCTCGTGGGTTCGAACCCCACTCCTGGTAGACAACAGCAATTTTAACCAGATCACCTGCGCAGGTAAACATGATAATAAACAATAGTTTGATTGTGAAGCCTGTATAGACGGTGAAATGCTAAATTTAGCAGTTGCAATCCTCGGAAGAGACGCTGTTGAGATGTTCATCCCGAGTGAGAAGTAATACCACTGGCTTACATATATATATATATATTATATATATACATATATATATATTATAAGTAAAGATCTTTATCACTGTTTGGGCGTTATTGCTTATTTCTGATAAGAAATAATTCCAGATATATTTCCTAATCTTGTACATTTTAAGTGAAATCCAATAAAGTGTATAGAGTTCAGTGATCTGGTATAAAGTGTGGTCAGATCATAAGTCCAGTATGTTCCACTGGGGAGGCGCTGAGATTTGTCCAGACTTCTCCTCCTCCGGGGGGTCAACAAGTACCTGTTTGATTGCCATGTCGCTGCCGATTGGTCCGCTGTATTACCATGGCACATCTTGTTTTCTCACAATTTAAAACGCACAACACTTAGGATTAAGTATAAGTTTCCTGTCCTAAAGCTGCCTCTTGGAATAGGATCATTTTCTACACCACTTTGTGATTCTCTTGTGTCTAACCAGTTGTTTCTCAATACTGTTTCTCATTGTAGATGACAACGAAATACGCTATTTACAAATTGTTTATGGTTCTGGGTTTAGTCTATTGAAGAACCAGGGTACCCCCCATCCCATCCCCTCCTCTCCCCTTCCAATCGTGTAGAACCTACGGTGGCCGTGAAACTCGCGAAAAACGCGAAAGGCCTCTCTAGAGCCAGTGTTTGTCCGTTCTAGGCTACTGTAGAAAATGGCGGTGCAACACGGCGGACTCTATGGATGAGGACCATCCATGATGAGGACCCGCTTTATGTAGATATAGCTAAAGAGCTCATCCTAAGGTATCAAAAACACAACAATCCTTATTTTCAGGTGATTATACACTAATGACAACGTACGTATGAATATTATATTCAATTTCTACCAATATGTCTGCGAATAGATCCCTTTAAATCCTACACACTGGTCCTTTAAAGGTAACTCATTACTATGAGTTATAATTAACAAAAGTGCACGTTTAAAAACCGCAGAGGAAACACCTTGACTCAGCTGTTGTCACGCAGCACAGCATAGCTGTTAAAATAGGTTGTGAAAATGAGTTTCCATTTCCTCTCAATCTAAATTCAAGGCAGCATTCATATATGTGTGAATTGTAAACAAAAAGACAGCCTCACCACACATAACATGTTTTCAGTTCACGCTGTACCACCCCTGAAGTAAGAAAAGCTCCCATTAGAGAACAATAAAATGTGTTCATTGTTTTCTGATGATGCAATGATGGCCAACACAAGAGGGAACAGATCTCTGCATTGTTAATTATTACTTTAAAAGCTTCTATTTATATCACTATCCAGTTACATGTGAATATAGTGTAGTTGTAATTATATTTAACATTGACAGGGCTTTAAATGTATTTGACCTGCACCGTATAAATACAACTCAACGAGGTGAGTCAAGTCTCATTAGAAGGACTGCAGTGACATTTCTGTCTGGACAACCTGTGTCGATCTGGCGCCATCTAGCTGTAGGAGATGGAAACATGTTGTCATTAAACTGGTCATTTAACTTATGCATCACTCGATTGGACACACTGGATTAAGTTCCAAAAAGGCAAAATTTCAACCTTCTTCTATAACTTTTTTTTGCAACTACTTCAATTTTATATAATGTATCTGGATGCTTGTATTGTAATAATTGACTTTTTTGTTTTGTTCGATCGCTTGACCGTGATATCTACAGGATGTATTCAATTTTGTGCACACTTGAAATGTCTTTTTCAGTCAAATCAAGTTTCGGGAGCTTAAATCCAGTGTGCAGATACTTTTCTATTTTTACTTTGTTTAATTTAATCACACACCTGCAGGATGTGGACACAGCTACCTTCCACCAGTCTTCACTTTTAACCAGGAAGCTCCCCTGTTGAAACAGATCACCTAGAAGCAGCTGATCTGTGTTGTTCAGGATACATTGAATGGTGTAAAATTTCTGTACTTAAGTTGATGTGGGTGTCATTGTTTTTTTTTTTTTTAATTTAAACTGTGGTATGTGTTTTATTTCTTAGTTTAAGGTTGAATGTGTTGTGTTTCTTTGTTTTTTAACACCTTGTGACCATGTTGGAAATAAGTGTTTTCACTTTAACATGTTATCCCTTGGATTTTGTTTTGTGCCTGTAATCCATAAATAAAACATATAATAGGATTTGGCTGGGATGGAAACCTTTGGTCTTGGCCCTTGAAAGTTTTGAGACATTGAAACATTAAGAACTACTGCAATAAAAAGGTCAAAAACGAACATTTAAAAACTGAGAGCCTCTTTATTAAAATGCTTCAAAAGTCAAACAAATGAAGCTGGCATATTGTGGTGAAAACACACTTCAGCAGGAGTGAAAACAAAACTTAAAAACGCTGATGAAGATGTTGATACACTCCAGGTGCCTGCAAAGACCGACTGCATCACTAAAAAAACAAAAGAAGTGTGCTGCAGAAACACATTTGTCTTAACATTGTATGAACCTCAGTAGAGCAAAAGACTGATTAAATGCTCAGGTTCTCATTCTGCTCACACATTTCACAGGATTAAACCTGATACAAGACATAAAAAAAAATGCAACTTAATATGAAAATGTACTAAACCAATGCACTGTGCCTGAGAAATAAACTGTATATAATATAAATGAGGCTGCAACTTGACTCAACTGACTGAAATATTTTTTCCAAAGACACCAAACTCAAACATGCAAAACATGAGGGAGTATTAACTCCTGCTACTTGAGCAAAGACAACCCCGAGCAATAGGATTTAAATTTTACAGTACATGCCTTCATGTGCAAATCAATAATGCAAATACAAGTCTAGACGTTACAGAGGCAGATTTTTTTTTCTTTCAAAAATGAGAGTACCAGTACAAAAAAAAAATAAACACAGATTGGGACTCCTAAGAATAAAAAGACAGTTTAGTTCCAACATTGCCTGGGCTTTACATCAAACTTCAGAAATATAAAAACAACAAAAACACACTTTTTTTTTCTCAAAGGAATATCATTATTCTTCTCCTCATGAGTAATCAGTTACTCTTTTGTGATATTCTCAACTAATTTTGTATTATTTTTGTATTTGTATTACACAAAATATATTTAAAAAGGTGTTCGACAAGCCTGATCGAACAAGATTCAAACAGAATTTTTGCTGACTGGACTCCAGGTGTGCAAAGCTTGTCGCGTCATACCCAAGAAGACTTGAGGCTGTAATTGCTACCAAAGGTGCTTCAACTATGTACTGAGTAAAGGGTCTGAATGTCAACGTGATATTTCAGTGTTTCCTTTTTAAAAAATTTGCAAAAAATTTCTAAAATCCTGTTTTCACTTTGTCATTTGTCACTCCAGGGTATTGAGAGTAGATGAAGGGTAAAAAAAAAAAATGAAAGGCTGCAACGTAACAAAATGTGGAAAAAGTGAAAGGGGTGTGATTACTTTTTGAATGCACTGTAATATGTTAGTCCAGCACTGCAACACACACTATTATGTTATAATAATACTGAGCGGTACACCAGTCAGTTCTAAGACCGCACAATAATCAAGTAGCTGACGAGTATGTGACAATGTGTTACTGTCAGCTGTTTTCTTGACTACACACAATCCACTGCTAGTGTTGGTCAGCACCTACTGACAAAGCTTCATGCTAAAACCCTGAGACACTAACATTTGAACACAGTGGAGTGCCAAAAATAAATTTCAACCATGATAAATAATGATTATAAACATAATTAGTGATGTTCATTAGTTGGAGGGAAGCGTGTGCCCGTTATACTTCTTAACACCTGGCCTGCAGGGTTTGTTTTTTGAGGTCTGACACTGAGGGAAGGAAACAGAGTTTACTGCTCACTAACCACAGTCACTGATGGATTCTTAAACTCACTGAGTACATTCATCATTTTACTAGTTGTTACACTTTTTTGGATAAAAGAACCTACAAACAATTGCTGGTTACGCATCAAAGTAGCTAGTAGAAGAGACAAACCACAAGCCAACCACAGCTAAACAGTACTGCCATTTGGCTGGTGAATAGTGTTATTTCATCTCTCACCTGACTAACATGCCAGCCCATTAGTCAGAAGTGAGATACAAGAAAGATGGACCACCTTTGTTATGGATATAACTTGAGCAGCATGTGCCAAACCACAAAACACACTACATTTAAAAAACACCAAACATGATGGTGACATGCTTATGCTGGTGAACAGAAGTCAACAACCACAGTGAATATATTCGGCCTGTAAAACGGCATACATTGTGCACAGCTACAACAGATGTTTGGTCAGTCTTAAAATGGAGAATTAAAGCCATGAAATCTATGAGCTCTAAGTAGTACACATATGGTCGCTCTAGGTATCAGGATAAGATATAAAACCGTGCAAGATACCAGTAAACTGTTCCAGCTAGAAGCAGCTGAGAAATCTCACCGAGATATTCTGAACAACCTCATGACTAGAAGATCAAGTGTATCACAAGTTAAGGCTCTACTCTTACCTCCAATGTAGCACAGTACTGACTTTTTGATATAAAAATAAAAAATCCTACATCAAAACATCTGATTATTTACACAAAGTCAGAGTAGATAAGGGTACAACACTGGTATTCATAAATCCAGTGAGTGGAAGATACAAGGCTCGCTCTTCAATCAGCTTGTTTACAGTGCTGACTTGTGATTGCAGCATGTCAGCCTGAAAAATTAATCGGCCCAACACTGGCTTTGTCTTATTTATGGGTGTGAAAATTTTCTTTCACTGTGAAGCAAAGAACAAACAGTTTCTGACTTCCAACCAGGAGTTTTTTCTTTTTGAGATTGGGAGTGACTGGTATTTCTAACATCTGTAAACACTGGAGGAAAATACATCTGTATTTGAGTTCTGATGGTCTCAAATGTCAAAAAGCTCACTTTATATTAAAAGGATCGCTTATGCTACTGGTTTGAGAACTGAACGTAAACACCTCCCTTCTTTTGTGAGCTCTCTGGTGAAACACATGCATGGCAGAGGGATCGCCTCCTCCCGACGGGCAATTGTATTGAACTTGCACTTTTTGAGGTGGTCGGCCATGCTGGCAATGTTGGCAAACTTCCACTCGTTCACTGTACCGAAAGCTGTGCTGAATCTCCACACCTGAAGGACAAAAAACGAATTGACTATTACTTCTCATGCATTACAGCTATAGCAACACAGCAGGCGCGTGATGCTGATTATCAAATGTGTTTACTAAAATAATAATAATAACTAACCTTGTCTGTGATCTGCCATGAAGGAGACCCATCAGCACGCCGTTTCTTCTCCCACAGCAGGACGACCATGCCACGCATCTGGAGCAGGCTGGCACACACATCCCTCATGGTGCGGGACACTCTGGACAGCTGACACAAGCTGAAGCTGTCCAGGAAGCTTGCTACATGTTGCAACACCTCAAATGGAAGACCGCTGAACTGATCGCACTTGGAGCCAAAGTGGCAGGTGTTTCTTGGGACCCCAGTCTTTAGAGGTTGACCAGGCTGAACCCCAAAAGAGCCGAGGTGCCTGTCGTGGATGATTCGGAAGCCCTGTACTGACGGGCAGAATCGTCTTTGGGAGTAGGTGCAGCCATAATAGGCCAAGGGGCAGCGTTGCTCCATCCAACCATTGAGTCCAGCGTGGATATCCCCGTGAACATTTTTGAAATGAGACGAGAACTCATCCCGCCGGAACAACTGCCCACACACAAATGTGAACATGGAGCGCTGCTTGGTTTGGTATCGAGCCACACATTCAAGCACCAGGTCCAGTCTAAGAGTGTGGAAGGGGCTTGGGTTGGAAAGCTGTGGGCTGGCGTGATCGCACGCCGAGGCCGAAGCGATATCCCCGACCATGGTGTTGGTTGCGAGAATGGCTGAAGGAAAGGAGAATGTCTGCGTACCAAAATCAATGTGGTAGCCATCTACAAACCTGCTGTCTGAGATACCTCGGCCTCCCGGAGAGTCACCGAGGCAAAAGAGCAATGCAGCAGTGATGAGATCAATGCCGTGGAGGCCCATGGGGTCGTCTGCTACTTCCAGGTCAGATGTGTCTACTGCCTTGTCCTCCATCTTTGCTCTGAACAAATATGGGTCTGACAGCAGAGCCCGGCGTCCGTTAAATGTAAACATACTTATCCCTCTAAGCACTTCTACATTCTGTAGTTTGCGCTCCAAGCACCTATACCTGAGTTCAGAGGGCAAATGTTGTAAGAAGTTGTTTCTTACATGATCAGACAGCAGGAATGGCAGTGGAGGTGAAAGTGGTGCTTGCTGAGGAACTGGAGGTTCCAGTGCTACAACAGGCATGTAATTCTGAGGCATCTCTGGCCAGACAAGGTTGGAACCGTTTACTGGCTCGCTGATAAGGTCTTCTTTCTCTTCAAAAAACAACTCCACAAAATCATTTTCTTCTGCCCAGCTGATGCCATCATCTCCATCCGTCCCCACTGCACAATCCACTCCACCCACTGCTCCGAGCTCACAATCTGAATCAGAGTCACTCTCTTGCATATCTACATTCTTTCCACCTTCAGCAACATAATCAGTGTGACAGTCACCATTTTCCCCATTGTGGAGTTCGCCGTTCTTATCTGTCTTTTCGCCATTCAAATTTCCAACAATTACTTCAATATCCTTAGAATTAGTGAGAATGTCCAAGGCTGCTGCTAAACTTCTACTTGTTTCCACTGAGGCCCTATACAACTCGTTATAAGGCTCCTCTTCCATTTCCATTGTTCCATTACCCAACACTGTCTCTGTCACACTTGATGCTGTGGCCATTTTGTCACTTTCATCCACTTCCTTATCTCCGTTCTTTGACACAGTGGTCGTGACCTTCAGGGACTCTAATAGCATCCTCTGATCCTGCAGGGCCAGGGCCATGTCTAGCTGCTCCACCTCATCAAAGTCTTTGCTCAAGTTTTCATAGGACTTGCGATCGGCGTAGCTCACAGGCCAGCGGTTCCACTCCATAGTACAACACACTATACTTGCTGGGCAAGTCTCAAGGTGTTGTGCCATCTTGATCCTTGCGATAGAGAACGGGCAGCCAAACCCACTGTTTAGGCATGGCAGCCGTTCATACGGACACAGTAAACGATGTTCCTCTAGCTTGCACGAGTGGAAAACTGCCCCACAGACAAGGGGGCAGCCAATGAGGTCGCAGGAAACACCGGTCTCTGGTCTTACCATGCATCTTCTGTTGATGCATTTAAGGCAGTGGGGGTGCAGATTCTCCATTTTGACTTGATTTCTCCTTGCCCAACTGATTCTGGCAGGGAAAAGGGGTGAAGAGTTCAACCCTGAAACAAAGACATAAACATATTTGTATCACAAGCCTTGACAAAGTACACGCATGCCATGGCAAATATTTATTCAGTAAGCACACAGATTGGTCAGCGGGAGCATAACATGCAACCGTCCAACATAACATACACACACAAGAGGTCCCATGCCTGCAAAGTACTCTGTAACTACACATGTGCATGTTTACTAGATCTTTATGCTGTTCAGTCACATTTCACAACACTCCTCTTAGGTTACATGGTGACACCGGTTCTTCCAGGGCTTCAAGGCAAATCTGAACCCTCACCTTTAGGCTCTGAGAGGCTGCTCTTCATTCATGGAGTTTGGTGACAAGTGAGTCAACCCCTTAAGAAGTTCAAAAAGTTGTGCGCAACAAACCCACTAAGTAAAATACCTCTGAGTCATTACTTGTTTGCGTTGCTTGAATGTAGGGATTAGTTAGGATAAATAAAGCTGGCTTAATTGACACAAAACAATTATTTAAAGATCTGATGCAAGTCCAAACCGCAATGCCACACAGGAGAGCTATTGTTCAAGTCTTTGGTCAGCAACAGCTAGCTAAATTACGCAAGCATAGCTAAAAACACAAACAACACAACACCGGCTGTTTCCAACAATTATAACCAATTATAGTTTTAACACCAATAGTATGTGACCTTATTGTGTTAAACTACTAAAACTAGTTTTTATGATAAGTGCACGACGGACAAAGCTTAACAAATGAGATACAAAACTTTGTAAAACAAAAGAACATCAACAATATGGCCAGCCAACTAGCTTCGCTGCTACACTTGTTAGCCTGCTCAGTTAGCTAGCTGGTAGCTTCCAGAAACTGCTTACCCGAATTACGGGGCTCCCCGAGTTTCTTTTAATTGTATTTTTTGACTTCTATCAGCTCCGTCGACACCAACAAACACGGAAACTACACTTTCATAAGCATCCCGCCGTATCGAATGAGTCCAAATCTTATTTTTATATGAACTGGCTGCAGTTGGTTCTTCGGCTCTGAGACCTTCGCTGCTCTGAGTCGGTCGGTCGGCGTTTGTGTTGATCCTGCTGTGGGACGCCGCACCTCTACGTCATCACGTCGACGGCCGGTTTATGGACGCAGAACCGCAGAACTGTGAGACAGCACTGAAATAGACAGACTGGGGAATACCCTGAGGCCAGTTTTACATGCAATCACTCATGAAATGTCTGTGCTGTTGTTTTTGGATTTTAATGAATACAGACTCTTTGCCAGGCAATTCAAATTACTTATAAATCTATATATAGGAGAAATCAGTGGTAGAAAAGGTACTAAGATCTCCTCCACATGTATTAAGACTTATAAAAATGATCTGCTTGGAACAATAATGTGTGTCTGATATGTTTTTTCCCACAAAAAATGTATAATTACTATGTTAAAATCCTAAAAGTGGCATCTATTCCTTCTCCCTCACTAAATATCCAGAATCTATGAGCATGCAAATATTTTTCATTGCAAAAGTTTAACTTCTGGACCCAAGATGTCTCTTACTTCACTTTAAAGTACATTCTCAGTGTATTTACACTGGAGGCTTTCATACTGGACCACGATTGGCTTTCAAACTAGGTCCAACACAGAGAAACTTTCCACTTTCAGCAGATGAATATATAAACAGTCTTTCAGTGTCAAACTATGCACAGACATCATTCTGCACAGTGAAGCTCAAACATCCAAATGTAGGAACAAGACACATTCATCTGCTGAAAGTGGAAAGTTTCTCTGTGCTCACTGAAGAATCTAAGTTAAAGGGGCGTATCTATGAGCATGATTTGTGACATCACAACTAGTTTAAGACAGTCATGGTCTAGTATACAACTTACACAAGTGTGACGTGGAAACTTGAAGTATCCAGTGCACATACACTGAGGATGGACTTTTCAGTGAAGGAGACATCCTGTGTCCAACAGTTAGACTTTTGAAAATGAAAACATCTACAAATTCATAGATTCTGGATTTTTAAGGGAGAAGGAATAAATGTAATTTTAAGAATTTCTGACTATGTAGTTGAATTTTTTGTGAAAAAATCATAGACACAAATTATTATTGATATTGTATAGGTATTTATACCCATACAATATTCATTCCAGCACTCCATTTCATATTTATTTCCGATCTATTTGCACTCTTCCACACTTTTGCACTATTTGTATCCTGTTTACAATTCACAGAAATGGTTTCACCTGCATATAGATATTGTATGTTGTTGTCCACTTGTTTCTATACGTATGTATTTTTCACCCGTTTGCTCACACATAATAGTGAAATGCTTATGTTTAATTATCTTTGTTTGGCTTGTTGTCCTTGTGTATCTTTCTGAAGATTGTTGTGTGTAAGTACATTGAGAGCCACTAGAAACTGGAGTCAAATTCCTAACATACTTGGTCAATAAAGCTGATTCTGATTCTGATATCCTACTAACTTGCCTGTGTAGCCAGTGCCTGATATAGCTTGCTGCTCTGTGCCTTCACACCAACTATTAAAAACACAAGAGTCACACGGTTGCACTGGGTGACATGTTCCCACATTAACATGAAAACAGGCACAGTAGTTTGTTTTGGGTCAGTTACCCTTTCGAGGTGACGCAAATACTCACTAATGTGTATTAATCCATGGCTGAAATAGTCCCCAACGAATGCACTATTTAGTCACGTTGGACTAACCTTTGCTAAAAACTAGAGCTCAGCTGTTTTAGAAAATCATTTAGCCTTCATTAAAAATGAAACTATATATTTGTGACCATTTTTATTTATAGATTTACATCTTAAGAGGGCAGGAATGGACTTGGGTCTAAGTGTCTCAGACAAGTTAGGGAAGCATAGAGAAACAGACTCACACACTATTGGTTTCGTCTTTTTTTCTTATTGACAATAAGAGAAATATAGAATAAACCCAACCTTATGCTTTAATTAAAAGTAATAATTACACATGTAAAAATCCCTGCATTTAAACTTTTACTTTAGTAGATGTACAAAAATATGAGCAGCAAAATGTACTTTTTTTAAAGTATCAAATGTAAAAGTACTCATAACAAGGCAGATTGGCTCTTTTCAGAGTGTCATATATTATTGGATTATTACTGATGCTTTGCTGTGAAAGAACCGTTTAATACTGTAGCTGGTCAAGGTGGAGCTATTTCTAACTACTTTATACGCTTGGGTAGTTTTTAGGTAAAAAGTATTATATTTCTCTCTGCAATGTAGTGGAGTAGAAGTATAACATAGTATAAGTATAAGTATAAGTACCATTTTGATGTACATAAGCACAGCACTTCAGTAAATGTACTCACCACTGAGAATTAAATTAGGGACAACATTTGATGGAGACCTTTATTAGTTGATTTCTTACAAATGAAGAAAATCATTTTATAAAGAGAAACATTTGCAAGATTTTCATTTTTATCATAAATCACACATGCCCAAATGTGTGTTTTTCTATGTCCATTTGTCAGCTCTAAAAAGGTCCCTGATTCATGAGGCCACTTCCGAGATGTGGTGAATGTTGGACAAGGTGAGCTGTGCCTCTTGCGCTGGGTAGAAACGTCTGGAACGAAGCCACAGCCTCCCAAACACCCCCGTGATCAGCAGCAAGACGACCAGCAGCCCTGCGAGGACAAAGGTCTCCACAGGAGGGACTCCGCCTGCGTCTGCAGGGGAAGGTGGTGCCACAATTTGCATGTGAATACAGTATCTAGCATCTATGCACTTTGAAGGTTTAAAAGCTGGAGCTCTACAATCGATACAAGTTAAGAGAGATTATAGAAAAGGTAAAAACATACTCAGTTTGGGCTTTTCACTATTGTTTAGTAGTCGTCTGATTGGTCCATAAGACACTGTGTGGGACAGAGGGATGTCTCTCCGCGTCCTCATTAATCCATCTTCACTGGAACAGTTCTGGCAAATAGTAGTGAAACATGAAAGAACCAAAGATGCTATAAGCTTCACGGTCAGATAGTTGTGTATTTCAAATAAGGACAGCTTAACTGCTAGCTCACATGGCTGAAAAACAATTATAGGCTGTTGCGTCTATATTAAGGATCTGCACATAGGCTACTTGTCTGAACTGGCATCTGACTACCAGTTAGAGGAATGGGTGTTAAGCTCACTCACGGGCTGGCACAGCCCCGGCGCGTTGTGGCAGATCTGGACGTTGCAGTGAAGGAAGACGTTGCTGTAAGAGCTGCCCACAAACTTGAACATTTGAATCCTGAACATGGCCTCTGGACCCTGGCCATTCTTCAGCACACTCAGGGTTTGTTCGTTTGTCAGCAGCGGGCAGCTTAATGGGGGGGAGGGAGGGAGACAAAGAAGTCAGGGAGGCCTGGTGGTAGTGAGGTTAGAGTGAAATACTGTACTTTACAAATAGAGAAATGAGGAGGTGGGGTGGGGGGTGTATTTAACTAGTATTTACAGAACAGATTTGAGCTGGTCTGATTAATTGCAAAGTGATGAAAATAATGTAAATATTATGTGCAGCGATTCAACACAGCCATAGACAGATTTGTTTGAGTGTTTTCTTTTCCCTCATGGTGCATGTCATTGCTGTGCTGTTGCTAACAGTACCAAATACTGCCTGGTTGTCAAGGACATGCACAGCTGTTGAACTGAAACACATATGGCCTCTCAGGCAACAGTCACATGACCAGGGCGCTGAGTGTTGTTGTCTGGCCAGCTCTCTAAGCAACAAACTCTCTTATTTCAGATTTCAACAGCGCTCCCATAAGAGGACTAAGTGCTATTTGGAAGTGTGGTGAAATAACACGTCTAGACTGCACGCGGGTTTCAAAATACCGTCTATAAAGTATGTTGCGTGAATATATAAATCCTAACCCACTTATTTTGCTTTTTCTGCTGCAAGATGGAAACAGAAAAGAATATGTCTTGCCTGCTGTAAGGTTCAATCATTACATCCGTTGTGAGATGAGTTTGTTTTCTCCTGTTTGCTCATGTTACACAATACAAACTGCTTTTGTTTAAACAATCCTGAGGCAAACCTGTCTCTGATGAAGGTATACTGAATGTTGCTGTATGGATCACTAGTCGGTGTGGCCCAGCATCTCTCCATACGCAGCATCAGGTGAGCCGGTATCTATGAGACAGACAGGGTTGGGCGACAGTCGAGTAATTCTTTACACAAGGTAAATACATTTCCATAAAGGGCTACGAAAAGATGACTCATATAAGTAAACAACAGCTGTACTAAGAGGTTATATCAACATGGCAGAGAAGAGCAGCACTCAAATGACTATTTTGTCACGGGTGGAGGGTTAGATTTCCAGCATTACTTGGAACATCCTGCAACACAACATATTGCTTAATATCTTGTAACAACGTGCTTAACCCGGTCCAAAAATAGCTGTGAATAGTAAGGCAGCTATTTTTAAATGTTTGTCTGTGTTTTAAATGTGTTTTTCCCTGTAAAATGAAAATTGTTAAAACTCTGGACAGATTTTAAAAAGGCATTTCAGCCACATATGATTATATTTTACACCCGATGTAATCCATAGACAACCTGGAAAATCCGTAAACAAAAATATTCCTTCATGTTAGGTATATGAATTTAGTTTAAATGCTTTGTTTTCCTTTAATTCTTCAATTCTTTAATAAAAAAATAGCAATAGACTTTGTCAGTTCAAGTGAATTACCATGAAAACTTTCACAAAAATGTCATCATCCAGGGTCAGCGATGGCACAGTAGTCCATCTGTTCTCAAAGGCTTCGTCTTTGTACAGTAACATTGACACCGAGAAGTTCCCGTCCTCTGTGTTCAGAGTGATGGTTCTGTAAAGAGAAGATTAACAGAGCCACATGTAAACATTTTACAGTCGGATCAGGAGACGTTTAGATTTTAAAGAACACTTACCTGACGTCCACTCTAATCATGTTTTCCCCGTTTGGTTGTTGGACCATGTAGTTGATGGGGTAGCGGCACACAAATGTTATGTTAATATAGTTTCTCGTTATAATGTCCGAATCGTTATTGTGTATGGTGTTTATGAACATGATGTGTGTATCATCTGAAGCCTGAGGAGAGAAAAAAGAAAGACAAAGATGAAAGTCAACGGAAAAAGATTCAAGTAAGAGACATTTTAATTGTTGTGTGTGATATCTATACATGTTTATTTTTTATTTAATACACAAGATTATTTGTTTTGTTTTGTCCTATTTTGGGTAAGAGCCACTGCAGAAACCTGGCATGGATGTGGAGTTGAAAAAAGGAGGTACAGTATGTTAAATCGAGAAGATATCTCTCCTTACATATTTCATTTAATTTGGTCAATGAACACTTCAGCAGCACAACAACCCAGGTGAACCACTGACACTGAACTACACTCCTCTACCTTGTGTATATACTGAATTTAAATTTGTCATACAACATGTCAGTGTCTTTCCACAGTTCTGGTTCCTTCAACAGTAAGATAACTGGACAGAGGACTTTGCTAAATTGAAGTAACCTGTTCAACACTGAAGGAAATTAACTTTACCACCATACAAGGGCTGAAACAAATATTTTATTATTAAAATTATTTTCATTATCAGTTAATCCGCTGATTATTTTCTTGTTTATTTGCTTAATCATTTGATCTATAGAAAGTCAGGAAATTGGGGAAAATAGTCCATCACAATATCCTAAAGCCCAAGAAACTTCAGTTTGCTTATTTTGTCCCACCAACAGTCTAAAACCCTAAAATAATAAATTTATTATTACATGAGACAAAGAAAAGCATCATTCTCACATTTTAGAAAATAGGACTACAGAATATTTGGGATTTCTGCTTCAAAATACTTTTTTTTACAATTAATTTTCTGTAAATCTACTAATTGATTAAGTGATTAATTGACTAACCATGTTAGCTTCATAGCATTCACAATCACAAGGGACGGCTGAAGAGACAGCTGATTGATCTGGTTAGAAACAGTCAATCTAAAGTGCCTCATTTCACAGAACTGACTCCATATAACGCAAGTACTTGACATACTGTATGTGTAACAGTTCACTACATAGAGTATGTTTGACTTTATATATTGCAAGTTTTTCGAGATTTAAAACTCATTTTTCAACTGTTAGTATTAACTTGTAGTGTGGTTATAGATGTAAATGTGGTTAGAGGGCAAAATGACACATACAGTACACGTTAATGTGATTCTTGTACAGTAAATGTACAAGAAACACGTTAAAAAGTAACAAGAGGAGGAGGAGGAGTCGTTGCGGTTACTTTATATAATCTCTTTCCCAAGCTACAACTTTCACAGTTATCCTTTCACACACTGTAAATGTGAGTGATATTGTTCAATATTCTTTCTCTGGCCACTGACAGAGATAAAACCGTAAAATGGGGCCGGGTGAAAAGGTTGTGTCCATGGTTTGTTTGGGCCCCTGCTGGGTACAGATGGAGGATGGCCTCTTTGGTCACTGGAGCAGGGTGAATTGCCCCAAGCTGTAACAGTCGAGACATCTTTTACTACCTCTCGGTAAACACACAACCCCCCACCATGAGCGCCAATGACAGGTTTCTACAGCAAGCAACAGGTCATCATTACTCCATGACAGAACCCCGCTGGGACTTGCACTTATCACGGGGTGATATGAAAGCTCGGTGTCTCACAAACGCAGAGTGATTGCAGAAACATGAGCAAGGACGCTGTCACGTTTCACTGAAAATGGCTGACCTTTAAACTTGACAATTCAGTCATTTCTGCACTGACGGCAGGATTTAAAAGGTTTTAAGTTCAAGGTGAAAGACAGATTGACATCTATGACATTCTTCTCCTTTAGCAACAGCCATCTAATCCAGAGTGGGTTTACTCTCTGCAGCCTCTTTGCAATAAACCTTGTAAAACTGCTGAGGTGGAGTACTGGGAGATTTCCTCCCCTGTTGAAAGCTGCGTTAACCTTTTGCTTGCTTTACAAGAAAAACCGTCATGCATTCCAAGCAAGAAATTCAAGGGCACTTGTGCTCTGAAGGAGGGATTTATACCTTTGCCAGAGTTTAAATCTATGAGGGTGGCTGGATTAAAATAATCAGGGGGCTAGTTGGCTAATGATTTATGGCCTTCCTATTCAGTGAGCTTCAACAAATAATCATCGTTTCCATGCAAATCCTGATAATTTAGAACTACAAGGCCATTCAGGGTCCCCCCCTTCCTGCTTTGAATAAGGCTGTTATAGGGAGAACGAACAACGCCACCCTTCTTTCTTGAAATAAACGCCACTCCCCCCCATTCTTTTCTCTTTGCTCCTTTCTGTCTGGGCTCAGAGTATGTGCCTTTCTCTGTCCATCTTATTATACTAGCTATGACCTAATTCCATAGTGGTCATCCGAACACAGAGGCTCACAGTCCACATTTACGTCACTGCAGAAAAAGAAAAGTGGTGTTTCTGGCCTTAAGTTATTCAGGTTATTTTTACTCTTATGTAAAGTTCAACAAACCGACTTAAGTAGCTCCTCTTTTGGTGCTGAAAAGAGCCTGATTGGTGGGGGCCAGTTCCCCCAACAACTGTTAACATCGTAAAATAGAAAATTTATTATGATGGGGATTTTATGTTGTCAATAATGGGGATAAAGTGTAGTTTGTCTTCATGTTGGTTAAAGCTGATGTCACCTTCTTTTGTGAAGAGTTGTTCTAAATGTCTGAGTTCACGTGCAACATTTGATTAGTTGGACTCTTAAATCCTGCAGACATGGCCTGACTGAGAAATCTTCACAGACTTTAATGCAAATGTTGAGCAAAGTATTGAAGGTCATACCATTATGGTGCCGCAGTCAGAGAGATTCTTTATGCTGAAAACGTAGTCGTCTCCGACCTCGACGCCACGACACTCCGGATCATTTAAATGCAAATCCCAAACCTAAACAGAGGAAACACATTACACCCAAATTAAACAACGCTGCATTGGGAATGTCAAAGTTCTAGTTACTTTGAGGGAAATACTTTTGAATTTTGTTGGCGCTCACTTACGTTAACTGGAGGCTCTTTGCTGAGGAAAAAAGCAGTGGGAATAACAACCTCCATATGATCATTGGTGCATATGACAGTTTCATTGAGCTCTAATCAGAAAAGGATGAAAACAAATTAAAACTCATATAAAAAATATTATTTTTAGAAAATGTGAAAAGATATTGGTAATAAGTTTTTAAGAAAAACCCTAACAACCCCTTCTGGGACTTTGTGTACTCTATTATTATTACTATTATATTGCATATTAAACCCTCACGGACAATAAAAATATTTCACATAGGAAGTCTAATCACCAGTAACTTAAAGTCAGTGGTGGTTTGTAACCATGTGCATTTACTCCAATACTGTAGTATTTCCATTATTTGCTACTTTACACTTTTACTCCACCATATTTCTGAGGGAAATATTGTACTTTTTACACCACTACATTTATCTGACAGCTAAATTTACCAGTTACTTTATAAAATTAAGAGTTTACAAACAAAACACACGATGAATTCTTACAATATGATGCAGCTTGCATGGTAATGCATTAATTATAATATGTAATACAATAACTCTGCATAATGAGTACTTTAACTTGCAATAGTTAAAGTTTATTTTGCTGATAATACTTATGTACTTGTACTTAAGTAAGATTTTGAATGCAGGACTTGTAATAAAGGATCTGAATACTTAGTACCGCCACTGCTGCTGCTGTTGTGAAAGAATTTAGTAAAACTCAAATGTTTTTACTTGACTTGAAGCATCAAATTGTCCTTTTTATAAGACGATTTCAAAGCTCTGACATCCAGAGGAAACCCATGTCAAACCAATAGTCATTAATATGAAAAATTACTTTCTAATGAGGTTTCCCTTAAACAGCAGTTTGTTTGACCCTTGACACTTCATCCGCAGCGGTGTGATCTAAGGTGTGAGCTCACCCTCCTCCCCAGGCTCCAGATACACAGCCGAACTGACCATCCTCATGGTGAAGAGTAACCAGGCAAAAACCAAACTGGTGGCAGGTGCCATCTTCCTCCGGTTTCTCTTCTCCGCAGCACTTCAGCCACTCCACTGCCTTTTGGCCCTTTCCCCGAAACTCTGTGAATCTTCTGGGACTATTCACCACAGCTCACTGTCAGGACAAGACGTAGTACCCCTCTCTTACTCCAACCCTCGAAACACAGCTCTAATGAACTGGGAGCCTCCCTCCGGCCTTAAAACACCAGCTTGAATGATGTTCCCACCAACAATGAGATTCCGCACATGAATAGGGGGAACTGAGGGGAGTCCAAGGTAACACGTATGTTACCGCCTACTGCGGTGATGTCCTCTTAGTAAACATCTTACAACTGTTCCTTACTACGGGGAGCAAAAAGAAGTCTGGTAACCATGCAAAGAGAAACAACACTACTGGGCTGGCACTCTTTGTTGTCTACATCCTTTGTCTGGACATTTTAAAATCTTTACTGGTGCGGGAATCCCAGTCAGTCAGGCGAAAAGAAACTAATTACGAGTCAAGGGCAATTCAGTGATGATGCCAAGCACCTGTGAGTGTACATGTAGGGTGGAACAGAACATAAAATACTTAAGCGTGCAAACAAAACTACAATGGAAAGATTATTTTTATCACATTTTAACAACACGCTGCACGTCTGTACAGCCACACATTCATTAAACTTGTTCAGACAATTTGTAAGTGGTAATGACAAGACACTTGCTGCAATGAGGTGGAAAACCTCTTCACATTTCCCAACTTTTATGAGTTTAATTTACAAGATTAGTTTCCAAGACGCTGGATCTTGTGCTTTTTTGTCTTGTAAATTCGATGTTAGGCAGGATTGTCTGGCATTGTCTTACCAGACAAATAGCTTAAAAGAAGATTGTCTGGAAGAAGAAAATCCTACTAAAATCTCCCATTTCTCCTCCTTTTGTGAAAGGAGTAAAAGTGAGTGAAGGTCAATGGCTTCCTTCCTGGTTCCATTTTTATTACACAGTTAATGCACCGGACAAAAAGAGCTGGTCATAACAGGTTGACGCCCTGTCATAGACACACTTTTATTTCCTGAAAGTTGTGAAAACACCTCCATCAACTGATGTGATTTCAGCATTTGAATTCCTCCATTTTCAAGTGTCATAATGTACAGTGAAGTTGTGTATAAATGCACACAGTTATATTAAGATCAACACGACAACAGTACTGTACAGTCTAGTCATATACGATCATCAGACATACTTGAACAGCTTAAGTTTTGTAGTCAAGTTACAACTTTCCATCTACAACAATGACAAACAAGTGAGCCAAATAAATAAATACTCCAAAGAGTTTTAAAATTTCAGCTTGAATACAGTTAAGAAACATGACATCATCATCTGTTGTCATATTAGCTAAAATATCTTTTTTTGGAAATGCATTTGTTAACTTCATGATGCTTATATAAAAAAGTGGAATGTGCAAAATTAGAGTGTTCGTATCACCGCGGTGTACAGAGTGAGCTGTTTTTGCCTGTGTGTGCTCAGCAGGTGTCCCTCGTGTCCCGCGTGTTCAGATTCACTCCAGGGGTTCAGTGTCTTCAGTAAACAGGTCGGCCAGGTCGGCCACTGTCAGCACAGCTGCCTCCGAGTGCTTCATGGCTGTGCTGGTGTGACTAGAATGAAAAAAAAAAAAGGCATTTATCAACACTCAGCTGCTTCTCTTAAATGTCAGCTCCGAATTTAAGTGTTTCAAATGCAATAATGTCAAAATTACAATAGACTCCATCCTGTGGTTCTTACCTTTTCTCTGCAGTTTTTATCATTGCTTGCATTCTCTCTTCGATGGTGGATTTGATGAGGAATCTGTGAACAAATGTCGGTCTGGTGGACAGAGAGAAGAAAACAGAAATGAAGCACTTTTCATGACTTGCTCTGTTGAGGTAAATTAAGATAACAGCCATTCTCCCTTATAAAAGTCACAAAGGAGAGTTTGAGAATGATGTTTTTACCCCACCAATATTTTTTTTGGTTTATTTGCCTGTTAGAAGGATTTACATGATTTTAAGTTTTACGTTTTAAGTGTGTTTGTCGATTTCTTGCCAAAAATTAGATGAGAAGATTGATACCACTCAGCCAGCAGCTGCTTAGCTTAGCACAAAGACTGGAAACAGCGATAACCAGCTAGCCTGGCTCTGTCCAAAGGTAGGAAAATCCACCTACCAGCAGCATTTTTTGGGGCATCTTTGTGCCCGTATTACAGTAATTTCGTTGAATGTAGGTCACAACATCAAAACATCTACATCTGCGGGTCTAAACTTCTGGAAAAATTCTGTCCACGGACACATTTTCCTTCCTGCTTCTTACTTGGTTTGGCCAATCCGGTGCACCCTTCCTATGGCCTGGAGCTCGTGAGCTGGGTTGAGGATCGGCTCGACCAGCAACACGTGAGTCGCTTCGATGATGTTCAGCCCGTTGGAGCCCGTGTGGAGAGGAAGTAGAAGAATATTGATCTTGTCTTCGTATTTGAAGGAACTAAGATTCTCCTGGAACAATAAAGACAGTGATGCACCAGTTACAATTTCACCAGGGGAAGGTTCGACAGTTTTTATTGTAACATTTTTGCCATTTGATTAATTTGCTTGCCGTGCAAGATGGGTGGGGTTTACAAAATTAGGGTTAAGTGTGTATGAGTTTTAATTTTGACTGCTGATAGCCGACATTTACTTGTATTCAATATATTTTTTCTTGTCAAAGATCGAAGTATTCTGTGTTTTCCCCTTTGGTTTTTCCTCTTAAAGGAAACAAAATGCACCCCAAACTGATTTAATTCTTTTAAGTGGGTTAGTAGTTCTTTAATACAGGTCGACACATTGAAACCGTGGATATATTTTTGGGTTTAAATGACAACTTAATTAACAAAAAACTTGATCAATTGAGAGACATTTAAGAAAGTAAAATACAAATCTAGTTGCATGTTTCAATGATCAGAGAGAAACCTCTACCATAATATGTCATGGTTAACATGGATGGCAGATATGAGATATTTAAATGTCAAATAGTAAGTTATATTCTTGTCCAACTGTCTGTCAGCAGCATCTCACAAAAGAGATGGCCTTGAGGCAAAAGACAAAGGATTAGATTTTGGTGGTGTTCTGGATTTCCACCTATATAGGATTAGTGTTTTCTTTTTATCCCTAGGCTATGTTTTTCAGTCAAAAAAATCAATTTAACCTAAAAATAAAGTGATTGGAATGAAGTGTGACGGACGGGTGTAGCGGCAAGTTGGTGAATTGCTGTGTCGGTGGAGGATCCGCACTCACCGAGCACTTTATTAGGAACACCTGTGTAATCCAACGCAATCCAATGTAATAGCTTTACCATAAATTCTACTTTTACAAAGCTTATACATTTTCACTTTTTGTTGACATTGTCAGAAAGGTGATATGTCTACTTTCTGTTTATTACTGAGGTTGTAGTGGTTGGTTCTGTGACAACTACTTGAATTATCCTTGAGCGTAAACTCCACCTGGTGTAGTTTTGTTGCATTACATAGCCACAATAAAAGTTTGTAACAAATTATGTAGAAATGGCAACAAAAAAAAAGCAATTTCCAACCTGAAATTTGTGAATCCCATTGATTTGAGAGAATTCCATGTTGTTGTCAAATAACGCCTTAGCGATGATATCTAGGACACTCTGCCACTGTGCAGGAGAGAGAGAGAAAAAAAAAAAAAAGACAACTGGGTCAGATGCAAACTCGATATCATCAAAATAAATCTCTCACAGAGCGAGGACAGTTTACAGTTACCGTGGAGAAGACGAGACACTTGGCCCCGGGGTCGGTCACTTGGATCTTCTTCAGGGTTCTCACTACTGCCTCAACTTTTGTAGAGTGACTTCCCTGAAAGACACAGGAAGGGGAAAGTTATGCTATAGGGCTAATCAATATTTAATGGCCTGAGGAAAGCTGTGGTAAATTACATTTACACACATAACAAGGCATGAATGAATGATCATGTCCCGGATATGGTCATAAATAACATTAAAATCATTCAGGAAATCAAATACGTCTCACTTTTGTTTTTTGAAAATGAGGCAAGGTGGAACCAAATCCAGATACATAACTGACAATAAAAAAACAATATCTGTGTCTGTGTCTCTCATGAGGATGGCGATGCTGCTGACTGACCTTGACCGGGATGTCCTGGTCCTGACTGGACGACTGTGTGGTGAACACGTAGGAGATCTCTGTGTGGGACGTGGTTTGCCTACAAATGGCGCATTTGATGGCCCGGCGTCTCGAGCCAACGCTGTACTGCTCCACAATGATAGCGATGCACTCGTTACAGAAGCAGTGACCGCAAGTCAGCACTGCCCACTGGGACAGAGGGAGTGAGATGACATCATGATTGTAAAGGGAGACTTCACTTTGGGCTGTTTGATCTGCCATTTGTTGTGTTTTTTGTTTTTTTACTCATTAACTACAGTAACGTAGTTGCTTTAATTCACTTTCGTTCTGTTTTTCTGTTTTAATCTCACATCCATTCGATAGTAACGTACACAACTGCTAATTCACACGTTTTAAATTTCAAAATTAAACCCACAGATAAACAAAAAACTGCTAATTTTCTGGGTGCAGAGCTGAAACCATTAGTCAATTAACTGATTAGTCGATTGACAGAAAACAAATCGGCAACTATTTTTATCATAATTTAAGCAAAATGCAGATTATTTGATGGTTCCAGCTTCTCAAATGTGTACATTTGTTGCTTTTTCTTGTCTTAAATTACAGTTAAATAGAATATCTTTGGGTTTTGGACTTCTGGTCGGATAAAACAAGACATATGAAAATGTCATCTTAAATTACAAGAAACTGGCATTTTTCACTATTTTCAGACCTTTTATAGCCCAAATAATAAATCTTTTAATCAATACTGAAAATAATTGTTAATTGCAGCCCTCGCTGAGTGCACTGGGTGCACAGCTATCATCAAACAAATGTTTCTGCACATGTCTGACAGCACACAATGCCAAATGTTAAACACATAAATCCTGGTGGGGGATGAATCAGCTTCAGACTAGATGTAATTATAGTCCCTGGCTGGTGTTGATAAGACTGTAGCAGAGACTCTGAGGTGTTTTGTTTTTTTCTCCACTGACTGGAAGGTACATTTGGTTCAGACTGGCTCGTAGGAGAAACCTCTAATTATAGTCATAAAACCCAGCCGGTGTTTTAATATAGTCAAGTCAGTTATGAGCAAAGATGTTTCATGAAACAATCAGTAAATAGTAGTAACACTTTTACATATAAAATCAGATAGTATTTTTCAGAAATCAGGAAAACATCCAGCATCCTGATACATAAAGTCAGATTAATTAAGAAAAAACAACTTATAAAACCAACAGTAAAAAGCATCACTTCCTTACAACTCACCTCCTGTCCCAGGGGACGAGCACAGATGGGACATGGTTCTGGGTTCAGCCCTCCAGTAGACTTGTCCTGGGACTGGAACAAGGTGATTTATGTTTATTTGGAGTAAAATTATAGCACAAAGCAGCTTGAGATACAGTCCCTGAGTGAGCTAGAGAACAATGTATGTACCTTGAAGCTTCTAACAAATGTAAATTACCTTCTCCAGATTTGTGAGATACAGAAACTGGCCGAGCTTCTTTTGGAGTTGAGACTTGGCCACTGCTTGGTCGTTCAAAAGCTTGACTCTGTTCTGCTCCACCTGGAAGCAAAACAGTGGAGGGCAGAGGTTAGGAATGCAATAAAAATAGTTAAGACAGAATATTACATCCTTGGAAACTTACAGTAACAAAAAAACAATTGTGCCCGATACTGGGTCAGAGGATAGACTTGAGCTTTTAATTCCTCCACAACAGGTCTGCAGTGTTGATAACGAGTTTGCTCTCAATGGTGTAATTAATAAGGATCAAATCAGCTTTATTATTTACATGCTCATATTGGTTGGACATTTTCAAGAAAGTAAAGCTTTAGTTGTTTGATTTGCCCATTCATTACATTTATTACACTGCAGTTCATCAGGAAGCTGCAACCTTTAAAGGGCTTACTGACATCATAAACAAAATTCAGCAATTTAATGCAAAATCTGTGGAACCTGGGCTCATATTTAACGGCTAAAAGTACAAATTTAGACTTAAATGAAAGATAAAAGAAAAAATCCTTTGCTTTTACTGTACTCAGACTATTTATCAAGCTTCCTTTGACTTAAAAATGCTGGAGCTCCTGAAGTCTCTGAAGTTGTATAAGAATAGATCCTAGATGACTGCAGTACAGAAAGCTGAGTACACCTCTGTTTTCTGTGTAATTGTACAAAATATCACTTGTCATGACAAATAATACGTTAGCTGAAGCAGTATAATTAAGAATAGTTTTAGCCTATAATTTGCATTTGAACATTTAATGGGCTGTTACACCACTTTTTCTTTTTTTTTTTGCATTTATCAAGGGTGCAAACAAACAATAAGAATAAATCTGGCTTTAACCGTATTTACAATCACTTTCAGAGCATCTTCATTGTTTGTACTGGTCAGTGTGGTGCTATTACTTCTTTCTACCAACAGCAGAAAGTCTTGCGGCAGAATTTTGTTTCTGTTTCAGCCAATTTCTTATTATGTCATCCATATTTAGACGTTATTACATTATAAATATATTAGATTGTTGGAAAAATGGAATCTTACCGTGTTTGTTCTTGCACAAGTAACCACTGAATACACTGTAAGGATTTTTATTTTTACACTATGGCTTATGTCAGGTCAATCCTTATCTCTGATCACTTGAGAGCTGCTCTTAAAGAGACTATTATTACACTTCGCTGTAAATAGTAGTCACTTGATAAATATGTCTTATTGTTCACACTCAGCAAAGAAATTTTTTACTCAAAGTATGACTCTTTAGTTCTATGACTATGACTCTTTAATTGTGTCAAAGGGTCCTGTGGCCCTCTTTTGAATCAACTGATCGAGACGTACGGGTCTCGACTGCACATCAATCATTAGAGATGTTGATGACTTAGTGTGAAAATTAAGTATATGCATAAACACATACGCTTTTGATGATTTTACAGCCCTAACGACAGGATGAGCACGCTGTAATAACAAAAGCGTGTCACTGTCACTGAAACTGACCTCATGCGGCTCAATGATGTGCAGCAGTTTCGGCTTCGGCTCATCGGGCAGACGAACACGAAGCCTCTCGGTGGCCATACCCAGCTCATCGATGGCCGACACGTGATTCCGCAGAACCATCCAGTACTCATGCAGCACCTGAGGAGGGACGCAGGCGACTTTTAAAGGGGCGACACGTATAATTCTAACAGCTCACAAAATGACCAGGGCACTCTGCGGGAGGGTGATCGTTGATAAATACCAATCATTCAGTGATTAATACACAGGTGGTTGAGGTTTCTGGGTGTGTGTTCAAAAATATACCACTGGGAGGGTGAGTAGTATTTTTAATCTAATTAACATTTTATGATGTACTCCATATTTACAAAATGCAGTGTAAAATGTCAAAAACAAATAAACATCCATGAGAGAATTAGTTTTTCTAAACCCTTCAGTTTCTAGTTTCTGGAAATACAACACTTTTGACATATTGAACCTAAAGTAAATATTTGTTTGTTTCTAACAATGACACATTATTGTCTTCAGCGGTTCTAATCCAAATTAAAATGTGGCAGCAGGGGAATGTACAACATTACCGCTTGCTTGAAAAGAATCTATTGTTTATTGCAAAGCTTGAAAATGAAGACAGGGGTTGTAAACCGTGTGTACAAACCTTGTACTCCTTCTTCCAGTTCTCAAACAGCTCCATGAAAGTGTTGCCCTCCTCCACCAGCTCCGGGTCCATCCGCTTAGCTTTGGCGAAGGACAAGATGGCCTTCAGAGTTCGCTCAGTCTCACTGACTGCCCACAGACCTCGGCTGGTGGTAGGAAGACGGTCGTCCACCAGCCCTTCTTCATCCTCGATCATTTCTTCAAAGATGGCTGTCTGACCTTTCACCCTGTCAGGGAATTTGTCTGATTAATCACCAATAGATTGTCATACTATTTCAGTAATAGTCTGACAGGTTTAAAAATGATTGCTCTACTTACGTGTGAGAAAACAGCTTGGACTCATAATCTGTGAAAAGTTCGTCTGCTTTGCAAAAAACGCAACTAAAATAAGACAAGAGAGAGAGAGAGGAGTGTTAGTTATGATAGAAAATAAGCTTCACAGTACTTGAGGCTTGTGAAAGACATTTAAAAGCAACGATGAGCAGATGAGATGTTGAAATTCTTGGTTTTTGAAGTGAAAAAAGGCCATAAATTCCTGAAATGAAGCCTGAGATAATGTCTTACTTGTTGAGCGGCAGTCTCATAGGCCTGAGGTGACAGATGGTGGCCTCGTCGATCACTTTTTTCGAAGCCGGACCTTCAAGGCTCTTCACCGCTTCTTGAACAGTCTTTTGTGATTTCATCAGATCTTGCATTTGTGTGGTGAGGATGAACTGCAGACCACAGCCGTCACGGAACCTGCAGAACAACCCGGCTTCTGTTAGCACATGTTTGTGTATGGATAACTACTGACTGCCGTCTTATTTTGCCAAACAAAATAGTTTACTTGTCAGCCATGGAGAGCTTGTGGGGTTGTTGTTTGTAGCTGCATGTCAGCTCGTTCTTGACGCGGGACACCAGATCGTCATCGGTGGAGCACCGGATCGCCCTCTGAATAACATCCAGCCACCAGGGAGAGTTCAGCTTGACCTGGACAAATACAGTTATTAACGTTAATTTTTTAAATTTAATCTATCAAAAACTAAACTCAAGCCCAAGGTAAACTTCATTTGTTCGTGGAAGTCAAATAGTCTCACAGATAGGTAATAAAAAACTGATTAAAAAAGCGAAACATCATAAAACAAACATCCCTAAATGTGGATGGTGATTAGAAGTCCATGTTGGACGGTTACTGAGTATTCTGACTGCTGGAGGAGCCTGCAAATAATAACATCCTCAGACAATACACTTTTTATTATGACTCATACAATTAAACTTATATTACGGTCTGTGAAAAGCTCAATACAAGCCTGATCCAGGGTGATTCAGGTAAAAACATCTGCATTAGACCACCCATTATAGAATTTAAAACTTAATATTTATATAAAATAATTCAATTACACCTGTTCTTTGTGAGAGGCTGTGAATATGAGTATGATGCAAATTAGTACAATTGTTTACTTGCTTTAATTTTCTGCTTTGTTTCCTACTGTACTGTTTTGTTTTTAAGTTGCACAGTTGTTTTTCTTTCTCTAAATTGTTTGTTTAATTACTTACAGAACAAAATAAATTAGAATTTCAATTAATTTTACCAATTAATTTGGTAAATTTTCTGGGCTATTTAGACAGGTTTAACTGCAGGTTTATGACTGATGTTTTGTTTTTATAGAAGGATAATTTTGGGGCAATATATTAGCCTACAAATATGGACTTAAAAAAGTAGTATACAACAAACTGGATATTAACTTGACAGACAATCTGTTATTATATGGAGCACAGTTTGCCTGAGCGTAGATGTAAAGGGTGTTCTCACTTTGCGTTTCAGCTCTTTGATGTTCTGTAACACCGGCTGCAGAGCCTGATGGGCGTCCGCCACCTCAGAGTCGTACTTGGTCATGTAGTGCTGTCGCAGCTGCTCAGCCTACAGACACAGAGTGACAGAAAACACAACACTCAGGAGATTCTTATATAAAAAATAAATTACACTTGAAACTAATAAAAAAAGACCTTAAAAAGCATGCACGAACTGGAGAGATAGTTCAGGATTATTCTAAAGGCTCCACATGCAAATTTTTCATTGGGTTAAATGTGTTTTGATGGAGACCAGACATTTATTAATTACCTCCTCACTTAGTCGGTCATCTCGCAGCGTAGGAGGTATCCCAGGATGCTTTGCACTCAGCAGTTCCATTAAATTGTGGGTAGCATGAAGCCTCTGTTTTACCACAATTATAAAAGTAGTCAGATCAGGCAAAAGTAATCAGACATTTTTATGTTTATACATAGAAAATATAACCATCAGGAATCAATACATAACCAAGAACTTAGCTACTGTCTTTTAAATCTCATTTGATGCTGTCAGTCCATCCTTTTGAGCAGACATCTGTTTTGTCAGGTTGATTTACAAATGAAATCCTTCATATGTTAATTACAGACAAATGTAACAAGACTGATGAATGGGATGAAGTTATATACCTGTAATGAATCTGTTTTCAGTCTGCCTTTGTGCTCCTCTGATGAACGAAGCACTTCTCTATACATCTCTGCCGCCTCTACAAACTCATCTGCAGGCGGCAAAAAGGGAACGGTCATCATTAGTGACACTCAATATGTCCGTCACATGTGGAGTTAATGAGATGTGCTATACAAACTTCCCCATTACACTCAGACACATTATACATATCGCCTTACTGAGACCTCAGACTACAAAACATCTCGTTACAAAAAGTGTTGGGAGACACAAAGATGAGATCATGGCTTCTGTTTTGTTTGAACTGATTCCCATGGGAAAATCAGAGCAGAGTGCACACAAGTACAGGAGTGGGGCTTTATACTTCTGATGATGTGGATTCCAGCCAGGCCATTGAGAGCGCACACCAATTGTCTGTGAGCTTCTTCACACTCCACTCGACATTTCTTCTGCAGGGACTTCAGGAGCTCCTCCATCGTCATGGTGCTGGGGAGGGGAGGCACGCCACAGAGAAACCCACTTAACAACCTCTCCAATGCAGATTACACAGAATGGGTCAACTTTAAATAAACACAACTGCACACTGTTTAATTGACAAAAAGCTTGCTGCGGTCTATTACCGTTACTAATGCTGCGATATTCCTTTCAGTCTAGCAAGATTGTTAATTAACCGCTGCAGCTGCCTTCAGAAAAAGACATCTATCCTCGCCTACAAGCGCCTTGAAAACATAATACCAAGTGTCATTATGCTCAGATATACCTTTTCTGCAGAGGCAGGAACTCCCCCCTCACAGCCTGGGGATGGCAGCAGGCCTGGCGCAGCCTCAGCAGCGGACACAGGATGGTGTTGACGGTGCGGCGGTCGAGGCTGCCAAGTTTCAGGCTCCAGTCGGAGATCTTCCTGAGTTTGACCAGAGCGTCCTGGGAGCAGACTTCATGCTGACGGTGGTAGAAATGACCCTCAACGGGGGAGAAGTGTAGCCAGTGCACCTCCTCTGTCTGAGGGGGAATCTGGATCTGGAAAAACAGAGGCAGAAAAAAGAATAATCAAACACACTTTAACTACATTTAAACTAACTACATCAGGAAGAATGTCTTTTTTGGTTGACTTAAACTATTGATTGTTAGAATTGGTAATAATAACGCTAAAAAGAGATGAGATGCTAAAATTTTATAGTCATACCTGATCAATTACGTCTTTTTTAGCCGATCGCCATAATAGTTGAGCAATTACGTAGTATAGCGGCTCTGTGTTTCCACGGCGATAAGGGCGATAGAGCAGCTGGTCCCACCAGTGTTTTACCCAGTATGGGTCGACTCCCAGGAAAAGTATGAGGCCGTACAGATCTAGACAGAGAACAAACTCGATTTAGGAAAGAACATTTTGTTACTATTATGATTTGTTTTTCTCATGCAGACTTTCATGATACTTCAAAATTGTAGAGAGCCTGAAGATAATATTTCGTCATATTTTGAAATTCTTCATATTACCCTCTAAGCCTCTCTGGACAGGAGTGCCGCTGACACACCAGCGGTTGACAGACGCAAGACGCAGAGCCATTTCTGCAGCCTGTCAGGAAAAGAGATGGGAGTATAAACAAAGTTTCAACAAACTGAAATAAAACTCTATAAAATACATTGTTTAGTATCTCAGAAACAAAGTATGAATTAACAAGGTCCCTTAACAAAAGAAAACAACATCCGAGTATTACATGGAAAAACTAGCCTCAGGAACCTTTGGACTATACTCCGTGAAAGACAAAAAGCCTCATTATCTTGTAGTGTAACTGGATTCCCTTAAACTCACCTTCGCGGTGGGACATTCAACCATCTGAGCCTCGTCTAGACAGATGCGCCACCACTCCACAGCCACCAGAGGACTGGGCACGGCCATGTAGCGCTTCTGGTTGCGGAAGCGTCGTCCGTCTTTGCTGTTGCTGTGGGGAATGTCGACGTAGTTGAGCTCCGACCGCAGCACGTCGTAGGTGGTGATGACCACATCCTGCTCAGCGAGCATATGAGGCTGGATGAATCCATGCTTCTTTACACCCTGATACACCTGAGAGAAAAGGAGTTAGGTTTGTTAGTAAAGTACTTCATGCTTTGTCAAAAGGTGATTTTCAGAATGAAGTCGAGCCAATTTTTATGTATATAGAACAATATCTCAAATAACAAATCAACATCCTCTATCCTTCAACCCTCCATTTAAATAAGGAAAAACTCTCCAGAAAATCCTTTAACAGGGAAAAAATGTAAGAAACCTCAGGAAGAGCAACAGAGGTTAAAATAATAGAGACTGAGATAAAGAGGACAGAAGTGTATACATGCATTAAGAAAGAATAAAATCCAGCCAAGTGGCACTCAGGGACCTGTTAAAGCATGAATGAAACTGTCTTAAACTAAATGTACCAAATTTCAACCATGTGTAAAAAACATAACAGCTGCAATAAATGGAACGTAAAGAAAGCATCTGCGGCAGAGAACACAACAGCACACTTATCCGCCTTAACTGTGTAAAACATTTGAGTTGAAGGGCTGCGTGTAAGTACTTCTAACTATTAATGTTATGTATTATGACTTGTTAGCTCTCATTAAACACACAGGCTGCAAATATCACTCTTCTACCTGCCTACCAAGCACACTAAGTAATGGCATCTCAGGGTTAGGGATCTGCTTTGGTGCTACTATCCATGACAGAAATGTGTGTATTTGTGATATTTTGGTGGTCTGAGGCCCTGCGGTGGTCCTTAAGAGGTTTCCAAGAGTTTTCAATGGATAAAAGAACAGCATAATTGGCTTCCAACTACACTGCTCAAGTCAGATTTAGAACAGGTTTCTATTGAATTCAACCCTTTTGAGCTGGAGAAACTCATTTTTAAAAGTTCTACAGAAAATATATCCATTTCTAGTTCGATATTAAACCAAAAAAGTGAGAAATAACATAACATCTGGCACTAAGGTGCACAGATTTTGGATTCAAATAAAAACATCTATCAAAAGACTCCATCTACTTTCTCACCAGCACTCGGAGTGAGGAGGACCTGATGTGCCGGTTGATCTCCTCCACCCACTGGTGGCAGATGGAGCTCGGGGAGATGATGAGGGTTGCACCAGTGGACACGGGTTTCATGGCTACCAGGCAGTGGGGGCAGTAGAAAGGCGTCGTTTCAAGGCTTTCCTCTTTGTAGTTAACACAGTCCGCATGCTGCCACAGCTGACAGTTCATACACTGGACGCGGGCCTTGTAGTCAATGATGCCTAGTTCGCCGCAGATGCACTCAAAGCGGTAGTCTGGGGTGTTGAAAGGGACGACAGACGCTCTGGTGGGGGGTTCTGTGTCCTCCTGTGAGTCAGACTGTGGAGCTTCTCCCCTTTCTACAGGCGGATCATACATTCTCTGCACGTGCTGTGTGCCCGACTCACTTTTATCCTGAGACTGTAAGGCTGCCGTGGACACATCCAGCGTGTCATCTGACTGATCCGCTTTCTCATTCAGACTTTCATCCCATTCCGTCTTTGTTTGGGTTTCCTCGGGTTCAGGACAGTCAGAGGTAGGAGAGTGCAGATCTCTTTGATCTTCCGTAAGTGAGTTTTGCAGAGCTGCTTCTGCTTTCTCCTTTGCTCGTCTCTGAAACGTTTTCCTGGGCGTGCTCTCTGTGTTTTTTATATTCTAACAAAGAGGAGAACAGACAACTTAGACAACACAACAAGGTGTCATTTGTAGCATAAAACAATCACATTAAAAGCTATTTATTCTTACAGATTTGGATGCTCCTGCTAATGTCTTCTTTGTTTCTTTATATTTCTTTCCCAGCTTGAACGACCCGGCCAAGCCACGACCTTTGACCCTGTCAACCAGGCCTTCATCTATCAGCTTTGCCAGCGTTTTCCTGATGTGGTTGCGGTTCTTTAAGAGGTCATAACCATAAGTGGCACGGATGTAGGTGAAAACTGCATTGACTGAGGCTCCTTTGCCAGATCTCATTTCCTTTATTGCTGTGAGCAGCATGACACGAACAGCTGCAGGAAAATGACAAAAACATCTTGTAAAATCAAACCACAACGCCAAGAAAACTTGTGTTGTCTGAGAGCACTGTGAGTGACATACTTGGGTAGGATATTTTTATTTTAGGTTGAGCTTCGGACTTGCAGTGGATAACTTTCTTTCTTTCTAGTGGAGGAGGAGGTACGAAGTAATTCACAGATTTTCCCTACAAAACCAGAAGAGAAAGGATTTAAGTAAATAACATTTGACGTTTTCACAATTTACCCGATGCCTTTGAGATAAATCATACATCATATACAACTGTTGATAATCATCTATAACACAACTGTGGTAAAAAAAAAATGAGATAAAAAATATTGCACTAGTGAGATTTATTTTTAACTGGAGTTGCCTACTGTTCCTCACCACAGGCAGGGTGAGGGCCTCCTGTTCCAGGTCCTGCCGGGTGTGAAACAGAATGAGAGCCAGAACTTCCACCGTCTTTCCAAGCCCCATCTCATCAGCCAGGATCCCACCAGGCCACTCGACACCAGCCAGAGGAAACTCTCGGATTAAGCTGAAAGAAAAAGAATAAGTACTATGATGAAAATCTACGATACCTGGTTAAAGTATTGCTGGGAATATCCATTTGATATTTGCAACAAAACACAAGTAGCTACACATCCACAGAAAGATGTGATGATAGCAGTTATAAAGGGTCAATTCAACCACTAAGACACATTTTCACCTACTGGTGTCTCGCCATGCAAATAACTTCGGTTTTATGTGTTAAGGTTTTGACATATCTGCCTCTAAAACCTCTTCCGCAGCCCCTATGAAGTGGAAGTGAATTATTCTTGGAGCTCAAACAATTAACTCAACAGCAATGTGTTTTTCTGAATACACCATCCTCGAAATTATCTGCATGGGTACCACAAGAAGTAAGTGAGAAAAAATGTGTTTTTTGGGTTTTTTTTTTGTGATTTTGGTGAAATGACTCTTTAACATGAAGGGATCAAGTCCTTACCAGCCGGTAAATGGGTTGTAGAACAACTTCTTGCCACACAAAGTGACCAACTCCCGCCAGAGGAAATGCAGTAATGGTTCTGGAAAGAAATAGTAAATATCTCACTTGCAAAGCTTCAGCAAGATAATTTCTGTTCTTACTGAACCCGACAGTCAAAAAATGTATGTTACGCTTTAGAAAACTGTTGGCAATTTAAGAAATATTAATATATACTGTACATGATATGTACTTAATGGGCTACAGAGTGTAAAACTAATGTGTTCCACTAAGCTCCCCCAACAATCTCAAGTGTTCAATGACAGATTAACTGTGAAGATTACTACATCCAACAGTCAATATATCTACTCGAGAAAGGTTAATGTGGTGTGCCCCGGTATCCCTACCACATAACCATTAACCACAACGTCCACGGTTCATATGTCATATCCTTCACTCAGGTTTCCTGATGTTTGCAGCAGGGAAATCGGGGCATCGATGTGCAACTGTACTTCAGAAGATGAACAAACCTTTTGGTGAAGTATTCTTGGATTTCTCTCTCCTCAGCATCCAGTTGACGGCCTGACTCTGATAGGGTCTGAGCACAGGAATAAGAGCTTTGTGTTGGACGTCATAGGTCACATCCTGGCTCTCTGTCTGGTGCAGATGCCTGACGTAGTCATAAAGCTCCTCGATGTTCTGCCTCTCCAGGTCGGTGTCACATTCCTCTTCATCATTCTCCACCACTTCTACACGGAAAACATCACAGAGAAAAAGAAGTATTGCTGGACAAGAAGGTTATATATCTCAACCCCACACTGCTTTCATTTTAAGCTTCACGATGAAGTCACAGCATGAGTCAGACATTAAGACCAGACACTTACCGGGGATAATGAAGTCGTAGAAATACTCCATTAACTTCTGCATCAGTTGATTCGCTTTCTTAAGCCGAGCATTTCCCTCACTGAGAAACTCAGGTTTCCCGAGCCCAGTTTCCACCAAGTAAATCCCCACCTGCCAGAAACAAACAAACAACAGCTGAAGTAACAAATGTCAAATTACAACATCGTTGCCATCTCAACCTACGACGACAACAGTTGATTTGACTGATTGGGACAACATCTGTGAGGATGAATAATGATTAAAAGGTGACATTTGTTGCATCACCCTCGCCCTTCATTTCTTGTTAATTTTCTACTATCAACTCTCTAATAAAGGCATAAATGTCCAAAAACATCTGGATGAAAAAAAAGAAAGCCTGCAGATGGTTAGCAAGACGTCTACTTCATAAACACAAGAAGAGCAATATGTAGTCCATTTTAAAGCAGGTATATAACCATATAAACAATGTAAAACTAAATATTTTCTTTGTTTTCTTGATCTGGAGGTGAGACATGTAATGTTTGGACATAGAAAAACTAATGACTGACAACCAGAATTAAAGTTAAGATGGTTAGATACAATCATTAATGTTTTTAAAATATTACATGACATATTTCAGGTAGCATTTTTTCTTACAATCGAGTGTAATGACTGAAATGATACAGATAAATTTGCAGTTTTGTTTGTTTTCATAATTTGTACTACAACATCTTGCACACACATGCAGTATTACCATAAACGTTTGCTGTTAATCATATGTTTATATAACTATCAGATGATGAATCTAAACATTAAACAAAGTAAAACTGTTCTCGAGAGAATATTTTTCATTCTATCCCATCAGAAATGTCATTCATACCCTGAGTGACTCCTCTTTTTCCTGGTGACAGAGCTGCACCACCCTCCTCTTCTGCAGCCAGTCGAGGTCCTCCAGTGGGATCCTGCTGAGACTGTACTCCACCGTGCAAGTGTCCTCATCACGTCTCCACTGCTGCCCCGAGCTCTCATCACAGCTGCTGTAACTGAGGCAGAGCTGGTCACCCATCCTGTGGAGCTCGAACGCTCTCTGTTCACAGTCAGATGGGAGCCAAGCCGGCCGGACACTGAACTCCCCGATGAGCGCCTTCCACGTGTGACTCAGTTTTGACGCCGGCAGCACCGTGAGTGCCAGAGAGGCTGAGGCAGAGGTGCAGTCCGATGATGTGCCGGGAAGTTCGTCTGCAAACTGGACAGAGCGAGTGCAGGTGGCCTCTGAGATGTCCTCGCTGGCGGAGAGGAAGGAGCTGCTGGGAGCGGGTTCGACAGGAAGAATGGAGCAGGTTGGTGTCTGGTCATCATCACCCTGGATCACCTCAGTCCTCCGGTCCTCCAGCATGTTCCAGTTCAACTTCTTTTTGGCCTCTTCATCCACCCTCACAGGAGGGGCCCTCTTTCTACGGCTACTCATGGTTATATTCTACAAGGAAAGCAAATAATTTATTTATTACAAAGGCAATTCTACTTAAAATGTATTAATATTGTCCTTTTTTAAAACCAGACAGGCCACTGATGACAGTTTTCGAATATCAAAATCAAAATATCTTGGCAGTCAAAACCCCTTTAAGTGAAGCAATATTTACTCGTGACCCCTAAAACAGGCTTCCTGAATGGGTCAATGAAAAAACTCTGAAAAAAGGAGAGGAGCTATGAAATGCAAAAAAGTGAGAGAACATATGTGCACAAGTACAGCACTACATGACATGAAGAACACAAAGAAGGCTTGGATGAGCAGCTACTCTGGATTGCCACATGTTTCAAGCTTGGAGCTCTTCCTCAGGCAGCATCGATGCTTTGTGCACATATTGAACATATTAAATTCTCTCACTTTCCTCCTTTTTCAAAAGATTTTTTAAAAGCCTAAAGAGAAAAAATATATACAGCACTGTGCAAAAAGTTTTAGGCACTTTAGATGTTTAGATTCTTATCAAGTATGCTATACCATCAGGGAGGCACGTGATCAGCCCCAAATTCATTCTGCAGCATGACAATGACCCCAAACATACAGCCAGGGTCATAAAGAACTATCTTCATTGACAAGAAGAACAAGGAGTCCTGCTACAGATGGTTTGGCCCCAACAGAGTCCTGATCTCAACATCATGGGATTACATGAAGAGACAGATGCAACTGAGACGCCTAAATCCACAGTGGCAACTTCTCCAAGAACAATCAACCTGCTGAATACTGTGAAAAGTTGTGTGCAGGTGTGCTGAGGAGAACTGCTGCTGTTTTAAAGGCAAAGCGTGCTCACACCAAATATTGATTTGATTTAGGTTTTCTCTGTTTACTAAACTTTGTTGTGTGATAAATAAAAATGATCATAGCATCCTCACTTTACTTTTAGTGCCTAACACTTTTGCACAGTACTGTAAATATTCAGTATTTCACAAGAAAAAGCAGAATTTAGATAAAAGTCAGAGGAAATAAACCAAATTTTGTGCAACACATTTTATTTCTTATTTCTCAAATCATTTGGGGATTTTAAGATTTTATTTTAGGTTGCCTTGCAGTTCCACTCATGCAGACACTAAGATTTTCCAAATTCAGACATGTTATTAAAGGATGGATTCACAATTTTTCAAGTCTGTCTTAAAACAACAATCAGGTGTCCATATGAACACTGAAAGAGGTTTTCTTGTAATCATTCCTCCTGTTCATACCAACCATTACAAGATCCCCTTCAAATATGCTTTCAATGTAAGTGAATGGAAGTCATGGGAGCCCAGAATCCTCATTTTGTGCAAAAATGCATTTAAAAGTTTATCTGAAGCTTACATGAGGCCTCAGTAGTCTGAGTTAGTCATATCAAGTGGATATCTGCCACATTTACAGTCTTTTTAGCATCAATTTCCCTCTTTGTGTTTCCTCAGATAGTGTTTCCCTGTTGGACTGTGGTGGAAGGATAGTAACAAAAAGAGGGACTTTGGCACTAAAAAGACCGTAACATTGAAAGATATCTACTTGATTTGACTAATTTGGACTTCTGAAGCTTCATATTAGCTTCAGATAAACTTTCAAATGCATTTTTGCACAGAAGGAGGCTTGTAGATTTCGGCCTCCATCACTTACATTGTAAGTGCATTATGAAGGGATCTTCTAATGGTCAGTATGAACAAGAGGAAAGATTTTGGCACGAAAAATCTATTTCAGAGTTCATTTGGGCACCTGACTGTTGTTTTAAGACAGACTTGAAAAAATTGTGAACCCGTCCTATAAATAGTGGCTTATTACCACACTGAACTAATGGTTTATCAATATTATATTAGAGACATTTGCTAGTTGATATATCTGCGTTTTCAGTGGCATCCTGTATCTTTATCTACACCAGCTAATGTCGCTGCTTGTGTATTAGAGGTATTATTATCAAGCTTTAGTTCACATGTAATGCAACTAGCTAACAAGTTACTGTTTTTAAAAGTTCAAACAGACATCAGCGCTAATTTATATGAACATCGTTACGTTAAACAATGAAACACTTCATTTCGCGGCATATTTTATCATTTGAATCAGATAAAAACGAGCACATTTACTTTTTAAGGCCGCTCCGACTTCTATCGCTGTGTTATTAAACGTTTCATATCCCTGCAGATCCGGATAATCTGGCTGAAATGCACCAAAACACACTTCATTACCGACTCCGGTTGTTGCTGTTCGCCATTTTTAAATACAGGAAGTGAGGTCTTCTTCTTCTTCGTCTTCTTGTTTTACGGCGGTTGGCATCAAGCTCATTGGCGCATTACCGTCACCTTTTGCTCCGGAGTGTGACTCAGACAATAGACTTGCACTCTAAATCCCTACATAAACAAACAAAGAAACAAAGAAACAAAAAACAAATAAATAATATGAAATTATTTGATATTATTGTCTTTGTATTTTGTATTTTTAGTCACAAGACTTTTATATTTTGTATTATAATTTCAAATCTCTCAGGTTTCAGTTAGTGCTGTCAAAGCTTTTCGCCACTTTATTACTATGCTATTATGAAAACCAAGTCATATTTAAATGTCCTTATTCTATATGAAACATTTGTTTATCTATAGCCTAAGCATTTTTTGTTTCTAAGCTACTTTTTCCTTTAATTTAATTTAATTTAGATACTTAGAATTTGCGTCTTAAATTTATTTCTGTAAACAAACAATATTAAGAAATGTTTCTTTAAAATACTTTTAGAAATAACCCAGAGACATATATGAAGAAACGCCTGAGAATAGATTTCCCCTCATGTGTTCTGCTCTCCTTCTTTATGTTTTTATTTAATAGTTTTTATGACTTTTAATATCATATATGTTATAATGATATAAACTATATCTTTAGCACTATCTTATAATTAAAGTTCTTATTACGACAGACGACAGACAGACATATGACAGACATAATGAAACACACAATCAGATACAGTACAGTTACAGTAAATCAATGAAAAATAAGTAACAGAACAAACTGAAGAAAACAAAACAAAATAAATCTTGGCAAACAGAATCAGCTACAAGTCCAGTAAAAAACACAAACAAACAGTAAACTGTGGAGACAAATGAGGAATTAAAAAAAAAATAAGGGGTCACCATGTAGGCTATCAATAAGTGGGGTGGCTCATTTTCCTTAAAAACAACAACAACAACAACAACAACAACAACAACAACAACAAAAATTGTAGGAATACTAACTTCCTGTTAGTCTCCTTCCTTCATATACATCAGAAAATTAGATCAAACTTCATAAAACTTTCCTTGGCAATGATTAGTCCTTGCACTTAGAGATTTTCACACTATTTTGAACGTTTTACCCTTATATTACCACGTCATAATCTGACACTGTATATTAATCTTTAGTTTTTTGCAGTACCGGTTATTAGCCACACGGTGGCAGCAAAGCACGATCTTTTAATGTCTGCGGCGCCGGACTGCAGGTGCATCATATCTGTCACTGTCAAACACGACGCAGCAGCACTAATTCATGTGAAGTTTGACCAGTTCCTTCACAGTTTTTATCGGGACTCTAAACACCTTCACATTTACCATAAAAATACTTTAGTTTACATGTTTTGGGGGGGTTTCTGCCATCCTCAAATGCTTACATTGTTTCCTATATGCACTTTCAATATTTTCCTCTCAAATATGCCATTAATCGAAGTGACATTTTCTGAGACATCCCTGATGACGTGCTCCAAGAGCTTCAAATCAGGGGCACTGCAGTGAGTGTGACCCGCTTTCAAGATGCAGTGATGAGGAGAAGAAGAAGGGGGCACCTCATGATCAGTGCAGAGAGAGAGAGAGAGAGAGAGGGAGAGAGAGAGAGAGAGACTCAGTCCCAGTGTTTTCACAGCAGAAGCTGGAGTCCAGTCTGGCTGCTACAGAAGAGACACAGACCCGCTATGTCCCGAAATGCCTGCTGCAGGTAGGTAAAGTCATGCCAGTGATTAGGCGTGGTGCTTTGCAGACACACAGACTTAAAACGGGAGCGTTTTCCTAAACCTGCTCGAGTATTCAGTCAGATCTGTCAATTAAGCTTCACCCTTTAATTGGGATGCATTTGCATGTAGGTGACGATGTTGGGAAATGTGTCCTATAAATGACACCGGTTGTGGAGCTGGAGTCAGCTGGCAGACCGTAAAAAAAATAGGATTCAGACACTTCGCAGTCTTCTGTGGGATTATCTTGAGGGGTAAAAGTTGAATAAACAGTCGCAGGATGAAATTGATCGTCTCGGAGAAACAGAATCAGCCGAGAGATCCACAAAAACAGCAGAGGCAGCTGTCCATGGTGCTGAAACCCAAAATGTTTATCTATCATATACAAGCAACTTTTTATCCCAAAGATTCCCAAGAGAAAAAATCCAAAGATTCAAAATTTAGTGTCTGTAAAGCCTTGTTAGGCTTGATCACTGCTGATATTAATTGTTTTAATTGCATCTTGTAGGTCTTTAGTCACTTCACAGCAAGATCACTGCTATATTTTTGCTTTTTTGCATGTTTTATGTACTGTGAGTCGATTTTCACACTGTTTTTGCATGTTATGTGATAGAAAAGATAGGAGCTATTCTATGTTTTAAACATTTAAGTGTGTTATGATGTGATTGATTCAATGAAACAACAGTTACATGGGTAAAAAAAAAAAAAGAAAAAGGAATGGTGCACATGTGATAAACAGGGATTAATGCTCCATGTCTCCCATACAGAGTGACAACAGAGAAGGAGAAGCAGCTGAGTTAACTGCCATTTCACCCAAAAGAGGATTGATGGACCTCCATTATGGCCAAGTGGACATGATTCTACATTCAGCACCTGTGGCACAATGTCGAATATGATCTATCTGACTGCAATAAGCGTTTTGTACTTGCCTGTTTTACTGTTTGAGGCTTTCGTTTTGTCCAAAGGCAAGTATGAGAGGTCAGTTGTGCCGAGCTCTGCCTCTCGCCTGGTGGCCAGGATGGACGGGGATATTATAATCGGGGCCCTCTTCTCTGTTCACCACCAGCCTTCGGCTGAGAAGGTGGCAGATAGGAAATGCGGGGAGATCCGCGAGCAGTACGGCATCCAAAGAGTGGAGGCCATGTTCTACACTTTGGATCAGATTAACTCGGACCCAAACCTGTTACCCAACATCACCCTGGGCTGTGAGATCAGGGACTCCTGCTGGCATTCCTCTGTGGCTCTGGAGCAGAGCATCGAGTTCATACGAGACTCTCTCATTTCCATCCGGGATGACATGGACGGCGCCAGGTGGTGCATCGAAGGGGTACCTTCCAGTCAGCCGCCACCAACCAAGAAGCCCATCGCAGGGGTCATCGGGCCTGGCTCAAGCTCAGTTGCGATTCAAGTCCAAAACCTTCTGCAGCTGTTCAACATCCCACAGATTGCCTACTCTGCAACCAGTATTGACCTTAGTGACAAGACGTTATTCAAGTACTTCCTCAGAGTTGTGCCTTCAGACACTCTTCAAGCCAGGGCGCTTTTGGACATTGTCAAACGATACAACTGGACCTATGTGTCTGCAGTGCACACAGAGGGTAAGACACCTTTCCCTTAATAAATTAACAGCCCTCTCTTCTTTGCACGACAGGAGCAGGAGGGTGAACAGGAAATTATAGACAAGAAGACACCGGAAAGAAGGTCCACATTGTGGCACAGATACACAGAGGCTGTTAGCCATCTCTTAGCACTATCTGATTGAATCAATGTTGTTGTATTCTGCTGCAGTATTGTAACTGATGTTTATCTTGTGCATTATGTAGACTGCTGTTCTAACAGCATGTGGCTGCAGACAGTATTGTGTTTTGTAAAACCTATTCACATGATATGAATATAAATAGAGGGTTAGTTGAGAGGAGGAAAGAGGAAATCGTGTTCTCCACACTGACGCAAACTGAGAAACTCTTTTGTGAGGTCTGGTATTCCATTCTGTCCATTTTATGCATCAATACCATGAAGACACACATTACTTACTAATTTATATACTAAATACCTTCCTACATACATTCTTTTCTTTTTTCCTTTTCCTTAAATCTGCCTCAGTAAAGTAAGAATTCTTTGTCTGTTTCTCCTGCAGGTATTAGCAGCTGTTGCAACCAGCGTTTGACCTGCATAAAAAGCTCTTGTTCTATTTTGTATTTAATTATCACTGCAGGCTTATACTGCAGCTTTGCCATAAAAGATCATTTTCCCCACAAATCCATCAGTCTGTTATACAAAAACCATCCTTTTGCATTACATTTCAGTGCATGGTAACAAATAACATTTAACAGATGATATACTGACATCTGCATTTCTTTTATAAGCATATAAATTATGATTCAAAAGTAATTAAGATTCCACCCACACCATCAGAAAGAGTAAAATGTGATATGCATACCTGAAATACCCGTAAAGCAAGTGTTGCAAATCTTTCATCTGTTTCTTACTGAGGGGGTGTGAGGTTGTGATAAGCTGATAAAAATCCAATCAAATCCTGGCAAACTTTCTTTGTTTACTGCAATAATATAAATAGGTGCTGTAGGTATTGGATTAATATTAAAGAAGCAGATAGATGTTAATCTAAATACTAAAGCTTTGACTAAAGACTTTGTTGTTGGGTTTATCAGTGATCCTGTAGTCCGTACTGCAGCTGATTGGCTGTCTGGACAGGCAACCTAAAACTGACAAGTGCTCCCCTCGTCCTCAGATACCGCTGTCGAGGTCACCTTAACCCTGTTTGCTCCAGTTGTGCCGCTCTTGATTCCATAAAAAGACGTCTTGAGACGTAATGGGACACTTAAATACAGAAGGAAGAGGCATGTGCGCTCAGCAAACCTTCCCTGAAGAATTTCAGTTTAAAAAAAGATCATTTGACATTTAAACGATCTGGAATATTGAATGTAGAGAACTTGAAAACCCACTGATTCTTTTTTTTTTCCAGTGAATGAAACTAACAGTTCCTCTTGTCTCTTTCAGGTAACTATGGGGAGAGTGGGATGGAGGTGTTCAAAGAGCTCGCCTCGCAGGAAGGCCTCTGCCTTTCCCATTCTGACAAGATCTACAGCAACGCTGGGGAGAAGCACTTCGACAGGCTGCTGCGGAAGCTGCGTGAGCGTCTGCCTAAAGCCAGAGTTGTTGTTTGCTTCTGTGAAGGCATGACAGTCCGAGGGCTGCTCATGGCCATGAGGCGGCTCGGAGTAGCCGGAGAGTTCCTCCTAATTGGCAGGTTTGTTAGAGAATGTTTTCCCACGGGGCTTTCAGCTTTGTCTGTCATGTTTTTTTGGGAGGGTTGAAAAGTACACAAGTTTTCAAACAAGATTTTTTTTTTCTCCTAGAATGATGAAAATAACTTTTTCTCTCAGTGGGTTTCTTTACAGTGAGTTTGTGAAACTTATGAAATGTAAAGTTTGATCAAAAACAGAAAAAAAGGCTCAAAATTAGTCAGATTTGTCAGCTGTTTGTGCTACATGAATTGAGTACATTTGTGATGATAATGAAGGTAATTGTAGTACAAAACAGTTGCACTGTAAGATCCATTTAGTTGCAGTTCTGGAGCTTTCGATCATATCACACAATCTTAGTAGATGGAGTTTGCCTATTTGTTATGAGAATTTTAGTTGTTCAAATTTAAAATTTTATGAGCACTTTAAGGACTTTTTGTCCATGTTGTCTTAAAGGTTGAGACTTAAAATTCATATTTGACCTTGAAAAGAACAATTGACAATATAGTTTCACCACAGGGTCCATTTAGTAGCTTTTCTTAGAGATGGAGTTTGCCCAGTTGTTAAAGGGACTGTCAATGTTCAAATTTTTATTTTTTGTTTAACCATTTTTTGTCCATGTTGGCCTTAAAGTTGAAACTGAAAATTCATACCTGACCTTGAAAACAGCATTTGACAAAATAATCTCAATGCAAGGTCCATTTAGTAGCAGTTCTGGAGCTTTAGATCATAACACATGATCTTAGTAGATGGAGTTTGCCTAGCTCTTAGGGGAATTGTACATGTTAAAATGTTCATTTTCCTGAACAATTTAAGCACTTTTTGTTAACTTTTTGTTTTCTCATATTCATTATTTTCCAAAAGTATTGCATTTTTATTGCAATTCTGTGAGGAAAATACAGATGTTGAATTCCATGTTATAGCATTCAGCTGCACACAGGATGGTATGCACAAAGTTCATATGGAACCGAAATACTCTTTTTTCCTACTGGGAGTAGAGTTCCTCTGAAAGCAGAAGATGCTTTGAGTCAGCTCAGTAATGAATAATGCATCCATGCAGCGAGCTCTCCCTCTCCCTGTCAGATCACAGGCAGGATGGGCTAATATGGGACAGCACCTCCAGCATAAGCTGGGGAGTGTGGTGTAGTGAACATCAAAGCTCATATCAGCACTTACACCAGACATTCCATCTTTGTGGAGTCTCAGCTCACCTCAAGTCCTGTTAGGAATAGTTGCAGCACCTGAAACGAGGCTACGATAAAAAGCTCGCTATGGTTAATTTACTGAGAGTGGTTCATTAACGTGTGGCTGTGTTATTCACAAAGGCAGATGAGAAGTAGAGTCGGAACCCCGTCCTCCAAACCAAATGATGAAACGCATGTATGAAAAAATGGAGCGTTTTATAGCCTAAACTCGCTCTCACCCCTTCCACTTGAATTTGCACTGCTGCTAAAGTCTCCACGGATGATAAGGAGGGCGTGAGTTTAGGGTAGAGTAGAGGGAGTGTGTGTGTGTGTTTTTTTTTTCTGGGTCAAGGAGACTACTGAAAAAGGAAAATGTTTTTTAGAGCAATGCAGCAAACGAACACATGCAGGTCCATGCAATGGGCCAATCGAAATGCCTGAGGTGCTGGTCATCAGCCATCCATCCTCTGCTGTGTGGAGGATGAAAGAAATGGCTGTTCTCACACCGCAGATCCCACACATCACAAACAACAGAGAACTCATTTGATCAAGTCTCAAGTGAATCTCGCATTACTTTGGAGATGAAAAAAGAATAAATCAGGTTTTTTAGCCTGTGCTTGACAAACATTTATCCTCAATTCTGACTTCAAATGTCTTTCCCCTGGATGAATTATTTCATAAAATCATAATTCAGATTTACATAACTACACTGCACTATACAACATCAATAACGCCCCCTTCTCCCAAATTAAATACTCCAAAAATATGGGATATAAATGTGTACAGTGCGTTTTGTGTGCTGACGTCAGAGCTGTAGGTTTTTGGCTCACCCAGTGTTGGACTGGGGGGAGTGTGATGCTGAGAAGCAGATGGCCAGGTACTGTTGATACTGTCACACTGGACAACCATTGTCAGTTCATTCTTGAAGTTCAAGCCAAGCCAAACGTGCTGTTGGCTTGGCTTTTAGCCTTCTCAAACCAAATGTGATGAGAAGGCTGGTACTGATAATTTTGTCCTGTTAATGAACAGTAGTTTGTGCAGTATTCAGTATCTTTAAATTATTCTGATTTCTATCGTTTTGCCCCAGCTTTATTGTTCTCTTCACAGGGTCGAAAGCTTTTAAGGCTGCATTTTTACCAATATTTTAACACTTAAACCCTCTACTGACTGTGGAGGGTTTCAGTAGTTAGTTAATGAGGTGATACTCACTACAGCTGCTCAACAGAAAGATGGTGAGACAAGTATGCCTTTAAAACACAAAATTATGCAAAATAGAAAATGATTTATACACAAGACTCTACATCCATGCTAGCTGCTCTGTGAGACTGTACTTATGAACAGCGATGCTTTGAAGCAAATGCTAAAGTTAACATGCTCACAGTGACAATGCTAACACGTTGGTGTTTAGCAGGTATAATGTTTACCATGTTCACGATTTTACTTTAGCATGCTAGCATGAGGTTGATGGGGAATGTCGATAGTTTTGCAGGTGTTTGGTCATAAACATTAAGTATGGACAAATTAAAACCTGAGGGTGGAGCTAGATGAAAAGTTGGGGGTCACCAAACATTATTCAAATTCATCTTTTGATAACCATGAATGTCTCGCTCAAATTACATGGCAATCAATCTGACAGTTGATGAGACATTTTACGCAAAACTACAAATGTGAATCTTGTGGTATTAGAGGAAACATCAGGGGATCACCAAAGTGTCGTAACCTGGCTCCTAGACCATGACAAATACACGAATAGACACAACAGATGGCGGTAAAATTAAAGGTATTCACTATAACAAAGTAAACAATTGAAGAAATTACTACAAATATGGAGTGTGTCAGTCAGTAACATCAGTGATGTAAATGTGAGTGCGTGGGCAGTGGGGTGTAAGGTGTTGTGAAGCAAAAACAAAACTAAAGTCAAACAAAAAGCACAAAGAGAGTGAGCACAAACATCGCTGGTAGTTGACCTTTTTATCCTCTGGGAGCATTAAGCCCAGGTGCTCAGAATCTGGTTGGCAGGGGCTGTCACCAAAGTCATAAGGATTCATCCTCTGGGGACCATGTATTTACTGGTGATTCATAAAATAGTTGTTGAGGTAATTCAGTCTGGACTGGAGTGGTCATTGCCATCCCATGCATGCTGCTAGCATGGCTAAAGAAGACAATGAACATGAATGTGTACAACTCACCAAAATCACTTTATAAAATTTATAGTGTAGGAAGAAAATAAAACCTGATTGCAGGTTTTACAGCGTGTTTTTGTGTTGCTGTTGTCGGGCTCACGTTGGGTTAAATTATCAGTCAGCAAAAATATATTAGTATAACCGAACTGTCTTCTAAAGGTGTTTTGTGCCGATTTGTTTTAATTGTCACAGCTTATGAAAACATGAAAATCTTTTTAAAATTTGGTTGCTTCCACGTAGGAAAAAAATGTTTGTAATGTTTTATTAATGTGTAGTTGCATTCTAGGGAGCTGTTTTCAATGCCAAATCATCCTTGGAACGATGCTATTTCAGGCCGCTCCATATCCGTTTTTCTCCCTCCTTGCTTTCTCACTCGTGCAAGTACAGTATCACATGTAAATATCACAGATTTAATCCCACACTGCATAATGCTGCTTTAAAAATACTCAAGCTGCATTTGCAACTCAAATGAAGGCAGCTTGTTTTTTTTGTTTTTTTTTATGGATTATGATTCAAATTCAAATGTCAAACAAAAGCTTTTTGTCTCACCCACCTGATCTTTTTATGAGAGGGTTAAATGTAGAATTGATTTTCAAATGGCCAAGCTTATAAACTATAAATACGAATTGTGACCAGCAAAGATACAAAATCACGTTTGAGAGTCTGAGTCTATGCGGAGGTTTGGAGCTCGTTTCTTTTTCCAGGGCAGATTGTACTGCTACAGCACTAATCTGTGAATTCTCACTGGACTTGCGATTGTGTCTGTGGACTTTTTTTTTTTTTTTTTTTTTTTCTTTCTGCAAGTACATTGAGCACTCCACGCCCCTCAGCGGGAAGGCTGAAAGGGAAACAAAGTCAGGGAAACAAAAGGGAGAAGGGTTTTGCTGCAGGATTCAGTCTGCTGGTTTGCATGTGGCTTCAAACACGACACCATCTCAGGCTTTTGGAGCTATAATAGAATCATAACAACAAGAATTTAACATTTTTCTTTTGCCAGACACTGACTATTCTTTTATTACGTGTTATAAAATTCAGAAAATTTGTTAGCAGCAAAAAGATTTCATATTATTTGACTTCAAATAGCTGTTAGGGTTTAAATCTGAGCATAAATCTTGAATCTTGTTCTTTTCTATCTATTTGACTGCTTTTCAAAAAGGCTTGTTAAAACCCAAATCTGACAGCCTTCTTAGTCCACATGTGAGCATGTAATCCTGCATAACACCAGTTTGTGGCTTTAGTTAAGCACCTGGTTTTCTGGTGAACTTTGTTAAAAACCCAGAGGGTCATTTAAGAACACCTCCTTTCTGAAGGTATTTCCAGAATCCTCAAAAACTCTTACAACCATCAGGATGGAAAAACATTATGTCCTCTGCGCAATAAAAAAGATTTTTAACCCTGTTTCCAAGTTGCAACTCTTGGTTCCTGTATAAGTAGTTGGAAATTACATATGTCAAATATTAAATCATTGTTTTTGCATGAAAATACAGTATATAATAGAGAGAATAGAGAATTAACAGATGGTAAATGTAAAAAATTTGGTTGATGTCATACAAATTGAGGTCATTTAGAGCTGCCACATGTTTGAATTAGAAAACAAAACCACAATTTGAGAAACAGGTTAGAAATGTTTGTTTTTGTGCAGCTGAAGGAATATTTCTTTCATCCAGATCAAGAGTCCTTGAGGATTTTAGAAAGTGTTAAATGACCTTCTGGGTTTCTCAAAGGTCATCTGGTATATATATATATATATATATATATATGTTTTCAGAAGAGCATATGTTTAGCTCTGTGATTCAAATGTAATGTTAAAACAGGAAAGGCACAAACTGGGGCCAGTTCTGGTAATGATAATTGCAGTGTGCTCCTCTCCGCAGTGACGGCTGGGCAGACCGCGTTGAGGTGGTGGAGGGATACGAGCAGGAGGCTGTGGGCGGCATCACCGTGAAGCTGCAGTCTGAAGAGGTCTCCTCCTTTGACGACTACTTCCTGAAGCTCAGACTCAACACCAACACTCGCAATCCGTGGTTCCCCGAGTTCTGGCAGTACCGGTTTCAGTGCCGCCTTCCCGGACACCCACAAGAGAACTTGAATTATGCGAGAAACTGCTCAGGTAGATAAACAACTCATCAGGCTGCGATTATGATGTGTCCTGCAGTTTTTTTTTTCTGGTTTACACTGTACACCAGCGTGCACATCAGCTTGTGTTTCTCCACAGCTCTGATGTGTTCAATGCCCAGAGGATGATGCCGAAAGGCCCCGTAAACTGGAACACATTCTTTAATTATGAATAAGACTGCCAGAGGGTAGAATTCTCTCTAAGTCAATCCAATAACACATATTTTTTCATATTGTTCATTTCCGTGACACTTGGCTTTACAGAGGATGATGATCTAGGTAAATTAAATCCTTTTCATTTACAAAGGAACAAAGTAAATGCATTATCTTAAGTTCTTGGTTTCTCGAAACAATGCTCAGCAAGCATGTTTCCCAAAACATATTTTCACATACTGCTCATACATATTTATTTAAATATATTTATATATTTACGTTGTCAGTCTTAAATTATGAAGTTGATGAGGTTATGGCTACTATTCCCTCAACTTCCTGTATTACTAGAAATAGTTAACATTTATCTGATTAAAATGTATTGATAAACGTAAATATAAAATGATGCATGCAGCAAAAATCAAAACCATTTTTATACGTTTCAGTTGACAGCTCTCAGGATTCTTCAAGTGAATTTGTTTTTGCTGTTGCACTTCCCCTCCTGCAATTATTTTAATCTTATTTCCTTTGCAGTATTTGTAAGAATAGAGCCTCTATTTCTTTGTTATGCTCATACCTCATTCATTCCTACAAAAATACCATATTTTATATGCAGTTATTATTAGTATTATTAGTATTATTAGTAAGTGGAGATAGTTATTGTTTGCTGTCCTGTCACTTCTATTGTTTTTTTATTATTTTTTTTATTTTTATTTTTTGTGTAGAACTCCAAGACGGTGAGTGAATTCCTCTGAATGGAACCATAATGCTCCTCACTTTTGGCAATATACATAGAGGTTGACTGATATTAAGTTATCACATGTGGGGATAATTTAAGTGGTTCATTGATGTTCTTAATGACATGAAATTTTCACGAAATTAATCTCAGTTGACCTCTAATATATGAAGCTATTGGGATGTTTTTATTTGTTTTTTGTGTAATACTGAAGTGAGAGCCCTACAATTTGATCTTATCTGCTCTCACACCCTTTCTGGCCTTAAGACAGTCATATAAAACAGCCCAATAACATCTGAATGAGTTGGCAACTGGCTGATCTGGCTTAAGTTGCATGTAGCCACAGAAATAGTGAAGCCACATTGCAATAGATAACACATTTTTAGAATCATTTTTATTAATTTTGCTGTATAGTTTTATGCATATTTTGGTCAGAGAGGGTTCAGTTGTCATGCAGCCGACTAATCCCAACGTGCAGCAGTAGGACCTCTGCTTGCATGCTGACATGCTGACATCATTGCATCACGACTGAAGCTACACAGCTCAGTGAGTGAGTGAGGTGAGCGTCAGCGCCAAGGAGCTGTTAAACTAGGTCATCACCAGCAGTTGCCGTCGGACGCTCACCCAGCTGCTACCCGACTGAATTTATTGTTTATGTGTTTGTTTGCGCTGGCAGTCATTATCCCAGCAGTCCTTTTTAACGATCATTACTTGATTTAACACAACTGGGAAAAAAAAAAACCTCACCAGCAGTGGATGATGCTCGTAAAGCTTGTCAGCCCCGTATGTCATAAAGTTTGATGTTGTTTGGTGCGGTGGGTGAAACCAGTCTTACACACAGTTCAGGAAAAAACGGATGCATGTAACAACTGACAGTGTGACAGACAAACTTCATCACTAGAAAGCACTTACATGGTAAATATAGAGCAAGGCTGTAGATCCTTTTCAGTCTATTTCAATGAATAATAAAATTGTTTAGATTTTTAAAAATGTGGATCTGGATCTACATCAAAATACACATTCTGATAGATAATTAGGTAACACTGTACTTTAACTCTTCCTACATGTATTTATCATTCATAATCCATATATAAACTGTTAATAAATGGTTTATAACAAACTATAATGTAGTTATAAGCAGATATAAATGGGCTTCTGTGGGTACCCATAAGTGGATGCTGGTGTATAAACAGATAATGAATAACAATATGGTTAAACACAGTTGTAATAATATAAAATATTATGTCTTCATATGAGAAATTATAATTATGGACGACTTCTGTACACGAATAAACACTTAAAATATCCTTATCTGCTTATAACCACATCATAGTGTGTTATAAAGCATTACCAACAATTACATCAACATGTATTTGATGTTTTTCATTCAGATAAGTTCAGTAGTTCATGAGAAAATAGGGAAAGTGTTCAAAACTCCATATTTTGTCGTAGAAATTCTTAAAATATTCCTTCAAAAGCACCTAAAAATTGGGTCACGGTTAAACTTTCTACCAAACATCAGTTAAATGTGTGATAGAGGATATCCTGCTAACTAACAAACAGCCTGAATATTTTTCATCTCTTTGGAAGTGGTAATAACTTGTAAAGGTAATTAAGTGTCTATTAAAATATTTGGAAAATGTAACTATCAGATTTGCTAGCAAACATACAGTAAATAACTATTTAATTATAACATTAACTATCAATAAGGAGTGTACAATGACATATTTGTAACTATTAGTGTAACAATAACATAATGCTTCATAATGCAAACGCTGGAGTTTTGGTTGATTATATTCTGGGTTCATATTACAATATCACTGCATTATCATTAAAATACAATAAAACCTTTAGAAAGTCATAACTGCCACTTAATGTTATACTATATTTTTTCTCTTCCAGGGTAAAATTCTGTAAGATTTTAACAAACTGTGTCACTTCCCATCAGTTATTACATTATCAGCTACATTACACTCCACTTCCTTTGCATAAAATATTAAACAGGGATTTTGGAACAGATTCAGGTAACAGATGACAGATGGTGAAGGGAGAGACAGCAGTGTATCATTTTAAGTGTATAATTTCCAGTCATATTCACAATGATAGACTGGTAAAGAATTCCTTCACATTAGCATAGTCAATATGCAAGCTTCTATACCAGTTAAATCCTTTCGTTAAACACCCAGACTTTGCTCTAAATGTACAATCATAGTGAGAGCTGTGTTGCCTTTGGAATTGCAGTGATGATTTTAGGGGCTCACAGATGGAGGAAATGTACAAATATTAGTGCAGGATTATTTTGTTGGGGGTAAAAAAATGATTTAGATAGCTGATCCCTTGCTACCAATCACTGAGTTTACAAAAGCTATGTGTTCACCGAGGGATGGTTTGAAAAAAAGGTGTCATCTTCAACTCGAGGAATCGCCAAATATACACACTTGTTCCCTTGTTTTACCAGTGTGAAACAAATGCATGGTGTCGCTCTTTGTAATAACACTAAACTGACATCTTACTTTAACACAGCAACTAAAAAAAAAAATTAAAAAAAACTTGCATAGTCTGCTTCTAGCTTGCATTACACTGAACTGATAGGGTGTGTTTGATCATCGCACGCTGTTTGTATCAAAATATTAATCATTGTGTCTCATTCACTCATTTGTTTTCTGTCTAAAGGAAAAAACAATATGAACAGAAGACAGAATCAGAATAGTCGCTTTGTTTTCCTGCATGAGAAGACACATTTTCAGCGGCGCACTGTTTTAGACCAACTCTAATTGAATCCTGACTCATGAATGCAGAAATGGATAGTCTTGCCATGGTAACAAGTTTTCTTTGAAGCCATTTTCTGAGCCTTCCAGTTCTATTAAAGCAGTCTCCCACAGAGGCAAAGAGGCGTGTAGCTTGCTGCCTGTACTCAGAGAATAATTATTTAAAAAAAAAATGCATCTGTGAGCACCCTATCACTCCTTTGTAATATGTTACATCACGCTAGAGACACCTGTACTGTACACCTGAAATTTTAAATGATTTTTTTACTGCATAACACATAACATGCTACCGCTTGCAGCAATGACGCACCTCCTGTAAGACTTTTCCTCCATAAGTTTCGTCCTGGAGATGAATCCTTACTATTACTCTCATGTGTGGGCAGGTTATGAAAGTCTGGAGGACAACTATGTTCAAGACAGCAAGATGGGCTTCGTCATCAACGCCATTTACGCCATGGCCCACGGGCTGCATGACATGCACACTCACCTCTGCCCCGGCCATGTTGGGCTCTGTGACGCCATGAAGCCCGTTGACGGCAGCCATTTGCTGGACTTTCTTCTCAAGACGACCTTCGCAGGTGTTTCTGGGAAGGACATATGGTTCGACGAGAACGGGGACTCACCTGGGAGGTAAACACACTTACCTTACATGCTTTTTTTTTGAGTATGTTTAGCTTATAGTCGTTTTTACTGTAGCCACAGCAGCATTAGGTGGTCAATAACTGTTATATATTGGGAGCAGCAGCCGCACAGATCAAACTTTATCTCCTCCTCACCAAGTGAAGCCGGCAATGAACAAAAACAAATTCACAGTTCACCATAGACAACTAAGCCAGTTTTGTAAAGCAGTTTTTATATAATACTTAGTTTTTGTCAAAGTTTATTTTTTAATTTAATCACCTACCCACCTTTTTTTTTTTTCTAATTACTTGCCTGATCTGAAATGCAATCAGAGTCATGCTGTGAGTCTTTTCAATTAAATAATAGAGCTCAGTGGATATATGCAGGTGGTCCCTAATACAAAAAAAAACTCAATCAAGTGATAAAGCAAAGAAAACATAACAAGAGCAGATTAAAAAAACACACAAAAAGTAATTACAATAGCAAAGGGGGTAAAGAAAAAAGAAAAAAAATAGGTTATTTGGCACTTTCACTTAGACGTTTTTTCATGTGTTTTGAAGACATAGAACAAATTAAATGACTTTATATTTGATTTCAAACTGTTCCAGACAGAGAGACTTGATTGATCGCAAGAAATATGACAGTTTCTTTGAAGACCTGGTAGAAGATGTATGAAGATCTTAGAATGTGTTGTTGTTTCAGGAAACAAGTGCACTAAACAGAGCAAAATAAGTTTAAACCAATATGTTCATTTTAGAAAATCTGTTTCGTTGCAAGAACTGATAAAAACTAAAAACAATGTGCCAAATATTCTTTCAAGGGCAGGTGATGTTGAATTTGCATCTCAGGAGACACTGAGACTCCTCAGTGTGTACATAACACACAGGCTTAATTTAGAGAGCAATTAGGGCTTTCATTGTTAATGTCTGTTCACTATAAATATTGTTTTCAATTAGATCATTACAAAGGTTACGTTCAGTCAGTCATATCAGGCGCATTTTAATGTCCAGAGCTGTAATGACAAAAACTGTCTGGCTGCTTATATGATACAAACACTAAGAACGCTTAAAGATTAACTCAAAGTAAAAAAAAAAGAGTGGCTATACTCCAAATCATACATAGTAAAGTAGTAGTAATAGTAATAGTAATAGATAAAAATATCTGTTTTGTTAATTGCACTTCTGAAAATTTTCATCAGTTAGTTGTATCAACGTGGTTGAGGTGGGAGTGTCTTGAAATTCCAGTGAGGAGTTTTTATTACAAACCAAAGAGTAAGTAAACTAAAAGGTAGAAATATCAGCACCTGGAAAAATAATCCCTAAATCATTAGTTTTGATTAAGAGCCTGACAGCCACCTACACTGATAAGTTATACTTTTTTTGTGCTGAGTGGCAGCAAAATCCTTATTAAGAATTGATTCAGTGATGGTCAAACCTTGTTAAGTTATAGCTTCCTCTCTAACTCATAGCTTTCTATCCACTATCAGGTATGAGATTATGAACTTCCAGCGTGTGGAGCCTGGTGTTTATGACTACATCAACATTGGCTCCTGGCATGAGGGCATTCTCAGTATCGACGATGACATGATGCAGATGAACCGCAGCAACATGGTCCGCTCTGTGTGCAGTGAGCCCTGCTCCAAAGGAGAGATCAAGGTTGGGGACAAATCCTTTACTGCTGACAAATCCTTATCCTGTTCAGGACATATTTGAATGTCTGTATTGTAGCTTTGTAATTCATTCTGTGCATTGCAATTACTGTACTGGCATGAAGTACTTAAATGTGAAACATTTGTACATATTAGGACTTTACAGTAATTGTTACTTTTGGGGTTTCCAGGTTGTGAAACATCACATAGGCTGGTGTTTATCCTTTCTACTTAGTAATAATGCAGTTATAAATATGGGAAATCCTTTAATAAATGCTCATTGATTCATTCAATAAAGAGTTTTAATCATCAAGCCTGCAGTTGTAAGTATTGATAAGATGTTAATTAATGGATTTTGGTCTAACCAGTCCAAGGGAGGTTGTTCCTTGTAATGGCTTATAACTGATCTGTAAAGCATTAGTAAACAATTAATTAACCATTAATAAAGCCTTTAGTTACCACCTATCATCCTTTTACAGACTGGAAAGTGGTACCAGTATTTCTATTAATATAATCTGTTAATATAACATATATGTTACCCACATTGCTTTTATATTTCTTTTTACAAAAGTAAAAATCTTGCCTAAAGGCACCTTGTAGTGAGACCTGATGCCACATTGTTATATCTTTACCCTCTTTATTTATTGCCCCTTTCCATCTTTAGTTATACTGTCCTACAAACAAATACTAAAATATTTACAGAGCTTGGCCTCCCCTTTTACGTGGACACAAACTGGTACTTAGAATAGAGATACTCGTTGGGGGGTATTTTTTACATTTTTCTATGTGTTATTTTTGTCGACCAGGTGATCAGGAAGGGAGAGGTGAGCTGCTGCTGGATCTGCACTGCCTGCAAAGACAATGAGTATGTCCAGGATGAGTTCACATGTAAGGCCTGTGAGCTGGGCTGGTGGCCTGATGAAGAACTGGAAGGTACGCTTATCCTCTTTTACTCTTCATTTAGCTACATGTCTCATTTCTCAATATTTTGCCAGTTTGCCAACTGCGCCAGTGCTGGCAAATTACTTACTGTCGCTGGTTTTCTTTTAAAAGAATAGTTCAATATTTTGGCAAATACAATTATTCCCATTCTTACCAAGATTTAGAGAGAACATCAATACTACTCTCATATTTGTAATTTCTCATATCGATGGCCAAAGCACAAAACCTCCTATCTGCAGAATTTCCTGATTGGCAGATTTCACTTTGGATGATGAGAACACGGAAGGCTGCTTATATTCAGTCTGTCTGCAGGATAATCCCGCCCTTCGTTGTGACAGAAAAGTCACACAACAAAACAAAAACACAACGCAGAGTCCCTGGGTGTGTAGAGAGGCTAAAGCACGAGTGGGTTACACAATCACTGAACATTCATTTCCAGTGGACAAGGAAGCAAATACACTGATTTTGAGGAATTTCCCACTTAAGGAATTCTGACCCTAGTATACTACAATGTAGTAACTATTACATTTACTTAATCTTTTTACCTGAACACAAACTTAATTTTATTTTTAATTTGATTTTAATTATTAACTTAATTTTTTTTTTTTTATTGTAAAACCTTCCAACTTGCACCAAGTGCAAAAGCTCCTATCTGCACTTTGTGAGGCATTAATATCTAGTCAGTATTGTTAACTCATAATATAATAATATAGTCCAAAAACAGTGTATTATGTATTGGGTATCCTTAACAAATAGCATTCTGCAAGGAAACAAGTTTTCTCAAAAAAGTGCATTTTTCAGATAGGAGGTTTTGCTCTTCAGCCATCGATATAAGGCGACAGCTAGCTAGCTTAGCTTAGCCGGGAAACAAGAGGAAACAGCAAGCTTGGTTATGTCTGAAGGTGAAAAAGTTGACCTACAAGCACCTCTGAAGCTCACTAATTTACATGTCATACCTGATTTGTTTTATCTGTACAAAACCAAAGTGTAAAAATAATAATTTGTGGTTTTACGGGAAGTTATGGGCCAGACTATTTCTTTGCTGGGAGCAGTGACTCCCTGAGGGTGACAACAAACCTTCAGGGATCCTATGCAAAGCCACACGTTTATGTAATCTGATTAGAACAGGAGATTTTGCTGTTCTGCAATTTTTAAATTTTAATTTAATGGATTTGGGTTACTTCAGTGGCCACAGGCTGAGTTCCTGTTGCATGACTGATGCATTCAGAGACAACAGGAGACTCTTTTGTCTTACTAGAGGCTTTGTAGAAAGTTAAGTTCCTTACAGTTTTTACCCCCCTACCTGTGCTCTGTACATTTTGTCCTGTTAAGATTTTTGCAGTGCCATTTCATAAACCTGTTCTGTCCTATTTTCATTGCTTTCCCATGACACCTGAGAACCATTCATCATGTTCACCATTTTATCCGACAGCAGCCCTACTTCACTTACCACTCTTCTGGCCCACTTTCAAAGGCCTTCTGTGCTGTTCAAAGACAAGACACTTTCTTAATAGGATCATCCTGCCTCCACGGTGTTTCTTTTTTTTTTACCATGAGACCTTTGGATACACAGAAACAAGAAAATGTGGAGTACAGGGCTGACATAAAAATTATTCTTGTGCACTTTTCTAGCCCTAACCCCCCTGCTATTATACAATTAATAGAGAGAACAACATCAATCAGATATTCAAAGTGTGTTCTCAACATGACGCAGATGATGAGATCTTATTTGGATCCATGAAAAACGCAGTGATTTACTTTGTCCTGCTGTATTGGCCTCCTCCTCCGCTGGCTGCAGCCCAACCTGGCTGCGGCTGACTAGAAAGGGGGTTTATTTATAGTTGAGCTAAAAACCTACTTTGAGAGTTACTGTATTTTTTCAAGCTGAGATCTATGTGATTAATTTTAAATGTGTCCATACTATAAAACTTTTCATTTTACTCTCATGCAAAAAATATTTTTTGCTTTCATTTTTTTAGATAACCAAGAATCTAACCACGAAGCTGACGTTGAAATTATAAATATGTCATACTTGCTTTCAGTATGTGGTGGCTTTGTATTTATTCTCATGTTTTTATACCTTTCAGGCTGTGAGCAAATCCCGCTGCGCTACCTGGAGTGGAGCAATCCAGAATCCATTATCCAGGTGGTTTTCTCCTGCGTGGGCATCTTGATCACATCATTCGTTGCCTTCATCTTTGTCTTATACCGAGACACACCCGTGGTCAAATCCTCCAGCCGGGAGCTTTGCTACATCATCCTAGCAGGGATCTTTTTGGGCTATCTCTGCCCTTTCACCCTCATCGCCCGTCCCACCGTGGCCTCCTGCTACCTCCAGAGGCTGCTTGTCGGACTCTCGGCCGCCATGTGCTACTCCGCACTGGTAACCAAAACCAACCGCATTGCCCGCATCCTGGCAGGAAGCAAGAAGAAGATTTGCACCAGGAAACCGAGGTTCATGAGCGCATGGGCTCAGGTGGTCATCGCCTTCATCCTAATCAGTGTCCAGCTCTCATTAGAGGTTACTCTCATTATCATGGAGCCTCCTGAACCCATCAAATCCTACCCCAGCATCAGAGAAGTCTTCCTGATCTGCAACACCAGCAACGTCGGTGTTGTGGCCCCACTGGGCTACAACGGCTTGCTTATCATGAGCTGCACTTATTATGCTTTCAAGACCCGCAACGTCCCTGCGAATTTCAACGAAGCCAAATACATCGCCTTCACCATGTACACCACGTGTATAATCTGGCTGGCGTTTGTGCCGATCTACTTTGGGAGCAACTACAAGATCATCACTACGTCCTTCTCTGTGAGCCTCAGTGTGACTGTAGCCTTGGGCTGTATGTTCACACCAAAGATGTACATCATCCTTGCCAAACCAGAGCGAAACGTGCGCAGCGCATTCACCACCTCCGATGCTGTGCGTATGCACGTCGGCGACGGCAAAATCGCCTGCCGAAGCAACAGCCTGCTCAACATGTTCAAGAGGAAGAAGACCACTGGAAACGGCAGGTAGGTTCGTTAAGTGAGTCTGTGAGTCCTGCTCCTGAGGCACCTCAGGGATGCTGGTTTTACTGTAATTCCCTCTCAAAGGGAACCTGATGTCTTACTGTATTCACTTTTATAGGGACACCTGTTGTAAAGTGTGACGGATGTAGGTCAGTACTCAATTCACACAGCCATTTCAACCTTTAATCTGTTGGTAAAATTAAAACAAGCATCTCTGTGTGCTAAGGGATGGCAAGTGGGATCACAAATACAGACATACATTATTAGTGTTAAATTCTGAGATTTAGTGAAACATTCCACAGACAAATTTGACATTTTTACATGAACCAGAAATGCTGTTTCTGTCTCTACTTTTCTGGGTTCCTGTGAAGTAACAGTCGTCTTTATTTTGTTCATAGTTCTAATGGAAAGTCTGTGTCATGGTCTGAACCAGGTGCAAGACATCCTCCAAAAGGGGATCACATGTGGCACAGACTGTCAGTGCATGTGAAGAGACAGGAAGCAGGTTCCAATCAGATGGCTGTCATCAAACCCTTAACTAATACCTACCAAAACACAGCCCTGGAATTCTCAGACCTCAGCACTAAGACCTTGTATAATGTGGCTGAGGAGGACGAGAGCGATCCTGTCAGATACAACCCCCCTGTCACTCCCATCATGATGGCCCACGGGCAAATGCCTGCCTGTGGGCTTTTAAAGGACGTGGGCGAGGAGGTGGAGCTCTATACCCATGAACATCGGCAGGATAACAGCGTCATCTCCCAATGTGTCATTATGGACCAGCTACAGCAGGAGGTGGTGGTGGGCAAATTCAACTGTGACATCCCTGAGCTGAATGATATGATTAGCATGCCTGAGGCCGTGAGCGGCGGCATGCCCGTGTACCACCAAGCCCACCTCATCCAGCAGGACCCGGTCCTGCCTCTGCACCTTGACCCGTTCGATGAGGAGCCCACCTCCCCCTTAGAGGAGGAGGAGGAGGAGGAGATGGAGAATGAGCAATTCGGCCTTCTCCATGGCTACATGTACAACAACGCTCAGATTCATGATGAGGAGGACGTGGTGGAGGTGAAATTAGCGGTGGAGGATTCTCTGGCTCTGATGCCTCCCTCCCCTTTCCGAGATTGTGCTTGTCCTCCAGTGAGCCCCTTCCCTAACTCGCCCGTGTCCGAGTCGATTTTGTGCACTCCTCCAAATGTGACATATGCCTCTGTCATCCTCAGAGACTACAAACAAAGCTCCTCAACTCTGTGAGTGCACACGCTATATATGAATTGTACAATATTTTCAAGTTTATAATGACTTGTGCTGTATATGACGAGTATATATGGAAAAAAGTCATTCTGTGGTCTAACAAATCATTTTTCACTCTATAACTTGATAGCTTTTACGTGATAAGAGTGAGCAATGAAGCACCACATTTTAAAATTATTTTAGATGTTGTCTACAATAGTGAAAGAATTTGCCTATTACAAACATATATTTCTACACTAATAAGCTTTTAGGATAAAATAGACTCAGTACTTACAGTATTGGACAAACAATTAAGGTTGTCTATGTATGTACATTTATGAATTAATGTCATATAAATAGATTTATTTGATCAATATAGCTGATGTAACAAGCAGATGAGTTTGTTCATTTTAAGCAGGGCAACTTAATGGTGAATATAGTTTGTATGTAAAGCAAAACAATTCAATTTGTCAACAGTATTTTTAAAAAAAGATGTGTATTATGTTACACATGTATGTTTTGTCTTCTATCAGGCAAAGAAAAAGATGGGAAAGTTTAAAGCAATAATGAAACATTTTAGGAAATATGCTTATTAGTTTTCTTGCTGAGAGTTTAATGAGAAGATTAATGCCACTCTTGTCTGTACTGTATATATGCAGTTGGAGCAAGGCGATGGTTAGCTTAGCTTAGCATAAAGACTGGAAACAGGGGGAAACAGCTAGCCTGGCTCTCCCAAGCTAACAAATCACAATTTGTCATTTTAACACTTAAATTTTTGTATGGATTAAACAAACAAGACATAATGTGTTTATTTGTGAGCTTTACAGGTGTTGGGGCGTGAATTTTTGTCACCCGTGGACAGAGTCAGACTACCTGTTTCCCCCTGTTTCCAGTCTTTATGCTAAGCTAAGCTAACCGGCTGCTGGCTGTAGCTTCATATTTACTGATATGAGAATGGTATCTCATCTAATTCTTGGTAAGAAAGCAAAATAAAACATATTTCCCAAAATGTCAAACTATTCCTTTAAGCTGGGAGTGCAGAATAAAAATCTTGTTTTAGGACATTTAAAAGGTGAAATGCCAACATGATGTCATGTTGGGAAAAAAACAAACAAACACTTATTCGTGAATTTTTGATAGATGCAGCACTGCCAGGCAAGTGCACTGACTGTATCACGAATGTAGCAGAGGACAAGTTTAAGTGCCACGTTTTCCTTACCATCAAGATTTTCTTTTTTTCTTTTGTATATCTGTGTCATTTCTATGGTCTTGAAATGCAAGTTAAACTAGCTTCAAATTTGTATCTTTTATAATTAGACATCTGATTTCATAATTGTATAGATTATTGTATGAGATAAATGACATGCATATGTTTTGTGAATGTATGAATTGTGTATCATTTTTTGGTATTCAGGTGTTATCTACAGTATATGCATTACAGTATTAGAATGAATTCATTAGCTGTGTATGCTTTATTGTGTACCAATCAGTTTCCTAAATATTAAGACTTTAACAACCTATCAAAACCGTATAATGTGATGAAGTGCTACTGTTACCGTTAGTAATAGTCTGAATAAGCTATTCGCAGTCAGATATATACAGTACAGTATAAATTAAGTCTGCCATTTTAAACAAATATTTACTGTAGAGCATTTGAAGGACACTTGTTTGATTGGAGTAAATTAAATATTTTTTATTCTTTTGTCTCCTGTTTTTCATGATGAAACATTAGGTGGCTCTCATGTCTTGGTCTGCCTTACAACAGTAATGATTTGAAATCAAAGGTCAAAGATTTACAGCTTTATTTTAAAGGTGAAACAGGGACACTGAAATAAAAAGTGATACTGGGAACAGTCACGAGGGTTGAGACACTATTATTTCAAACCTTTCCAAATTGTTTAAGGGATACTTCTTGCGGAACTGTATGTGAGGCCGACGTAGTTTTGCATTGGGTTAAGAAAAATACTACTTCACACAGTCTCTAATCGTATCAGCCTGTCAACAGCAGTATGGCAGGCAGTACAGTGACAGTGTGCACAGAGGAGCTGTTCAAAGTTTTAGTTATTGGGGATTTAGGTGTGGGGAAAAGCAGCATTGTCTTGCGTTATGTTCATAAACGCTTTGATGAAACATACAAACTATCTATTGGAGTTGACTTTGCTCTGAAAACTATTGAATGGGATACCGAGACAGTGGTGAGACTGCAGCTTTGGGATATTGCAGGTGAGTGTCAAAATTATGGGTTTAACGTTGCAGTGGTAGAGTTTTCTTAAATCCAGGAGATTTGTGATGCACAAACAAATTTGTCCTGTGATGGAATTCTAACTCTTACAAATCGCGCTGTGATTTGAGGATAACTGTTGAATATTTTCACAGTCTGTTGGAGTGTTTTCAGTTCCTGGAAACCACAGCCCTTCACTAAATCTTTTCTCAGATCTAATTTTAATCCTAACCAGTGTCCATGGAAACATGCCATTTCATTTCAGAAAATTATTGTTCTTTGTCTCTCACTTGTTACATAATGTTCAGGCCACAGTCGGATTTAATATGATAATTCAAATCACACATGATAAATAAACAGTAGCATTACTTACTGTGTGTCTGGGCCAACTTAAAATTCAAATCCAAAAGCTGTAATCCTTTTTGCCAAATCACAGCAACTGTGAGAAATGAATTAATCTTCACCCTTGGATTCAGATTTGAGCACATGTTGTAGTGAAGCATATATTACACAGAATTTTTTCTCTCTTCCCTAAAGGCCATGAGAGGTTTAAGAAGATGTCCAGAGCGTACTACAAAGGGGCAATGGGAGCGTTAGTGGTCTTTGACATTACAAACAGCTCCACTTTGGAGGGTGCCTCACAGTGGAAGCAGGACCTAGATAGCAGAGTCTGTCTTGACAGCGGACATCCAGTCCCTGCTGTCCTGCTAGCCAACAAATGTGACATGACAGGGAGAGATGGAGACTTGGTGTCCTCCCTGGACAGCTTCTGTAATGACAAAGGCTTCCTGGGATGGTTTGAGACCTCTGCAAAGGTGTGTGTCTTGTTTCAGTAATTATAGGAGATGAGAATCTGCTTAAAGTAGCAGTTACAGAAATGCAAACATTTCTCAGAGGCATTTTTGGCTCAGTCAAGTCAATCCCCAGACCCACAGGTTCATGATATATCACTTTACTAATTTGATTAATTGCAAATTTATTTGAAGATTTGCATCACTGAAGTACAATATCAACTAAGACAAGTATTATTAATTATTCAAATCTAACCTCTATGACTAAATTTTAGTTTGTGTTGTACTAACCTGGTGGATATTTCTAAATAAATGTATGTATGTTGTGCCCCTAGTTAAATACAGCCAGTAATGTAAGCCGACAGCAGACAGTATCAGAGCTAAAGACAAAATGTATACAAGTACAAAATAAACAACAACAATACAGCACAGTAAGTAAATAAATTGAAAGGCATACTGTGTGTTTCATAACTTTATAAGCCTGCGTCATGTATAAGATCTTTGTCATGTTTTCATCTTATTCTTCTTAATGATTTAAAGCAAGCCAATTTAACTTTCAAAGAGGAAATAGCACTTCTTCCTTTTACAAATGAAAAGTTTAATTCAAATGCAGTAACATGCACTCTTGCCTTATTTGGTCTGGTAAAACCAGAGGCTTATGATTAGCTAATGTTAGATAATGTCAGCAAGCTGTGGGTGGATGTCATTGTGTAACTGATATTACTGAGTGATGACTGTTATCTACCTGCCTGTGCTACTGTTGCACTACATTTTACCATTTGCTGTTATCCCATAACTTGTGACCATAGTGACTGCTGCTATGCAAATAATACATAGTCTCATTTTAAAATGTGTTCTCTCATAATATTAACCTCTTCTTATCCTTTTGCTTAGTTTAATTCAGCCAATGATTGATTGATTGATTGACTGATAATTATTAATGTATTTGTTTGCTTTTGAGAGATTTTACTTCTATTTTGCATCCATAAAGCTCAGTTTTTCCTGCCACCCATGGGCCTTGTTGCTCACAATTAGAAGTTCACGAGGTGATATTTTATGTGTGAACTTTGCCAAACGTTGCTGCTCTACAGTCTAGCTCATAAAACGTGTTCAAATATTAACACACAGGAACAACTTGCAGCCAAGGTTCACACACCGAGCCAGTCACTTAACCGAACAGATGCAAATACACAATGTTCTAAATCATATTCTCCCTCACCATTTATAGGACGATATAAATATTGACGAGGCCGTTGCCCTCCTTGTCAAACAAATGATGCTGTGCAACACCAGCCCGTCCAATGAAGAGCATGACTGGGAAAGGATCAAAGTGAGCCAGGCTCCTGGGGAGAGTCAGAGCCAGACATCGTGCTGCTAGAGACCACGGCTGTGAAGCATCGAGCCAAACAGAGAGAACCACTGGTTAAACGCCCTAACGAGACCTGTTTTTGATATCAAGTCATGAATCTACAGCTACCGCACAGATGCTATTTCAGAAAGCCACTGAACCTATGGGCTGGGACTTCATATTCACATTTCTGTCTTGCCAGTTTCTCAATAATGTGTGGACTGTGTGGGTTGCCTCATAAACACCTCTGTGGAGAAACGATTGAGCTCATTTCTAAGATAATCCACTAACACAGTCAGGCTAATAAACAGATCAGCGTGACACACATCCTGCTGGGAAAAGTCTGTGACACTCCCAATGCAACCAAGACTTGCTGGTGATTGCCTACTATTGACCTACTATAATGAGAGGCCGGAAACTGTAAAACAATCAAAACTGACATTTTCTCAAACCACAAAAAAAAAGCAAGCGAGAGAGAGAAAAAAATCAAAATATTTTTGTATTTCAAGCCGTAAAATCATTAAATGAAAACCTATTCAGTCCCAGCTCTGAGTTTTACTTGTCTGTTATGCAACCCATGCATATAATTATCTGTTAATCACTTCACAGTGAGATGAGCTAAGACCCATGCATAAGCAACGCAGCTCAGCTTGATATGGCCAATAGCAGAGCAAAGCTATCAGCGTGACCTGATTTTTATGGAGGGAAGAAATATGTGAAAATGCACCACACTGCTACAAACACCGCCCAGAGAGGACTGTGTTACTGGGTGTGCTACACTAGAGGGAGCAGAGCACTTATATTGTATCTAGTCATTGATAGACAACAAATACTGAATATTATGATGCTTTTTTCTGTAAAAGGGAATCAACCACTTTATGACTGCATTTAAGGACTGATGCACTTACAAGTTCTGAAATTGTTGATGAAGAGTGAAACAGAGAAAGAGAAGAAAAGACAGACTCTAATCGAAAATATCTTTCCTATTGTCTCTCTGATATAAGTGTCATCAGACACAGAACAATGATTTCTGATATTGTTTATGTTATTGACCGGCAGCAGTGGAAGAAGTATTCCAATCCTTTACTTTAGTAGCAATATAACTATGTAAAAATACTCCAATACAAAGTAAAAGTAAATCCATAAAATGTTATTACAGGCAGAAAAATGTCATCTGTCATTGTTATATTGTATTATTTTAATGTATTTTATAATAACGTTGGCTAGTTTCATGAATAACAATGCATAATATGTTCATTAATCTGCAAAATAACTGATACCTGTCAGATAAATGTAATGCAGAATAAAAAGTACAAAATTTACCTCTGAACTGTAGTAAAGTATAAGTATTAAAAAGCTAAATATGGATATTCCCCAAGTAAAGTACAAGTTCCTAAAATTGAACTTGAGTAAATTTAGTTTAGTTCCACCACTGTTGACCAGAACAAATCAAATATACAACTCGGGATGGCGAGCTTCATCTTCTTCTTCTCTATTTGTCACAAATGTAACAGTATCAATGAAGTCAGACACATCACATGAATATTGTGTTCACATCTGCTCTTTGATACTACCATTTCTGTCAACTATTGTTAACTTTGAGCTCCAAAAAGGGATTTTTTTTTCCATGGATGGGGTCTTGTTGTTAATCATGTTGCCTTGACAGTAGATATGTTTTAATATTTTGTTCTTTAATGAAGAAAACCCTTGAATTTTTTTTTTCATATTACAATACATTTGAATGAAAGCTTTCACTACTAATAAAAATCCTTACTTTAAACTTTGTGAATCAGTGTCAAATCTTTATTCTGAAAGCAATAGGATGTTATTAATTCAACTGATCAACTCAGAGATATCATCCTGTTCATTGTCTTGTAGATATTTGGTGAGAGTGAAACCTTGTCCTTTATGTTCACTGACATGTTGTATATTACTCTGGTTATTTTTGCACACCGATCTGTTCTTTGCTGTCCTGTAGTTTTACTTTTCAGTGTCCTTGCTGTGCATCTAGGGAACTGTTCTACATCCTGCCTCTGGGTACCTACACACAGTAGCTCAAGTCCAAATTCAGGCTCTATCCTGGTATGTCATGTAGATGTTTTCAAACTGTTTAACCTTGAAATGTGTAAAACTCCCATACTGCTTTCTTTTATCAGCATTCATACACTTTGCTGATCGAGTGAACTGCAGCATAAAATCTAGGAAGGTAGTTTACCTCACGTGGAAATTGTGCCTGAGGGGAAGTGAGGGAAGAAGTAACACACAACTGCTAATTATGGATATATGTCCCAGATACTAGAGACCTAAATTCAGGAGTCAAACAGGGATGCTGGCCCCGATACTTTTTCACATCGGACACAAAAAGCTTAGCCTCTTAACTTGTTGTTTATAAATATGACAGTCTGAATGGGAGTCGCACTCTCCACAACAGATCCCATTACTTGTGCATTATTGATATTGCCCTATTTTATCTGCCCTCCAGTGTGCCGTTTCTGTGGCAGCTTCGTTCATATATTCATGATTGCATGAAAATTTCAATTTAGTCAAACTTGCGAATAGGTTGATAAAAGAGTAAAGCTGTATTACATATCCCTGCTGTGCCTCTTTCTGTCTGTCACTGTGTCTTGAATGACCCATTTTATCATAGCCTGTGTTAATTAAGTATTCGCTGTCTGTGGAAAGCAGACATAAATACCAGAGAGGTATTTTACTGCATAGATATTCTGTGTGTTGAATGGATTCTTTGACATGGCTGAGTCTCTCTCTCACACAAAAATGGCACATCCTAAATGTGTGCAGAAATGTGGGAAATGTAATGAATCTAAAAATTAATGGATAATATCCTGTATCATCATCGAGGAAACCAATCAGGGGCAGGAATCCATATGGCGCTATCCATGGTGCTGAATTTTGGCTGTATGGAGGGTCCCTCCTCACAAGAAAATGCTGTCAGACTATAGGATGATGTAATGTTGGTGGACTGCGCCATCTAGTGTATACAACATGCATGTGCAAAGTGCTTCAGGGAAGCCTTGGGGTGCAACTTTGTGAAGAAGTGAATATGGAGTTTATAACAGGAATAACTTATTCTTTAGAGATATGTTATTATGTTTTGTACTTGTGCATGCATTATGATACATCTTTAAATTCTTGACTTTGTTTATTAGGCAATACCAGACAAGATAACTGGAATTAAGGTGATAAAATAGATACTGGCAGCTAGGAAATGTATTACCATTCAATGGAATTATATTTTATCAACTTTTCCACAATGGTGCACTCCAATTGATATTAAAATTCTGAAGAGGACCCCAGAAAATTTAACAAAATTTGGCAATTTTTATTTTTAGAAACACTTTTTTAAAAGAAAGACAAAAAACAAATTATATGAATCTTGATATATAAACCTTATAATTATTTTTTCTCTTTTTTGGTGTGTGTGTCTATGGTATGTTTTTCTATGTGTGTACCCATCTAAGGATTCCCTTAGTCAGACTCCAAACGCTGTAGTTAATTTTATGCTTCACTTTGTTTGAAATGCTCAATGTAGATGTTTTTCCCTAACTAGTTTAATGATGGATAGGAATAGAATATGTTTTATATGTGGTATATATCCATAATAAAGACAAACTGAAGCACAAGACACCTTTATTAAAATTCAATGCATTAGAAATAGCAATAAGAGTTCTTGCATCTCTAGAAAATGGCTAAGTTGTAATTTAAACACAGACTCAGTTTTCACTTTAGTAAATTTTATGACCCGATAAAACTTCCTAATATTATTTAGGCCTAGTATTTACTGTTATAACTGAAGCAGGTTTTTGGTTTATAAAGAAAAAAGACTTCTGTTGGTCATTGCAAAAAAATATCAGAATGAAAATCCAGAGAAAAGATTAAGCTGCAAACTAACTCTTACAAAATATATCCTGCATTTGTCCACTTTTTCTTAAAATCTAGAATCTATGTGGCACAAAAACTCTCCCAAGGTAAACAATGTACATCTGCTTTACTTCATTATAAAACAATGTTGGGATTCACTGCATAGCCTACTATCTTAAGCACATTGTAAGCACCCCTTAAGTAATAATCTGAAACAGGGATACAGATAATTAATTAAGGGGTGCTTACAACGTTCCATCTAAATGACAGGATCTGTAAAAAAAAAGAAAGAAAAAAAGTCAGCCAGTAACAAAATGGGCTACTTGAAAAAAAAAGACAGTTCACAAAGGTCATCAATTAACCAGGTTTTCTGGCTTTCATATAACCAGATTTTCTAGATTTATAATTCTCTGTGGAGGTAAAATAACCTCGTTTTTCCTCCTTCGGGAACAAGAGAAAGGAGGAAAAACGGCCTATTTTTCATGCACACACAATAGACTGGATCCTGCATTGGCACCACTGCAAAAGGACTTACCCTCCTATCAAATTTCTGTGGGAAAGATCTTTAGTGAGGGGGATTATGCTAAAAGAAGATTCACATGCCCAAGTTTTGATGGCTCCAAACAACATTTTTGGAATGTTTTTTTTTCCACTGCTGCTGTATTATTTTATATATATATATTTTTAGGGTTTGACAGTTCACACAAGGGCAGCTTTTCTTTCTCTCCCAGCCGAGACATAAGTGGCTGCTCAGGAACACTCAGCCAGCAGGGGGCCACAAATAAACTGAAAATGTAATGTGGACTCTTCATTTTTTGCCACAATTAAAATGTTTTCAGACAAATTTGTTACAGTGTACAGAGTTACAAAAAAAATGGGGATTGTGGCAAAACATTAAAGGATTTTGTGGTGCTATAACAAAATCAAGGAAGGTCTCTTAAAGTTATAATATGACATGGTTTTCTTGTGCTTTTTACATTTACACTTTCAATAGGAATGACACTGTGTAAATTAGTTTTTATTTCAGTTACACCATTTCTGAGTTTTACTGTAATAAATGTAGTTGTTGCTCCCTCATGAAGAGCTATTAGTGGCAGGTAGGAGGAATTATCAATCAAAATGATACACATCTACCATATAACTATAAAGTTGCTTAAAATTAGAGGCATATATTTAACAAACACTTTGACTGCCACATTTTTTTCCACTAGACAACATTATTTTGAGCATATTTATACCTACTGATGGTCCTATTTGATATATTTCTTTCCACTAGATAGCATGAGCTTCTTCTAAGCTTTGTTGAAAGTCCATTTTGATAACTATTTCCCACTTGACCAAACCAGATATCTCACATTAAAGTACATAAAGTACCAGGATCAATATTTGTGGTAACATCTATCAAAATGTGTGTGTTTCATAAAGTAACAGCTATCAATATACAGATTACAGTCATGGTTAAAAGCGTTTGCAGTGGCCGATACAGCTGGATGGGAGTCCTATCGAGGTCACCGAATGTGACGGGTCACAGAATGCGCTGTAACACCAGCCCTGCATCCGGGTGCCCGCAGTGCGCAGACTCAATCCCCGCTGCAGTTCACTGCGTTTCCGTAGCCAGTCTGCTACCCGCTGAGTCCTGGCTGCTGGGGAAACAGCTCACGGAAACGATTGATCCCGATCGAATAACGCCAAAGCTGGTCACATAAATGGTGGATTAACACTGATATCGGAGGAGACACGCTGAATCAATGTTCGTAACTCGGGTGCTTTTGGAGTGTGCGCTGGCAACACCCTCCGTAACATGTGAGATGTATACAGAAAGATATTAACTGTGCGTTATTTCGGCTAACTAGCTAGCAGCTACCTCTCTCTCCCCCCCACCCCCCTCTCTCTATCCAATTTATGGTAGCTCGCCTGATCTGTTTTCTTAACCGTCGCGTCTGTACCGGAGGAAAATGAAGAAGTTTAAAATTAGGAAGGTGCTGGACGGTTTGACAGCGGTCTCCTCTTCTTCCTCCGCAACTGCCCAGCCGGGTACTCCCAGGGAAAACGATGTTGTCCCGGAGACTCTCCAGTCGGAACATTTTCAGCTGTGCAAGGTGGGTTTTCCCGTTAATAAGCAGCTAACGGACTGTTTTCGCACACTGACAGTCAGATGACAGCGGCGTGACCAAACACTGGCGTTGTTTTCATCCCTATCAGCACTGCTCATTGGGATGGAAATAACTTGAGTGTACGGGACTTAAAACACTAAAATAGTACTCTTAAATATTACAGTAGCAAGTTAAGGCTGTAGAGACATTGACAGGGAATGGATTTAAATCATTGACTGCCTTTCTTGGCTGTGTACCGTGGTTGTATTCAGGCTTTCATAGCACCAACGGCTGTTTGCGTTGCACTGAATCGTCGCCTCCAGTCACTGTTTTTCATCATTACTGTAAGTCAGCTGGCTAAGCTAATCAGCTCACTGCAGTTACACTTAGAGGGAGAAAAAACATTTTCAGTTAAAGGGTATGTTGACATTTTTTCAAGTCTATCTTCAAGGACATGTTCACAATTTTTTTTTTCCCGAGTTAAAACAATAGTCAGGTGCCCATATGATCACTGAAACAGGTTTTTCTTGCTGTAATCATTCCTCCTTTTCATACTGAACATTACAAGATGTCTTCATATTGCACTTACAATTTAAGTGATGGGGACAAAATCCACAAGCCTCCTTCTGTGCAAAGATGTGTTTGAAAGTTTACTTGAAGCTACTGTGAGTCCAGCAGTCCAAATGAGTCAAATCAAGTCTTTTTATTGCCAAAGTCCCTCCTTTTGTTACCATACTTCCAATACAGCTCAAAAGGGAAACATAAAGAGGGAATATGATGCTAAAAAGACTTTAAATGTGGCAGATATCCACTTGATATGACTAACTGAAGCCTCAAATAAGCTTCAGATCAACTTTTTACTGCATTTTTTGCACCAAACGACTTAATTTTGGCCCCCCATCACTTACACTGAAAGCACATTTGAATGAGATCTTTTAAAAGCCAGCAAGGAAAACCTCTTTCAGTGTTGATATTTGCACCTGACTGTTGCAAATATGACAGACTTGAAAAATTGTGAACCTATCCTTTTAATATAACACTCACATGCCCGTATGTACACTGAAAGACTTTTTGGGCTTGCTAGTTTTTTGGTACAAATGCATCTAGTTCAGCTGAAGCAAAAAATCTTTGTGTTTCCTTGTATGTTGTTTACTAACTGAACTGTGGTGGAAGGACAGTAAGAAAATGGGAATGTGGTGGTAAAAAGATCTTCAGTTTGGTAGAAACCCATTTAGTTTGCCTTGAAATCAGGCTGCTGAAGCCTCATATTAGCTTCTACTAAACTTTTGCATGCATTTTTACACAGAACAAGAACTGTTTAATCTGTCCCATATACGTCAAACTAAAACGTGTTGAGAAAGGATCTGTTCAGGGCCAGTTCTAGTAAATAATAATGCTTGTGTGTGAAATGTGTTGAACATCTTGTAGAGCCAGCCCACCAGCGTCTACCCCAGCTGGGAGCAGAATAGGTCAGGTCCCCAGGTTACGGGGCCATGGCATTACCTGTTACATAATCCTGCTGCAAGCTGCACAGAGCTCATGCATGGCTGGGCAGGGTTTCTAACGCGAAACAATTGAGTTATAGATTCCTGATTATGGTAACATGTTGGTGGCTGTAGCGCTGCAAGATCCTGGCAATGAAGTGCTCTCTGAGACTGCAAATGTGCGCCTTAAGATGGATAAAATGAATTTATTACTGATGTTTTACAGGCTTCAGCCCACACACATGTCAGGCAGATCAGGAAAAATATTTCGTTCCCCCTTTGCACTAATGTTTATGCTTTATCTAATTTATTTTGATAATGAGACTAATTTTCCACATTGATGGATTACATTTCGTGGAGATTATGATAATGTTCTTTCTCCAGTAATACCAGCTTGACTGTGTAGCGGATGATTGATTCGCTGGCTCAATATCACTGATATCAGTTCTGCTCTTTCCTACAGACTGTGCGCCATGGCTTCCCATATCAACCATCCTCAATGGCTTTTGACCCCGTGCAGAAAATCTTGGCCGTCGGGACTCAGGCTGGAGCTTTGAGGCTGTATCCTTTTTTTTTTTTTTTTCTTTTTTCATGTGAAAATGAAAGTGACAAGAGCCATACAAGGAAAGTAAAGCTTGGATGAATCCAGTGATTTTCTTTCTACATTCTCCCACCCCTCCCACACACACACACACACACACACACACACACACACACACACACACACACACACACATACACACGCACACAAAACAACACACAGTAGACCCACGTCTAACTTCCTGACATCCTCTCTGAAAACATCATATGATCGAGCCGCCCGTCAACATTCCACAATGTCTTGGGAATTCATACAGTGAGTGACCTTTTTTATGCCTCCTGTCATCAAACACAACAAAAAGAAAATCCAAACCACATTGAGGGAAGTGGAGGGCTCAGAGGTAGACACTAGCTAGGATGTGTTTCTCTGCAGCCAGCAGCCTCCTTCTCCTGAAGCACCCGGGCTCATTAGTGGTATCTCTGCAGTAGCATGAACAGCTCCTCTGCCATATGCCGAGGAGCCAACCTCATCAACTGTGCTGCCCATTCTGTGCCAGGATGTCACTTCATATGTGCTGTAAACATCACTGGACTTGCACAACACACACACACACATTCAAGCTGCTACAGTGCTGTGCAGCTCCTTGGGCAACTGGGAGTCAGTTTTGTATTTGTTTGTATGCGAAGATAGAAATTAGTTTTTTAGAGCTAACCAGTAACTTCTGTGAGTCACAGCAACAAAACTGCCCCCCGGATTCCAGACTATTAAACGCTGCATGTGCTTGTCTAGTCATATCCAGGTTATACTGTTTGCAAGATGACTTCAGGGTCGGCCTGTTAGTGTAAATACTCAGGGTTTCTCTTTATGGTGACATCCTGCATGGGAGGCCCATCTGCCTTATTTAGATTTTCATTGGAGGTGGCTCGATCGTTGTCTTTATCCACTCTCCAGATTAAGAGAGTATTGTGTTTACAGGGCGACTCCCAGAGAACACACACTGCTTCCATGTTGTCCTAATGTGCAAGGTGGAGCTGATGGGATTACTGTCATTCAGGCAATTGGTCCATTTATCAAAAGACAGGCTGTATCGATCCACCTCATTGCCCCTGGAGTTTGGTAACGGTGCCACAGCTCAGTAGACATAAGCTCAATGAGGTGTCTACAAGCAATAAATGTCTGCTTTTAAAAGATCTGTCTCTACCTCAGTGTTTTAATCAGTGTGTTACTGTAGACACTTCACTGCTCTTTCTGATACGCGCATGCCCTTAAATCTTGCCGTTGCAAAATATAAACTTCCCCTGTGTTTTGAGTTAGAGGCGAAGTAAAACATTAGTTTAAAAAATTGGACCCACTAGAGAATAATTGTCAGTGAATATTTCGATACTTTTAAAAAAATCAACTTGGTGCTTCTTCCCTGAGTACTCTAATTTGCTGTTGCATCCTAAAGGAAATGCCAAGTTTGTGCAAAATGGATGAGATATTACACAACATTGCATTTCTTTCAATTGCGATATACCCTCGCAGCTGATTGGTCGTGCTGGTTTGATGAAGTTTCCAGTGAACTAGCCTGTAGATTCCTCCTCTTTTGGCAGCAACAAAGTGTAAGCTTTTAGAAGGAACATTTTCTGTGTTTTTTCATTTGCGAGCTAGCTTGCTTAAGACTTCCTGCAGTGATGATTATCAAATGACTACCAGAGAAAGCCTGCTGATGTTGAAATGCTGCGGTGAACCATGTTGGTTTACCAAATGGGGAAGTGTTGATGTACACAGGGTTCGACTTTAATGTCTTATACTCTTGGGAACACCATGAAAACCCTTGTAAAAGCTAAAAAAAAATGTTCAGAATGTGCCGGAAAGTTTGGCACTACAGTGTTTTATTTTCTGCAATATTAAGAACTCAGTGGATGGAAAATACTAAACTAAATGGACTGTATATTTTGTATCTGGCACAACATGAAATATTGCAAATAATTTCAATCCAATCACATTATTTTCCATCATAGCAAGATATTTTGTTACATGCAAAGTCACAGTTGACTAGAATGCTTCCTGTGCTCATTCAATCCTTGAAGCATATGTTCTCCTAATGAGGCTGCATTAGAAATATAGTCAAGGGAACCGAGTATTATACTCTAAAACAGTCTCACTTGATAGACTTTGTAGTTTGTATCTGTGGCTCCCATGATCATACTAAAGGCTTAGATCATGATCAAACTGCTAAGCGTATAAGGAAGTTCCAACTACTAACTCACCACAGTGATAAAATCTCGTTTTGAGGTTCATCTCAGTAATTTCCTGCTAGCCTAGAAAGCAGCTTGGCTCAGCAGCACTATTAACCCATATTGCATTAGACTCAGTTAAGACCCTAGACATTTTAACATTGTCGTACACCGATGAGTTAATCCACACAGCCCACTTAACAGGCAGCAACAATATGTATGTCAACAGTAGTAAAGCTGCTGAAGTGATGCTGCTGCTGCATATGAGCAATATGAAGAAATAACAGTGTTACATATTTTTGCACAACCAGAAGCTATGACACAGACTTAGTGACTCCTCAAAATCCATTGCGGACCTGTGGAGACATGATATTCATTAATAATTCTGACAAATTATACAGAACTTGTGGGGCCTGGAGCTAAAACTGGACAGAAAGGTCATGGGTGAATTTGAGTTCGGTTGCCAACGGCCTTCGACTGGCGCCAGCTAAAAGTCTTAAAGTCTGCGTTTGCCTCCATCCATATGCAGAAGTGATGCCCACTGCTGAGCCTGTCCTGAAACGGTCTCTTGCAACCCCACCTTAGTTTGTTTAAGGCACTGAGGGATTGTTTGACCACAGCTGGGTTAATCCTATTCAGACTTACTATGCTGTGTCAGCTCAAGATGGACTCGGATAGCGACACAACTGTCGGGCTGTAGAGTTTTTGTTCAGTATGAGAAGAGATGCACCTTTTAAGTCTTGGTGGCTAATTCGCCTGTCTGGAGGTTCTCTCTGTGATTAGATCTTGTGCCACTTCCTTCGTCTTTTGTGTTGCTGTGCATGATTCGGTGCACATACTATCTCTTTGAGAGTGATTACAGGCTGGTTGAAATAGCATAGCTTTTCCTCTCTGTGCTTCTCATTTCTGTGTGGTTTGTGAAAGTATTTGGTGTTTTTTTTTTTTTTTTTTTTTGGTGGGATACATCACAGTCCTGCTGCCTACGTGGCAGTCTTCTGCTGTGGCCACAGTCTCCCTTTTGCCATTCTTCTTTTAGTTCACAAGCAGTTCAAATTAAAGCCTGACGTCTACTGTTGGCTGATTGTATGGCCTGGCTGTTTTTTAATGAACAGATTTAGCAGGCGGGGATTCTCTGACCTGTACTTAAAGAGTCAAATAGTTAATCATGCTCCTCTCATACCGGCTGACACGTGAATAAATAAGGCAGACAGGGCCCGCAGATGTTATTTATAACTCAGCTGTTTGATTTGTTTCCTGTTTTTGCCAGTGTCTGTTTAGGAATGCAACCTGAAAATCCCAACTTACACTCAGATAGATAAAAATGGAAAGCTCTGGAACCTTTTTTTTGTATATTGTTTGATATGAAAAACACATTCAGCAGGCTGGAAGCAACTTTAGAGAGTGATCAGTTCAGCACATTTTTCACTATTTTTAGATTGTGAACAGGGTTTTTCCCTCACATTTCTGCGTAAACTCTACTGGCAACTGTCCAGTTTTCTTTGACTGAGGCGACTTTAAGCTTTGGCCGTGCGGGTGTGGAGTGTTACTGTCAGCATGAGAGCGGTGCTGCTGTCATCCAGCTCCAGTTCCTGATCAACGAGGTTTGTTGTCATTACCTGTTCCTTCTCTCTTTGTTTGGTTTTCTCTCCTCATCCTCCTCCTCAACCCCCCCCCCACACTCTGTCTGTCTACTGTCTCCTGCATCCTGCATCCAAGCATGCATGTTCCCATTAGCTGGTACTGTAGACGCTGGTGTTTATTCAATGTTTATAGGTCACGAGTCACTACTAGTTGTGTGAACTGTGCTTTTAGCATCATATTGATTAAAAAGTAATGTTTTTGTGACCCACATGCCTCTGTAATGCACTCATAGTTGTGTGCCCCTAATACAACCATATCAAACTGCCTCATTTATGCTAATGGTGTAGTAATCGCCCCGTTTCTGACCCTCCATATAGGGGGCGCTGGTGAGTGCCTTAGCTGATGACAGCATCCACCTGTGGAACCTGAGGCAAAAAATCCCTGCTATCCTGCATTCTCTGAAGTTCAACAGGGAGAGGTACAGTCATGTTTTCTTTCTCTCCGCTTCTTCTGTTTGCAGTGAGGATGCATCTGTCGCTCTGTGAAGTGTGAACAAAATTTGGAAACAGCCCTCACAGCTGGCTGCATGCTTCTCGGTGTATAATTAGCTGCTTCATTGCCATCAGATCTTGGAAAATAATGCATTATTTCTAGTGGTAGTGCAACAACCTCTTTAACCACATAGATAGATTACTTCTAGATTACTTTATGAAAATGGGAATGTCCTAAGTAGTTGTAAAGTCTGACATTTCAAGCTTTAAAGCTGCACTAATCGATATTTTTTAATATTAATAATGAATCAAATGACTACTCTATGTGTAAGGTTTAAGGTGATGCTCATAGTGATGGACACACAGAGAATTGTCACCTAACTTTACAGTTTTCTCAGCTCTACAGAGCTTTTTTTGTCCCTTTTTAGCTCATTGTTTCGGTTTCTTGGTCTTTAAATTTCTGCTCTCGTCATCCCCATAAATCCACTGTACACTACCTCCCTAGCACCAAACAGAAGACAGACAAAATTAGCAAATAGAAATTCCAGACATGTTTCTCTAGCCCCACTAATTGCTTCACAAGCTAAAGAGGAGTGAATATTGGACTTATAGAACCATCAGGTGGCCAGAAAATATGACATAAAATCAATGCTAATGTTGCAGAATGTGTGAAAAGGACAAACAACATTTTTGCCATAAAAGCTCTGGTGATAATGTGTCTGAAGTTGTATTTTAGCATCTTCCTCTCTTACAGTTACAAGTCAATCAATGTATTTTTGAAATATAGAAAGACAAGGCAAGCGCACATTGGCCGTCCAGGTTTATTCATAAGTTCATATGTTCAATCAAAATCATCATCTGAGTAATCATATATGATCTGTGGACGGATGAACAAACACTAACAGCTAATATCAGGTCTGTCCTTTTGACGCTGTAAATGTGGTGTATGACTGTTTCTTCCTTCCACTTGAGAAAAGACAGCAGTATTTACTCTGCTATTCCTCCCTACTGATCTATATATAGTCTGCCTTCATTAGTGTGACACAGAGCAAGGCCTTTATAATTAAATCTTAGTCACTTGCTACTTCTTCCAGTTGGACCAGCATGATTAGGGACAAGGGTGACTCTTTTGATGGGATTGAGGCATGAGATAATGAAAAGCCTGGTTGTGATGTATCCTGATCTCTCTCTTGCAGAATCACATACTGCCACCTGCCCTTCCAGAGCAAATGGCTTTACATCGGCACAGAAAGAGGAAACATCCACATTGTCAACGTGGAGTCCTTCACTCTCTCAGGCTATGTCATCATGTGGAACAAAGCCATCGAACTGTGAGTCTGTATTTCACAACTCGTCTTCCCCTCCCTTTCCTTAGCGGCCATTTGCATATCTTCTTTGTGCACTTGTGAAGTTGACACTCAAACAGGAAACTCTGAAACGTAAAGGAATGTGTTGGCAAAGACAGTGTGTCCTGTTAAATGAGAATACTGTAGTTCTGATCGGTCTGAAGGCGGTTTGGAGGTGGTGATTCTGTTATGCCAGAACTTTCTGTAGAGACTTCTGGAGGTGTTTGCTGCCTGATTTAACAGAACATCTGTGATAAGAAGTGCCTACTTTATAACCCTTGTGACTTATCCTGTGTCACCCACTCCCCCGTGTAAACACCCACTGTAAGGATCACAAGGAACATCACATCACATCCTTTGCACTGCTAAATGTTGTACCGCATATATAACTCGGCAAGCACCACATGCAGGTAAAATTAGATTTTTGTGGATGAAATCTGTGTCACCCAATGTTCTGAACAGTAAGCATTGCATGTCTTGTTATATTAGTATTGCAGAACCTGATTCTGTGCGAGGATTGGCACTGAAAATTGGTACTGTGACAAAAATGAAAGACTTTCGCCAGTAGAAGTTACACTTTCCATGTAATTTTTCTAGCAGCTACCAGTGAGCTGAAAAAAATAATTGCAGACATTGACTGGCAGCTAAAATTGGAAGCAGTGTATAAAGATGTGTGTGAGGCTGGTGGTGGAATCTGATAAATTGCTGTTTTAGATCTAGCAGTTGAAAGTGTCAGGACACCAAAGTGTGCCATCAGCTAAGATAAATGTCTCAAAAGCAGACAGTGGAGATGGGAAATGATTTTGGCTGTCTGACTGTGGGGATGTAGACGGCATGAATAAAGAAAAGTAGTATGAAATTTAAAACACAGTGCTTCACAGGTCTTAGTGGATTCATGCTTGAGGTTTCCTGCAGTGGGAAGAAACAGTGCATGGTCCTAATAATCATATTTATTTAGTGTTGTAGTTTAAGGCGAATCCACTTTAAGTCAGCTTAAACTGTTCTTGTAAAATACTGTTTTCCTACCTTTTCAGTCAAAATCCATAATAGTTTTTAAGACTATAAAATATACTGTATACGCACATGTATTAGCATTATTCTTAATTAAAGTGCTTCTTTATTTTAGTGCTGCATCACATTGTGGTGATTAGGGACTGGAGTTCGTATTCCAGTCTATCCTTGTCCTTTTATTCACTGCTACATCTCCGACTGTATCGACTCATCAGCAGCAATGAGATCATTAGCCACTGGAGCCAGACCACATTCAGAGGCAGCAACACTTTCTTTAGGCCAGACCTTCACTTCCTCCATGCCCCTTGCTCTGTTGCCACGGTGATGCTGTCTCCACATACTATAATCTCTCATAGACCCTCATGTGACCCCACTCCCTCTCTCTCTCTTGTTTGTCTCTCTCATATGTCGTGTCTCTATCTTCTGTTGCACTGATGCACATTTTCATCTTATAAACGTGCTGTTTTTCTTTTGCGCACGACCTGAGGTTTTCTACTTTTACCGTTTTTGTTTTTCTTTTTGGACTACTTCCCTAATTGGCTTCCTATCTTCCTCTCCCTCTAAAAACTACACAGTATGTTTTAAACAAGCGTCATTTACATTTTACTGATCAGGTATACATGACCCACAAAATGTAAATATTCTTATATTTACACACACTTTATCTGTTTCTGTCTGCCTCTTCTCCCCCTTAAACTTGCACAGATCCACCAAGACACACCCAGGGCCTGTTGTGCACATCAGTGATAACCCCATGGATGAAGGAAAGGTAACTGATAATGGAACAGAGATATGTTTTTACCCTAAAAACCTAACACAAAATCATACATTTTTTTGTCATGCAGTGGTGTACTTTTCTGTGGATAACTGGCCCAACACAGACGACACAACGTCAATACGCCTCGTGTAACTACAATGTAGAATGATAGCTGAACATTCTCAGCTAATTAAAACATCAATGGTAAACATTAGATTTTGGTGTCAGAATCAAAGAGCAGTAGTTTCTTCCTAGGTTATATTTTACTGTAAACTTCATCAATGTTAAAGAAAGAAATGTTTTGCAAAAGAGTTGGAGATACGCAACAAGTTAACAAGTTAATGCTGCTCATTTGAAGGTTTTTGTCTGTATTTAATGTCACAAAGTATTTATTTATCATGATTGATTAAGGTTTTTAGGTTAATTTGTTTTTATTATTTTATATTGTTAGTTAACTCTTAGTTTTACAAGTTCCATAGTTTCCTGGTAATTTCCTTGAAAGGCACATATATGTTACTGTAATTTCTTAAGAGTTATATGGGAAATTAAATAGAAAAAATAAGACTGTGTTCAATTGGCTGCCTTCCAAATAATTCATTCCATCTATTTGCCAGCATAACCAAAAGTCAGCACAGAAGGTCAACCGAAAATGTTTTTTTTTTGTGTGTGTGTGTGTATAGTTGTTAATGACATGCAGGAAGGCATTCAAGTCAAAAAAATATTGAAAATTCAGTTTTCCAATATTCCAGTATTCAGTGGTTCTTAGTTGGATCCCTTGTAATGGAATTCATATAGATTTAAGCTGCTATTTTATGGAAATTCCTCTGGAAATCAACTACACATCTGCTACAGAATTTTCTGGTACACATAAGTCAATAAATTAGTTGGTACTTAGTGTATTATTTTTACTGGCCAAGGACGTTGTCAATTTTCTCAATAATTAGTACCAAATTACATAGTTCTTTCAAAGAAACATCCTAGGAAATGATTGAGAACTTATGCACATAAAGTGTATAAATATTGTTAAAGATGATCCATCCTGAACATGAGCTTGAGAGACAGTGACGACGATACAGCCAGATTAAGTCCAGGCTCAGTTATATATGCCAGAATGTGGTTTTATTGCAGTCAGCTGAGCTGTGCTTTGCTTCTCTTGTTGTTGCAGCTCCTGATTGGATTTGAGTGTGGCGTAGTAGTGTTGTGGGATTTGAAGTGCAAAAAAGCTGACTACCGCTACAATTATGATGAGGTAAGGTAATATTTCCTTTCTTCTGAACTCTTGTGTGGGTATTAGTTAGTTTGTTCAGGGTTTCCTGACTATTGTCTCAGCAATATGTTTGGTCTTGTCATGTTTTGCATAATCTACTCTTCCATCACATGTGGCTCACAAATGTTTTAATGTTGTGAAACCAGAAATACAAGAAAAACAGAAACAAGTTTGTGGATTATAATGCCAACTTCCTAATCAACTTGCTCTTCAAGAAGATGAGAAGCATTTTTAAAGCAGAAAAAAATATAGTACCCTAGCACTGTTAAAGGATTAGTCTGGCGATATTCTGTATTTTTGTTATTGTCAACAAATGCCATGAAAAGACCAAAATCAACAATGAATTGATCCCATGAAATGCAAAATATTGCCTGTGTAACCAAAGGCTGAGCTCTACTGTTGTCCAAAAACTGCTAAAAAAAAAAAACACATTAACTGCACTGTTGTGCTGTGTGACATGTTCCTTTTTTACGATGAGCATTGTAGTTTATTTTGTGTCAATTCCACATGCATCCTGCTACTGTACTCGCTAGTGTCACTAAATCTGTATTAATCCCCGTCTAAAAATAGTCCCAAAAAACACAGCATTTACTCCTACAAAGCCCCAGTTTTGTGTTTACAGTTCAATAATTTAATTTATTTAATAAACACTGGCTGGTTTCCTATTCCATTTGGAGTGAAGCAGGGGGATATATTTTCCCCGACATTATTGCCCTTTATGTAATTGCTTGGCTAAAGAAATTAAGCAGGTCAATCTAGGTATAGTGATTGATAATATGAATTTAAGCGTTTTGTTATATGCTGATGATATAGTGTTGGTTGCAGTGACAGATTAATGTACAAGAAATGTAAAATATTTTGAATTCATGGTGTAGTAAATGGAGACTGACCATTAATAGTGACAAAACACAGATTATACATTTTAGAAAGCAACGTGAAGAGCAGAACAACCATATATTATTCAGTTTCCAGAGGAAAGACTGACCAGAAAGATCTTTAACTGGGACTGTGCTAACAGTTATCCTTGGTCTCTTTTCTGATTTGAATTCTATTTTCAGGAATAACCTTCAGTGTAATATAAATACAGTCAAAGAAAAACTATTAAAGATCTCCAACGAACAATAGAAGGAGGACATTTATAAGAAACTGAAGCTTAGAAACTACATTCTAATCAAAGACGATTACTACACAGAAGCACATGTAAAATTAAATTTACAGAGAAGGCAAAGGTCCTTGTGTACTCAGTTAAGAACTTGTACTTTACTGCTGGCAGGTATAAAGATATTCCTGAAGAGCAACATTCATGTCTTTTTTTATGATCTTGGTGTTGTCAAGTATGAATTTCATTTTGTATTTCATTGCCCTTTGTACAGTGACTTGAGGAATTGGATCCAATTGGGAAAAATCTTGATTTGTTTTCGTTGTCAGAAGCTGATATGTTGAGTTGGCTTTTTAATATGTAGATTTCTGTTTTGGTGAGATTTACAGGAGATGCTTGGCAGCTAAGTCAGAGAACATCATATCATATTCATCATATCAGGACATTTCTGCCATATAAACCGAATGCTCTGAAATATTCTCTCTGTTCTCTGTGGAACTGGACATCGAGATTTGTCATGTGGCCATCCTGGTTATTATTGTTTAGTGTCTTGTAAGCCCATATGGGCTGGACACCAGAAAGGTGCAGGAAACTTAAATAAACAATCAAATACTCCTGTCTGAGTAGTTGAGTAAAAGTGCCCAGTTTTTTAAGAAATGATTTAGTCGTTGCAACTTTACATCCGTGACCCATTTTTAAAGATTTATGTCTCCGGGAGAATCAAACGTTCTTGGGGCTGAGAGCCACAGACAGTCTAGGGAAGTCGGAAAATATTGAGAGATGACTAACGCACTTTTGCTTTTGGTCTATTCATGTGTATTCGTGGACAGTAAGAAAAACAGAGAATATCACAGGAATGAATGTTTAAACAGGTTGCACACAGAGCTGCTACAAATATATCAGTGCCCCCAGCTGTAAAAATGTCTATCTACTTCATGTGTCACACACTCATGATGTGCTGCTGTGTGTCTTCCAGGCAATCCACTCAGTCGCCTGGCACCATGAGGGTAAACAGTTTGTCTGCAGCCACTCTGATGGCACTTTGACCACATGGAATGTACGAGCTCCAGCCAAGCCTGCACAGATCATCACACCACATGGTAGGAACTGTTGTATACACACAATTGTTTACACACACACACACACACACACACACACACACACACACACACACACACACACAGGCATATTGAATGGAAACCACCCATGTCTGTAAAAGCACATATTGTAGCTCAAAGTCTGCCAATCTTAGAGATGTACAAAACAGATGTCCCCGTGTGTACAGTAATATTTACACCACTTTCTACAGTTTGTGCACACTTTGCCTGTACTTCTGCAAAATTAAATGATGTGCATTTTTTTTACCTCCACTAGGAAAGCAGCCTAAGGATGGAAAAAAGCCAGAACCATGCAAGCCTATCCTGAAGGTGGAGTACAAAACAACAAGGGCTGGGTAAGTGTGATGGTGGACGGTAGCAAGTCTCCACCCATCCTGTGTCTTACCGACAGTGTTTTGGATCCATATCCTGTACTGAAAGCAGCCTTTCCTGTTATTCTAACATCATGGCATATATCTTAACAGGCCAGTCCTGTTGACCGTCCTCACGCTGGTGAAAATTAGTTGGAAATCTGTCGAGGCCCTTTTTGTTTGTAACATGTTTTTTTCTCATAAGCTTTGTTTTGCTGCGATTGTGCGATAACTGATTTTTGATCGTGACACATTATTCATTGTGATCAAGCACGTTACATCAAGAGGACAAAATAAAAGGACAAAAGTCTGTTGTCTACTGATGATTCATTTTCATGTTTCACGTGAGAAAGAAATTAAAAACAAAGCTTTTCCCATATGCTGGCCTTTTGTAGAATTGATGCGGGCATGAAAGCGTTATTTCACTGAAACTGATCTAATTATCCCTTAGCCATGCCATAATCTACTGGAATTCTTTTTTCTCAGGTATTAGAAGACAGGGATTAATCTAGGTTTGTCGTTATAATTAAGAAAAGTAGGCTTTTCCCATCATAGACTTTCTTGAAATGGGGCCAAATCATCTCCAGAGAAAGCACAACAGTAAAATTTTGGTGTCCCTCTTTATCCATTTACCATTGATTGGACCTAGTAGTTTTTCACTCTCATAACAACAAAAAACAAACGACTGAATAAGTAATTAAAATGTTTGTGTGTGTGTGTTTCCTGAACTCAGGGACCCATTCATGGTCCTATCTGGAGGTTTGTCTTACGATACCGTGGGGAGAAGAGCCTGTCTCACTGTGATGCATGGAAAGAGCACTGCCGTCCTGGAGATGGACTACCCCATTGTAGATTTCCTAACGCTGTGTGAAACTCCATATCCAAATGGTGAGCTGCAACACTTCAGTCTTTATTAGCCCAATGAAATGACATCATTATCTCTGTTAATTTTGTGCTGTTTTGTCTGTTTTTTGTCTTTTTTTTTTTTGGCAGACTTTCAGGAGCCTTATGCTGTGGTGGTCCTCCTCGAGAGGGATTTAGTTTTAATAGACCTCGGGCAGATTGGGTGAGTATTTTGCTTTCTAAACAGGGTTTAATATTTATTTAGTATTTTGTGATGTGCATGTAAAAGAGTATAATATACAGATAAACACTATGAGTCAGCAAGAGAATGCTAATTATATATTATATTGATCATTTTAGTCAGCTAAGTAGACATTTCCAATTTAAATAGATTTAATTTAATAAATATGTGGGTGAAAAAAATGACTAAGTCATGATCAATCTCTTTGAAACTGTACTATTGAATGTTTATAGAATACACACGACCTGTCACAGTCACTTATGTCTGTTTTTTAGCTACTCCTATATTTCAAATATTCGATAAAAGTTTTAAATGTGTAATTTATCTTTATTATCCCAAATGGAATTGATTTGTTGTTAAGGACTATGTTTTTCTTTTTACTTTAATATTAATGTTTCTTTGTTACTGGGGTATATTTTGCCTCTATTTATCATTATATGCCAACTATATTCAAAAAAGGGCAATTTTATTCCAAATATCTGCCTTTCCTCTCCCGATAAAGTGTTAGCATTTTAATGCTGTTACATCTTACACTGTCAGTGGGTGTGTATAACAACTTAATCAGTGAATATACAGTCTTTGTTTTTGTTTGATTTATTATGTCCAATAGTTCCCCCAAATACCTAAATTTCCTCCCATCTCATTGTGGATGTTTTGAAACTAAGAGAGGTACATTAATGGTGATGCAATTTATTTTCAGATTTAACTTATGGCACATTTCCTTGACAGGTACCCGATATTTGAGAATCCATATCCTCTGACTATCCATGAGTCACCAGTGACCTGCTGTGAGTACTTTGCCGACTGCCCTGCTGAACTTGTTCCTGCACTTTACTCCATTGGCAGCCGGCAAAAGAGACAAGGTTACAGCAAGAAGGTAGGCTACTCCTCTGTCTAATCTTGGTTAAAATGAATGAGACATTGGAATTTTTAAGAGACATTTGTATATTTAGAAACTGGTAGCAATGCAGAAAGAAGTTTCATAGTAGTACATTTATTAATTTAACATGTTTTTCTCATTTTTACAGGAATGGCCCATTAGTGGGGGGAACTGGGGCCAAGGCACACAAAGTTACCCAGAGATCATAATCACTGGGTTAGTAATTGATGATTCATGCACAACTGTGATTTTGTTGCACTGTGAACAAATTAGGTTATATTCTTTTTCAATATTGTGCTTTTTCCCCCAAAAATAGACATGCTGATGGGTCGATCAAATTTTGGGATGCTTCTGCATGTGAGTAGTTTTAGTTATTTGTTTTGTGTATGTTGTTGTATAAAATGTGTATAAAGAAATATTTTGTGCACCAAAGATTTAGATAAAGTTCAGAATGTATTTCCATCTCCAGTCCCATCTCAGGTTAAAATTAAATGCATACAAATGTCCAGTCCATGCAACAATAATACATACTTTCATGTCACCAAATAAAGTCTTTGAAGTCTGCAAAGATGAAAAATGTAAAAGCCAGTGCAATGTACATGCAGATAGTCTTATTTTCTCACAAGGTGACAAAATCATGCTGTGAAGGAGAAACTTAATTATGCAAAGTTCTGAACACAAGACACATTTCAGTAGAATAATATAATCATTTGCAGTCATGATATTGCTTGGACTTTTCATCTAGACTTTTGGAAGTGATTGAGTAATCGCTGTAATGGCCCTTCATGTACCCTCATTCCAAGTTAGTACATAGGAAAGTACCTTGTCATGTATAAAATATTTTGGCAGCAATTTAGGAAAGAAAGTTTCTCTTTTTCCTAAAATTAACAAAGTTGTATTTGATGTATTTTAATCATTTCAGTTTGCCTCTTAAACTTCAGTCATTCTTTCCTCTTGAATATGAATCACTAGATTGAAGTGGTTGTTCTCAGATATTATAGAGGCACATTCACAGGGTTTTTCTGACATTTAGGCTAAGAAACAGATCAACAGATTGATCAAACGTCTCTGTGACCTTTTCTATGGCCACAGTAAGTTTTGAAGCAGCCCTCTACTCTCTTTTAACATAAGTGTACACAACGTTATCATCTGCATAAATTAATATGTTCACTACATGATTCTACATATCACACCAAGTGTGGACTACATGCTGCTTTGGACAATATTGTTGGCATGAACACACTTCATTATATCCTATTCAGATCTGGTTGCTACCCAGGGTACATTACCTATAGGCAGTAGATTATCATATTGTTCTAACCTCTTTTTTCACTCTTCTCAAAGTAATGCTTCAAGTGCTGTACAAGCTAAAGACTGCCAAGGTGTTTGAGAGGGCTCGTGGTAAGGAGGAGAAGGCAAATACAGATATAGTAGAGGAGGACCCGTTTGCCATCCAGACTTTGTCCTGGTGCCCAGAGAGCAGGATGCTCTGTGTGGCCGGGGTGTCAGCCCATGTTATCGTCTATAGATTCAGCAAACAAGAAGTCACCACTGAAGTTGTGCAGGTGGGTAAATAGTCATTGTCCAGGTAATGTGGCATCAGAAACAGTGCAGGACAAATTAATCCTTATATAACACTGTATGTTTTTAAATTTTAGTCTTGAAATGTTTTATTTAAGAGCACACAGTCAGTTTCCCTTTCTTTTTTGGGACAGTAAGACAGGTCAGGTTGTGACAGCACGGAGAAAAATGTTGGTTCTGGCATGATTTCATCCAAGGTAGGAGAGATGCATTGCAGGCATTTTGAGAAGTGGAGGTCAAACATGTCAAGCCTTTTTACTGTCAGTCTATAGTGTAACTTCCTCGCTCAAACCTGCAGGGAGGTGTGCTCTACTGCACAAGACGTCATGATAACTGTAGGCAGCAAACAAGCACAAAAACTTTCAAAAAGGCAGGAGCATTTTGACAGTTATGCAGCACTGACTTAACTCTTTATGCTGACATTTCGGCAGCAGTGTGCCTGCCTTCTTCAGAGCTTGACCCACATTATTTCTTATGTTTAGCTTTTGGAGGTGCGAATGCAGTGTGAGTTTGGCGAGGTGGACTCCCCTGACCCAGGAGGGGAGCATACCCCCACCCTGCCAACCCCAGGAGCTTCCTCCAGCCCTCAGGAGACTGAGCCTCCCACTCATCCCTCCGTAGGCAGCAACTCCTCTGATGGACCACGGGACAATATACCATGCCTCCAGTATGAACAATTACATTGTCTTGCTCATTTTGCATAAAAAGTAGAATTGGGCTCAGCCATTTATGTGATTGTGTCACTGAGTAGACCAAAAATTGATGCCAAAAAGATAATTTAAGTAAATTAAATTAACTTCTTTCAGTCATCTACTAAATCCTTCACAGAATTTCTACATCAGAGCATCAGAACACTGGGGAAATAATCCTCTTTATAAAAATATTATGAGTGATGAAGACAGTCTGACAGTAAAAAAAAAGGGGAAAGTGGGGAATAGCAATAATAATGAGTGATGATATCGTCAGTTTAGCTTAGCCACAAGGTGATCATTTATTCCAGGGAACTCAGTAAAGTGTAGCCTGCTGTCTCATCCCGCTGTGTGTTTGATGCAGGGTGCGGAGCTCCCCGTTGAAGCAGTCTCCGGGCTACCAGGTGGAGCTGGTGATCCAGCTGGTGTGGGTTAGCGGGGAGCCGCCTCAGCCGATCACTAGCTTGGCTATCAACTCCTCCTACGGCCTGTAAGTCTCTACGGGCAGAACACTTGATATTTTGACATGGGTTTAATGAGATCACTTCAACTTTATGCCCACACTTGTCCTGACAGTGGTGGTTATACCTAATAGCATCCTGTCACACAACTATTAAGAACAAATACATAAAAATATCGGTTGAATCCAAAGTGTACTCATCCCTGCTGTGTTGCAGTGTGGTGTTTGGGAACAGTAATGGCCTGGCTGTGGTGGACTACCTCCAGAAAACTCTGCTTCTCAACATGGGCACATCAGAGCTGTACAGCCCGTCTGACCCGTACCAGAGGCAGCCTCATTCCCCACGCAAAGCACGACAGCCCTCTGGAGGTGAGCTGCACTCCAGCAATTTGTTGGTCACTCTCCATACTGTAGCTAAGTACCTGAACCGCTTTGGCTAACACATCTGACCTGAAATAAACCCTACATTTCTTTACTAATGTCATATTCCTCTGTGTTACTAAAGCAGTTGATACAGTTAGCTGAATGGCCCTGACTCTGGCTTTTAGAGGTGGGTTAGAGAGGGAGGGCTGACGCTTGGCAGCCGCCTCGACTTCGCACCATGAGCGCCGCCCCCTGCAGTAGCTCCTCTCCCTCAGCAGGGGGCATCACTGACAGATTCTCCATCTGTTCAATTGGACAGTGGAGCATGCATGTTAGTGATCTGTGCACTCGGAGTATATGCTGTATCAAAGCTGCTCTGCTGTAACAGAATCATCTTTTGATTTGTTTGAATAATAAAACAATACATAAGCCGTGTTTACTTGTTTGTTTTAGTTTCTTTCATGTCTTTTTATCGTGTTTTTTTTCCCTCTCTTTAACATCCTATCATTCACTGTTTGCATTTATCCTTTTCAGTCTCAGTGGCTTGTTGCTAGATTCAAGATGCTTTCATTTGCGTTTTCTGCAGTGAAAAGCTTTTTTTTTTACTGGTGCAAACTGCAGAAATATTGATTTTACTCTTAGTGTTTAATTTCAATTGTTTAAATTTTAGCAGCAAGCCTCCGAGACTCGTAGCTTTCTCCACTTTGTCACTTATAATTTCTGATCATTTTTCTTTCTGACTGTTTTTATTGTTGGTCTCTCTCTGTGATTTGGTTAAGACATTCCAACTGTGTCTTCAACGTCTTGCATGTCGAGACTTTCTAACTTGTATTCTGAGTCTATGAAAAAACTACGCCTCACATCACATCACAAAACATCTCACCTCAGTAAGTCATGTTGTGTCAGAATTTCTATTCCTCCTACAGTATAATTTTTCTCCTCTGAGTATTCCCTTTTTGTAATAAATTTACACTCCTGGATTTTGATATAGCATCCCCACATCCTCTTTTTTGTCTTTAAATTTTTTAAATTCACAGTTGAGTTTCAATAACAATGAGCAGGGACAGTACTTGAGGGGAGCTATAACAAAATCAGGCAGTGTATCTTTAAAACCTGTCATTTGTTTTACTAGACAAACTCTGGCACCTTTACTAAACAGTATTGCAGTAGATTTGTGAATTTAACTCAAGTGCGGCTTATTTACTACACTGTATGTGCAGCTATCCCTACCTTTGTTCAAATAGGTTACCCTTTTATTTTTTAACCATGTGTACTGCAGGAATTGACTTAGAATTAGTACGAGTTGCTGATGTGAGTCGGATTCATTCTGCTATGTTTAATTACAGCACCCTGTGATTCCAACGATGGGTCCAACACCTCAGAGGACCGCTGCAAATCACCTACTTCAGGTAAGCCTCTCTGAAGTCTCAAAAACTAACCATTTTATTATTTTGAAATACATCTCTTTCAAATGCTGCTCTTTGTCATGTAGGATCTACCTCGCCCTGCAATTCTGATGATGAACGTAAACAGAAGTTCATAGACAAGGGTATTGTTTTGTTAAAAGCTACATATCCCCTTAAATGTAAGCATTTATAAAATGGCTGGAGTTATTCATTTGTCTTTTTGAACCTTATTTTCAGTGAAGTTCAAAAGCAGACGCTTTTCCAAGACGGTTGCCAATGACTTTGGTACTGTATCATCCAAACGTATTTCTTCCGATTACTCACTCTTTCTCTTTGAATGGCGGCGTTCTAACCACACTGTGCCTTAATCCTACGTCAGTCTGTGCATCTTGTGCCAATGAAAGAAAGAAGTGCATTCAAGAAATGTGTTTTTGCTAATCATATGGTATGGGGCTCTCATAGTTGATTTATGAAATTAATCAGGATTCTTTATCAAATGCATGACAGGAAATCTTTTGAAATTTCAGGCCTCAGATTTTCTATGCATAATTTCTGCCAAAATGCTGTTGGCTGTTGTTACAAAACTGCGGATTGAAAATATCATACCAAATGGGCAAATGTTACCTTTTACTAAGTCAGAAGCATAGAAAATCTGCTTCACGCCTCATTCTTTACAGTACTAATGTCTAACCATGTCACTTAAATGTGCAAGTGAATCATTTCTCTTCGACTGTAGACACTTGTGTGTGTTTCTGATTCCAGGGCTTCAGTGCAGTGTTAACTGTTTGGCTACCCACTGATTTTTTTTTTTTCCTCCTCCTACTCTCTTTGCATAACTATGTTCACTGAATTATAATTACCTTATTTCCTGACTGCTCCTTGCTTTGTTTGATATTACAGGCCCTTTGGTTGTCTGTGATGCTTCTAAGCCTCATTTGTATTCTCAGGGTTTCTCTTTAGGGTGGTTATAGGCTGCAACAGGCAACTTTTGGGATTTTATACAATTTGGCAAAGCTCCTGGTAGCAAACAACAAAGTGAGAAGAACTAACCAAAATCAATTAAAATGTTTTTGGAATCAAAACATTTCTGTTAAAGGACTGCAGGGTCTTCTTACGCTCACAAAGTAAGAGTTTTCCCATGTGCAGCATATATGTACAGTATGTACGTCCTCAACAGTTGTCCTACAGTATGTATCACCACTCTCAAGTATAACTGAAAATCCTGACTTTTGAAATAATTGTGCACTGATTTTCACAGTAAACACTATGTCACAAATGACTGAAATGATGAATCATCGATTGTAATTAATTTGAAAACCTTTTCATTTTTCAACAACATTTCCATTTTTCGCCGTTATTCATAAAATAGGGGTATTTGTTTCTTTTACAGCCAAGATGTCACGGAAAATTAGCTCGTCTAGTGAGCCAAAGCCAGACCAGGGTAAGCCAAAACTACTAACTTTTAGTTTCTAATCTAATCTCTACATTTTCTTACAGGTGTGTGACTTGAATCTTCTGCTTTGTGTTAAGTTCACAGCTGTAAAAGACTTCTATGAGAGTATTGCTAATTGCATGTTGATGTGAGACTGTTGTACGGTATTGTACACTGAGACGAACACTTGATCTTTGTTTGCACTGTGAGCAGAGGAGAAGTTCCAACGATGGCGCTCCCTCACATGTAGAAAGCGCTTTTGTTGTATGAACGAAGGCAAGACGGCAGCCAGGATGAGCCAGATGAATTCCATCTATAGAACTAAGTCAGCCCCCATTACCAGTGAGTGGACCAGCCATGGTCTGACTTGGGCTGAAGTGGGATAACTGGTACTAACCCCCAACACTGCTGGGGCTTCTATTCCCACTTGGTTGACATATGACACTAATCCTCTCACAATGACCTGTTTCCTTCTTTTTGAGGAAGTTCCACTGGCTTGACTGCACTCAGTGTTCGAGTTCTTGCTTTTCTTGTTTACAGTTTTTCCTTGTGAAGAACATGTCGAGCGGTGTGTTTAGCCTGCCCCTCTTTGTCACAGATCTTTTTGTGTTGGTTTTGGGATTCCTCATTAGCTTTTTAAAGAGGGTAAAGGCTTGTGTTTCAGCTGCTGTCAACACTGTAATTAGGCATGAATAATTCTTGCTCTTTAAATACCAGTTCACTGTAGTACTACATGCATATCTGATACAATTTTTCACATTGAGAATGTTGTTGTCAAATGCGATTGCAGAAAAGTAAATTGGGAACCTTTTTTAAAAGAAAATTGCATCATTGAACGTAAACAGCAAAAGCATCTCAATGTCAAAAAGCTTTTCGGTGTGTGCTCAATAAAGAGTTGGTTGTTTTGTTTTTATTTTTCTGTCTCGGGTCACTTCAATAAAAGTCATGAATATGATTTAGGATGTGTTCTACTTTACAAATAGTAGCACAACAATCAAGCATTTGTTGGCAATAAACTGAGCTCTAACTATTTAACTGAGTTTTGACCTGATGGAGTTTGTGCCATTAACATCTCTAATTCTCATTTGCACAGAGAAGTCCTCAATAAACTTCTTATCTCTTTCATTTCGCACAAATCATTTCCTCATTATCTAATTTTTGTGCTCACTGTGTTATCCAGATGCCAAGGATAACTCATTCAGCCGCTCACGTAGTTCAAGTGTAACCAGCATAGACAGGGAGTCTCGAGAGGCCATCTCCTCCTTTTACTTCTGCGAGAGTTTCCCCAGGAAGACGGACAGCCTTGTCAGCCCCTGTGTGTTGGTGGGAACCACGCAGGGCTCTGTGATGATTGTGGCCCTCAGCCTGCCGCCCAGCGGGGACCAGAGGCTGCAGCAACCTGTCGGGATCTCCTCCTGCGGTAAGAGGCTGATTCTTAGGTGTAGATCTGCATTTGACTGGTGACTCTGAAAAGCACATTAGCTCATCTATAACCCTTAATGACCTCTATTGACTAGTAGTTGGAACTGACACAGCAATCTCTTAGAGCGCAGTCATCACTCCCAGACCCTTAAAATCACACTTTCCCAACACACAGGTATTAATCATGTGTGTTAAAGATAGAAGATACAATTCAGTATAATGCAGGAAAGTGATTTTGCTTTGTCACTTACTTTTGAAACTACAAAATGATGTGGCCCTCATAGCTGAAATGTCTTTGTGGTTTCTTGCACTGCGAATAGTTAAAGTTCAGGAAGGAAGTGGTGGAGGAGAGAGAGAGAGAGGAAAATTGTGGTGACTTGAAATATTAGTGTGTAAGGAGCGCAGTGCATTAGCCAAAAGGTAAGTTACACCCCACAAATATCCCTGTAAAGTTATTATTGAGTCATGTACTGTATATTCATTAGAAAGCCTATCAATGCCCCACAGACAGTGTTTAAAATTAATATAAAAGCCAAAAGCAATGAATAACAATATTACCAAAGGCCCCAATGGTCACATTGAGTTTACATGGATCCACAATATGGCTAAATCAGTGTAGACATAGTATATTGAGCCTAGATGGAACTTAACTTAAACCTGACAGTCCAACTGTACACCAGTCATGGATTGTGCCTTTTTAGATAAGACTAAAAATAAATACTTTGTTCAAACCATGACTGTGCAGCATAGCAGCCCTTCATGCCTGGTTATCATGAAAAACTCAGACACAAATTTAAAAAATGCAGTAAAAAAAGGAACAGTAAACTTATACTTTAATGTATTCGTAATACTCATTTTTCCAGGCACCCTTGCCAGACTCAAAGGAGGCATTTTGACGATGGCCCTCCTGGACGCCACTGGAGCTCTGCTGCCCCCTTCCTATGAGTCATGGTATGACCCAAATGCCTCAGATGAAGAGAAGGAGAAGAGCAGGAGGCGCAGGCCAGCCTCCCCTCCCTCATCGCAAGAGGGCCAGGACTCCCACTTCGCCGTGCTGTGTTCGGAGAAACAGGCCAAGGTGGTGGCCTTGCCCTCCCAAACTCGCATCTACAAACACAACATCACAGAGACCTCCTTCGTGCTGAGGGCTGATGTCGTGCAGATGGCCGGAACTAACTGCATCGCCTGTTTCTGTGCTAATGGGCACATCATGACTCTGAGGTAACTTAATTTATCATCATCATGGTTTTTTTGGGGAGGGGAGGGGTGTAAAACATTAATCTCAAGGTAGATGTATAATTTCCCTGCTATTGAATATGTGTGATGGGTCTCACTGCCTTTTTAAAAAAACACTGTGTTCCATGCTATTAATGCTGTTACAGTCATTTACATGCTAAAAATAATGAAATTCTGGACCACTTGTATGTTTTTGTTTAAAATCTAAATATATATGATATTTGGTATCAGAAAAACATTAACTAACAGCAGATCCAGTACAAAATACTGGAATTGGTATCTTTTTTTTGAAAATCTCTGATCAAATTGTAATAACTACATGTATAGTAGATTTCTTAACGTATTTACAATGTGTCTACAAACTCTTCTTTGTGACAGTTTGCCCAGTCTACGGCCTCTGCTGGACATGAACTACCTGCCGCTTACAGACATGCGGATAGCTCGGACGTTCTGCTTCTCTAACCAGGGTCAGGCGCTGTACCTCACCTCGCCCACCGAGATCCAGAGGATCACCTACAGCCAGGAGACCTGCGACAACCTGCAGGTCAGGCAGTTGTTACCGGTGACTTGGATAGACCATGAAAATTTTGACTTCATGTGTCATTTTCAGATCCATTAATGCCAAATATGTTCCATGAAGGTTTGGATTGAATCAAACTTAATTACAGTATGTGGGTGCAGACATATTCAGTTACAACATACAGCTGTTAATGTTACCCTGCTGACTCAACCAGTTGTCGGCTGTTATGTATTACATACTTGTAACTAATCTTCAGGCTTCCATTTTTTTGTCATTTTGCACCAGATTAGCTACTGCGTCCTCTATTGACAAGTAAAAATCTGGGATCTTTGTCCAGATATAATATCAAATCTATTATGGAGAAAACAAAAACACACAAGAAAGAATATTTCAATGCGATGTACTCATTTTCATAAATCTAAAAATGCCAGCAAGAGTTATTTAGAAAAACATTTGTTTTGATGTAAAAAATGGAAAAATACATAGTTGCATATATGCTATCAACACTTGAAAAGGCATGGATTACAAAAAGGTAATAACAATAATTGAACAGTGGAGTGCTTTATAAGTCTGTATGTCCACAAGTAGAAATGGTGAAATAGACATGTGCTAATGTTTCTGTCTTCTCCAGGAGATGCTCAGTGAGTTATTCACCCCCGTGGAGACACCGGAGGCTCCTAACAGAGGTTTCTTCAAAGGCCTTTTTGGTGGAGGAGCTCAGTCTCTGGATCGGGAAGACCTCTGTGAGTAGTGGACAATACGTAATTTTACATCATAGTGTTTTTAGCCTCATAGTTGTGTTATGAGTTCTAGTTCATCATGTATATTTCTGCTTAGTTTTAATGTCACTGGTTTCTTATCAAAGCCACCAGTCGGGAAATTAGGGGATGTTATTGTTACCTTTCAGTCACAGATTTTAAATTTCTTTAACCACCAAGGTATCATTTGACAAATGTCAGAATTTATTAACACAGTACATTGATTTCTCTTTTTGTCTTTGGTAGTTGGTGAAACAGCCGCTGGTAAAGCCTCCCGAAGCCTGGCCCAGCATATCCCTGGCCCAGGCAACATGGAAGGCATGAAGGGTGCGGCATCTGGGGTTGTGGGAGATCTGGCCCGCGCTCGGGTAGCTTTGGACGAGAGAGGGCAGAAACTGGGCGAGCTGGAGGAGAGAACGGCTGCCATGATGGCCAGCGCAGAGTCCTTCTCCAAACATGCTCATGATGTATGCACTTGGCATCTGTTTAAGCAAGCTGTTTTCACATTAACTCCCTTGTTTCTGACTCTCCTTTTTTTTCCTCCTCCTTTTTGCCCTCAGATGATGCTGAAGTACAAAGACAAGAAGTGGTACCAGCTCTGATGGCAGCGTGTGGAGCATCGGACTCTGTAATCACACACACCAGTATCTCTGAGGAGCTGCAGGTCCCTCTTCTTCTCTATTTCTCTCCACGGGGGGTTCTGCTCTACAGACTCATGCTTTTATTCTCAGCACAATATCACACACTCTGCATTACCTCAGTCACCGGAGGACTGCCGCAGAGTAGACACTGGCCAACCCGACGTAATGAGAATGGAAAGAAATGGAAGAAGAGAAGCTCTTAGGAATCTCTCTTTCCATTTCATCTGAGAGCGATGATGTTTATTTAACATCAGTCCGCAGAACAGGAGAGAGGGGACCTTACATATCCATCGGTCATGCACTCATATATATCTCATATATGTATATATGTGTATGTGTGTGTGTATATATTCATATATATACACACACACACACCCTGCTGTTTTGTTCTGAAAGAGGAAAGACAATTCTGCAAAACATGTACTTGTGGTGGCCTGATTGCAATTGTTATTTTCCTTTCTCTGCCCTTTATGGTGTCTGCCAAACACAGTGGACTTAAATGAGGAGAAAAGTCTGAAGACCCCCCCCCCCCCCCGTCCTTCAAATCTAATCAAGTCAATGATGATGTATGTTTCTATAGGAATGATTGAATCAATGAAGGACTGGTGTTTGTTTGTTTTTCTGGTCTAAATTATTTTGAAAGTTTGACCGCTATCCTTTTTGTCAGTCTGTTTTTGTCATTTCGTGTCCAGAAAGGGCCTTTCAAGCACTTAGAACAGTAGTAATGTGGACCGAGAGATGAAGAATCTATTGCCTCTCATCGAATAAGGGCTGGTAGTACACTAGTTCATCACCATTTCTTTTACAGCATTTTCCCAACTGAGTCGTTTTAGTTGAGACAAACAAATGATTTTTTTTTTTTTTCTGAAAGTCACTTTGGTTTTTATTTTTAATTAGATTATTTATTGGAACAGAATAATAGATAGGAAGTAAAAGAATTTTGTATGTTGGGCATTAATTTTTATTTTTTCCTTTTCAATTAAATGCACAAAAAGTGCTGAAAATGTTTACCCCTATTGAAGAGTTTACATTGATCTATCAGAAAGATAAAAAGTTGATACACTGGAAACCCCCCTGAAGTTCTTATACACTTCTAGCATTCATGGGGCTGTAGCTAAGTCGTGGAAGACGATGTGTTAAAGGGCAAGACAAAGATTGTCCTTAGAATATAATTAGATTGCATAAATGTATATTTTGGTTACAATTCTCAGTTTTTTTGTGATAAAGATTATATCTATACACGTTTTATTCAAATTTGTTTTTGGCATTCTGTCATAGCTGAAGTTGATTTTTCGTCTTGTTTCTCAGTGTGTAGGGGGGAAAAAAAAGCATGTGTCTCTCACAGCACAATGGAAATGGTAATGCTGTCTTCGTATTCGTAGCTGCCAGTAGAAATGACCAAGCACCACAGAGTGTTCCACACGGTGCCGCTGGTCATCTCTCTCTCAACCATTCACTTAAAAACTGTTTCTCTTCTGCCTTTGCCTCATGACGCATATATGCTAACCTCTACCTATGTGTATATCTGTGTGTTTGTGAACATACATATATTCAGGGATATGTGTATGGGCGCCAATATTTATAATACTACATAGATACAGTGTATTACAATAGGTCTTTTGAGGTTTTTGTTTTTGCTTGACAGTGTTTTTCAATGTGATAAACTAGAATTCTATTGTAATTAGATTTCTTTTTCATGAGGTGCAAGGATATGCTGCTATTTGTGTCAATGTAGGAGCATTATCTGTTGGTCTTTTTATTTGGAAAAGAGAGACAAGACTTTGTCAGTCCAGATTGCTGCCAAATGTTGTAAATAACGGGGACAGCTGGACACAAATCTGACAGTGCAGGTTCAGGCAACGTGACATACTGTACGCTTGCGGCCATGTTCTTTTCCGACACCAAAGAGCTTAATTTCACAAAGTTGTCTTGATTTTTTTTCCCAAATGGTAAGAGTCGGTCTGGATACATTTTAACAGCACTCTGAAGTCCAGAAGTCTACTGTGTGTAGGGGGGGGAAAGTAGATTGGCTTTAGCTTCTTCTTCTGGGCATGCCACCCTCATTACTTTCCCAAACTGCTGTACATGCGTTCAGAAGACAGACAAAGTGAATTTGAAGAGTTTAATTCCAAAATAAATAAATAATAAAAAAGTGACATTGACTCATTGAAAAATGCTTGCAGGCATGAAGTAAAAGCTAGAGACACTTGTTTGGAGTTTCGAGAGCTTTTCTTAGATTTTAGAGGATTAAATCATATATACTTTGGAGATATTGAGTTATCAATTACACCAAAAATGTTTTATCCAAGATGGATATACAGCATTTTGGAATAAAACCCTTCACTTTTAGCTGGCTGATTTTAATCTACTCTACTGTATACTACTGAGATAAACCCATTTGAAAGAGCAGTTATGTGGGTTTTGCACTATTTTTTGTACTTAAAATAATTTTGTTAATATGATTTTTAATTTCTTTATTTTGTCCCATTTTCTTGTTTTTGAAAGGACCAAAACATGACAGAACCTATGCTTATCTATGTCATTTGCCAATTATGCTGATTGCTTCACTCTCAGATTTGTTTTCAATGTCAGGTTAATGATACTATGATATATTTATATATTTGAAAACAAATATATATACTTTTAATTTCAATAATATATATAAAAAAAAATTAATACCTTTAATGTAATTTTGGGATAGAATAACTCACATTAACGTCCAAACAATGGTTGTGCATAATTAACATTATCCAAACATGACAATAAAACATTTTCTGGTTATATATTGAACATGCTCATCTCAGATTCAAGCTTTGCTACTGCAGGGGGGTCGTCTCCTCTTGGTGGGCCGCTGAGTCTTTCTACAAAGTGTGGCCTCGACTTTAAAGTGCTTCAGTTTGCAACATATATGTCCTAAATGGTCTCTTATTGCACATTGAAGGATGCATGATATTAAGTGTTTACAAACTTGAAACAACCATGTATTATCCCTCTTAGAGATTGTCTGTTTTGGCATTTGTATTTACCACCATGTTGAACAAAACTGAAGTGCTCATCACACATCAGAAACGTGTCCCATTTTCATTTGATCATGCCAATTGTATAAGTGTTAGAGATTATATTTATTTTATTGGTACATCTGTTTATGTTACTGTTTGCTTCATGAAAACTCTTGCTTTCGCTGCACTGTAGAAATGCATTGAAATCGAAAGCTAGGCTTACAAGCGCAGTGCAGGAGAGCTGAAGGGTTTCTCAGTCACCATACTTCCATCCATCTGTCTTCTGGGATGAATATCTGTGGAGTTGCAGTATTTTCTCATAGTAGGCAATTTTTGTACAGTTTTATTAAAATAAATTTCACATGGATGTCTGACTTAATCTGCTGCCACAAACAATTTAGACTGTAGATACAGTATATATAGATATTATTGTGCAATGGAAAATAAATGTAAAACCAATCATAATCTGTTTTGTCTTGTGTTTTCTGTGTCATCTCTTCCTGTTTGCTCACTGACATGATTTTAACATGAGTACTTCACTATTTTCTTATCTGGAAATTATTTTGGGACACATCTGTCCTCAAGTCAGAGGTCAATGTCAGCTGAAGACCAAAAACCCTCCTGCATGGTCCAACACTTCCTTGAAATCATCATAAGAGGCAACATACATATATATAACATATTGGCTGAAGAGATCATATGCTGTTCATTAGTTCTTTTGTTATGACTTGTTATGTATATTGGTGAGTGCTTTCGTGGTTTCATGACTTTTACTTGTTTTAATTAGAGATGCACCTTTACCAGTCACGTAAAAATTTATATTAATATCAGTTTCAGTGTAATTTTTTATTTCCAACATTTGGCCACTTCTGTAATTTGCCCTTTATGTTTGTATTCACCTAATAGTCACGTATAGTACAGGGCCAAGCATTGTTCACAGCGGAAATTCCTCGGTTTATAAAATCCAGATGTATGTCAGGTTAAGTTTTGGGAACCTTGTTATGAAATAATACATAATATCAGTAATATTTCTGTTTGAATGATGTGGCAATAACAAACATGGCATCCTGGTTTTTGAGTATTCCACACAATATAAGTATGAATTTAAAACAATGAAGGAAATATTTAAAGGACGAGTTCACAATTTTTCAAGTGTGTCTAAAAACAACAGTCAGGTGTCCATATGAACAATGAAAGAGGTTTTCCTCGCTGTAATCATTCCTCCTGTACATACTGGCTATTAAAAGATCCCCTTCAAATGTGTTTTCAATGTAAGTGATGGGGGCCAAAATCCACAATGTGTCCACACAGTTATTTTGTGCAAAAATGCATTGAAATGTCTATGCAAAGCTTATATGAGTGAGGCTTCAGCAGTCTGAATTAGTCATATCAAGTGGATATCTGCCACATTTAAAGTCTTTTTAGCATCAAATTCCTTCTTTGTGTTTCCCTGTTGAGCTGCAGTGGAAGTATAAGAACAAAAAGAGGGACTTTGGTACTAAAAAGACTGTAACGTTGAAAGATATCTACTTGATTTGACTCATTTGGACGGCTTAAGTTTTATAATAGCCTCAGATAAACTTTTATATACATTTTTGCACAGAAGGAAGCTTGTGGATATTGTCCCCCATCACTTACACTGTAAGTGCATTATGAAGAGATCTTCTAATGGTCAGTATGAACGGGAGGGATGATTACAGCAAGAAAAACCTATTTCACTGTTCATTTGGGCACCTGACTATTGTTTTAAGACAGACTTGAAAAATTGTGAACCCGTCCTATAAGTAGAAAATCAGCTTTATTTACCTGTTTTCAGGAGTCCTACATTTCCCAGAAGTCCCTGCAGGTGGCGCCATTACTCGCAGAACTTCCGTAGTCCAGCGGGGTAAAAAAAAACACTATAGCGGTGACTGAAGCCTGAGCATCATCCTCACACTGACGGAGACGGCGGATGAAGCGGAGGGACAGCAAAGTTGAATTCGGAGGCAGCCAGGCATAAAGTAAGCCACAACTAGTGCACTTCGGAAAAGATGTAGAAAATTCGTATGCTTTTCTTTTCAACAAGCAAGTTACAGTAGTTATCTATTACCCCGGCTTCAACGTCAAACCTTTTAATTTTTGCTCCGTTAAATGTTTGATGGACCTGAGCGTCTTTGCTCAGTAACCGTCGCGATGAATGAGACAAAGAGGATGGATGCAGTATGAGAAGACGCCAACTGTTAACGTTACGGTGTTTTTTTTCCCCTCTCTCCCTATTTTTGGCAGAGGATAACTTCACAGAAATGTAGATAACTCGACTCTTCTCACCGGCTAACTTTACAATTCCGTCGACGACAGAAAGTAGCTACTACTTATATGTCCAGAAGTGCTTGCGTCACGTGCTTCACGCTTTTAACGGTTGAAGAAGTGAAATTCATTTGTTGGACTGTTTTGGCTTAGAAACAAACCAGCTTCTTCATGAGGGGAATTTTTATCTTTCACTTATAATCTCCAAGAGATCAACAGGAGAGTCTGAACCTGTCTTGCTTGCACTGTTTTTGCTCAAAAGCACTTCAGCAGGGCAGATGCTTAAACCAGGATTGGCCAGATTACAGAGCATCTGAGAGCTGAATATGTTTATACAGTAATATTGACCCCTTTGCTGTTTACACAGTGTTTTCTATTGCTCTGCCCATATCTAATAGATGTGCCTGCTTTGGAGAATTGAACTTGGGACTGTGTGTAAGGTGGGAGTTAAGTGGACCACAGCTCCCAACAGCAGCAGCAGCAGTGTGACTGGAGGTGAGGATGATGGTGTGCACTTAAGGTAGGCCTCCCTACTGTATATCTTAAGATGAGTCAAGGGCCGAACCTCGTCCTGGACTGGTTGTCGAAGCTCCATCTGTCTCAGTATGTGGAGTCGTTCATTGACAATGGGTATGACGATCTGGAGGTTTGTAAACAGATTGGGGGACCAGACCTTGATGCCATAGGTGTCCGAATTCAGTATCACAGACACAGGCTGCTCTCAGCAGTGCAGCAGCTGAAAGAGGAAGAGAAAAGGAAATCACCTGGCTACTATTTCACCTTAGAGCCTCTGGATGCTCCTACTTGCCACCACACTTTACACTCAAACAGAGAGGAGGACTTGAGGACATTAAGGTCACACACAGGAATACACCAGGCCTCCTGTCCTGGAAACCATGACCCGATATTCACAGATTGTAATGATTTTGTGACTTATCCCAAACTGAAGCTCAAGGTACTGATAAGAGATAAACTTGCAAAAGATGGAATCAACCTTGGACAAGCTCCGTACACCCACAAGGTAGGCACATTTTATTTCCTTACAACAAGGTGATACTGAATGCCGACTCTTCAAGTGCTGCCTCTTGTAATTTAGCACGCTTACTTTGTAGTGTATGTGATGAAGAGTGTGTCGAATTTCTTTGATGGTGCTGACTGCCAGTGATTCTTCCTTATTGCTCCAAGGATGCTTTGGTATTTCTGGCCACTGGCCAAGATTGACTCTTACTGAAAACTGAAGTAATTTGTATGTTCAGTAGCTTGATTTAGTAATATTTTATCATTGGTATATTTGTCTATTGTTCTTTTAAATCTCACAGTATAATTGAGCTGTTGTTGCTTGGGTTCAGATTTAGTGTGGTGATGTTACTGCAGAAACAATTAATAAATAAATGAATCAATTAGTTGAACAGAAAATTAATTGTGAACAATACTTCTTTGATCAAATGTCAAGATTTATTGGCTCTCTTGTAATCACTGTAAATCAATTTTGGGTTTTTTTGTTAGTTTGGCTTTTTCAAACTTTTGATTGTTTTTATTCTACTATTCATTCTTTTTCGTTACAGTTTATAGACTACACAATTAATTGCTGCCTTAGTGATGTTTCACCTTCTTCTAATTTACTCACAACATGTTCAGGTTAAATAGATTACACACCTGATAGCAATATCAGGACTGCCGAGTGATCTCTTGGGTTGTATGTTTTACATGGTGAACACAATAATGAGTGCAAGGAGAAAGATGTTCCATTTAAGATAAATGTGTGTCTGCATTGTATTCTGGTCTGTTGAGGTTTGTACTTGGACTCTGAGAGATTGACACCAAAATCAGAAGTTTAGCAATGAAATTTTAGATCTCATAGATGAATCAGTCCCTGCTAGTATATATTTTGGTATAATTTCATGCCGTCTACGTGTAGACGGTGGTGCAGGAATAAGAAGAAATACACTGTAATGTAAAACAAAATACTGTAGATTTCATTGTTGATTAATCTGCCACTTGTCACTGCCACTTTTCAATTATTTCATTAATTATTTGGCCTATAAAATGTCAGATATTAGTTAAAAAATGTCCATCACAATATCCTAAAGGTAATATCTTCAAATTTGCTGTCGCATAAGATAAACAAAGGCAGCACATCTTTACAATTGAGAAACTGGAAGTAGGGGTGATGTTTTAAATTTTTGAAGAAAAACAATTAATCAAGATAGTTGCTGATTAATTTTCTGTCAGGCGACTTATTGATTATTCCACTAATGGTTTTAGCTTTACTGTACAGTGCATCCAGATATGCAATCAGGTATTTTAAGTGTTAAAGGTCAAGATAAAGGTTATCTCAGGATTTCTGGGATTCAGAAAAGTAATGATGATAGATAGCTTAGCTGGTGCTTGTGATTGCATGAAGAGTGGAATCTGCATACTATATGATTTAAGCATAACCAGTGAGCAGGGGTTAAAAATCCTCTGACCTCTGAAGGCAGATGTCAGTAGGACAATGGATCAGCCATGATGACAGATGTTTACTCCACAGATAATACATTTACTGACAACATGGCATTTTATTTCTGGTGATCTGCTATGTTCCTGACAACTGTACAGTCTGCCGGCTGCAGAGTCTGCTGCAATTAATTAATTGTAGAGGATGGCTATTCTACTTTGGCATCAACCAAATCCATTCAGTCCATAATACACTGAGTGAATAGTCCGAGGCCTGCCAGATGACAAACTGAGTAGCACATTTGGCTTATTTCCAACGGTCTGTCACTATCAGTGGAAGGTGTGATTGATGGATTCTGTTTTTTATTATATCACAGAAAACCGATGTTTTCCATTAGACAGTGAACGGTGGACTGGTTTTATGAATCTGTTTCATATGTATTGTAACAGACTGTCGTAATGAATCCCTGCTAAATACGACCGTTGGACACCAACCCAGAAAATCTTTGTATTTTCAGACCTTAGGCACAGTTTGTGTTCTCAGCAGTGGCACTCAGCCAAGAGACAAATTGTTCTTTTAATGCACATTCACACTCATCTTGGTTTCGTCTTTCCTCAGCAGATACAAGTTTTAAATGCTGCTCATCAACAATGAATGAATGTGGTCTGAGGGACAGGCGAGCCAGGAGCAGCTTTCCAGTTTGATTGAACTGATCTTTGTGTTAATAGAAATCAGAGAATATTGAGCCTGCTTTACTAGAGTGCCTTTAAACAAGGCTCCCTATTGTGCAGCCTTGTCTACCCATAAAACACACTGCGATGTTTGGCATATTTTCATTTATTCTCATAATGAAAGTCTTATTGGAAAAGTTTATTTTACCCTTCTGTTGTGTCATAAGATAAAATAGTTGCACTGTACTGTACTTTATTGTATGGTTCTGGTCTGCTTCACTGCTACATACTGTTCATGAAAGATTCAGATGCTGCAAACTACTAAGTGCAGAGGCACTTTGTGAATCACTTCTAACCCCTTTGTAGGTTGCAACTAATACAGGCACAGTTAGATTCACCCAGAAAAGTTTCTTTAATTCTCCAGACTTAAAAGCACCATCAGCTCTGTAGTCAGCAAAAGCCATGCTGGAGTTTTAGGTTCATTCACAGGCCAAAACCTATTAAAGGAACAGATTTTACAATAGCGGATGGGACAGTAGCTACGCTTATGCTCTTCTAGCTAGTTAATGTAGCCTTTACAAAGTTCAAATGACTGTCACTATCAAATCATTTATGTTTAACATTTGTTCTCAAGCCTCACACTGTGTGGTTAACAATGGAGTATAATGGCATTCTGCTGCATTTCAGTAGGAAATAGGCCAATCTTTTTGGTACTTTAAATATGGTCTGTTGGATCCTTAGCAGTACTTGCACTATGAAGACGTGCATGATCATTTACGGTGTGCATATTGATTACCAGTTTGATTGGGGCAGCTCATCAGTGAAGAGTTGATTTTTAAAATAACACAACAATCAGGTCAGCTCTGTGTGATAACAGCATTTTAGAGCAGTTTGGCCTTCCGGGTTCATCAGATTTAGTCCATTTAATGGTTTCAGAATGCAGGTATGTAGGCCAGTATGGCCCATTTTCTCATCAGAAATAGCATACTGCAGCTTCAGGCCAAGTCTGGCTGTGCCAGCAGTACTTTTTTTTTTTGCTTGAATTTGTGCAGAGCGGGGTGATATATCAATATCATACCAATATGAAATTAATATTTTGACTTGCTTTTACTCTAGATATTGTCTGGGATTTTGGTTATTTTACAACTACTGTTATTTTTTTCTGTCTTAATGGCCCCAATGCCATAAAGTCACATGATCATTGCACAGTGATAAAAACATAAGTGAAAAGTGATCTATTGCATTAGCACACACAAATAATTTTAAAAATCCACCTCTAGAAGTTTAATTTTCATAACACACTGAAATTAACAGAAAACATTTTTAAAAATATAAAACTACTATTGGTAACTTGAAAACTCTAAAACGGTAAAATGGTATATTAGAAAATGCTCTGGGAGTCATCTTCATACCATACCATCATTTTTTGCACTTCTGTAACAAACATTGACCTTAGTTATGTTTAATGTAGGTGAGATCAAAAAACAGTATGGCATGTCCTCAGGTCCTATTCAGTTCAGGAGTTGCAGTGGTTTGGATCTGTAATTCCACAATGCCTCTGTCTCTCAGTCTGAGTTTGGTAGTGCAATCAATTCTCAATGAGCAATGTGCTTTTCTGACTATTTTGCACGCATGACTAGTTCACACAGGCCTGCAGGACCTATTAGTGACTTTGAGAGAGAGAAAACAAGACTAGGTCAAAACCTAGTATATGGCTGGGCCGTTTATGGTCAATATGCGAAATTGTGGCCAATTTGTAACAGGGATAGTCAGTGGTAGTGTCTATAATGTGAATTCCTGGATATTAAATGTTCATCTGCAATTTTCTGTAGCTGTCCCAATAATATTTGTTGTTAAAGTGTACTGAAGTAGCATCACATGACGTGGTTAAACAACGTTTGCAAGAACACCACTTTCCATTCATATCGTAGGATGTTTGATTTGAAAGAGCACTAATTTTAATTTTGATTATAATTATTCTGATTGTCTGTTAACTCTGCTTTCATCATTTTCTATCTGCAGATGTCTGTAAACATATGGTCTCATTCCTATGTTTACGTACGATTAGCATGCTATGCTAACAGTCTGTCAGCTGTGTGACTTTATGTCCGCACCGTGACATCTTTCAGAGCACACAAACACCGCAAACACACCTGTCACCTCCCCAGCATGGTGCTGTTAATCTGGAAACACTGCAGCTACATTTTATTTCTATACAGTCTATGGGCTACACACAGCACAGCACGGCTATGTTAATGATGCTAGCCATGCTAACTATCTACCAGCTGCTGTGCAGGCTGGTAAAATGAATCCGTCGCATCTTTTTGTATCTGTAGGTTGGTCCTCCTGTCAGTGTCAGAGCCTCCATGTGAACGTTTCGGGTGGTAAATGTGTGTTTCTAAAACTTATTTTGGGGCTGCACTTAAGTCTGAGAGTGAGCTGCACTCGGGGCTCTGCTGTAAACGCCCCCTGAGGACATAATGGAAACTGTTCATACCAATTCATTTTGAAAGAGCAGTGACCAATGGGGAAACTCTAACACTGAGCCAGCCAACCAATGGTGTAACTGCATCAGTCAGTCAGTCAGTCAGTCAGTGACAGACAGACACTCAGGGTTTTAGAGCTGGTCTGTGTCCAGTCCAGCCAAAAAGTAATGCGATTAAAGCTGGTAAAGCTGTAAATGACCTAAACACCGACATCAGGATGAATGTTGCAGTGAAAGTGTATTGGGGATTTTCACAAAATAGATTAAAAGGTTTTACAGGCTTTAATAGGTTTTCAGTGAAGCTGGGAAGGGCTCGTCACAGGGTTTTCCCTGAATTTTTTGAGACAAAGGTGGCAAAGGTTGGAGAATGTACCACCTAAAGGAAGGCATGTAATTGTGCCTACCTTTAGAGTGTTGTGGGCTTAAGTCAAAAAAAATCATGATGTTACAAACAAAAGTTCAATTTTATACCAGGCTGGAACAAAAGGATGAAAAAATAAAGGTTGTGAACAATGATGATGTTGATTTTGTAGGCCTGGGATGATACGCTTATGTCTTGATTCAGTACTGTCATAATACTTTTGTGCCGATTTGATTCACAATCGATTCTCAATTCAAAACCGATTCTGGATTGAATGAAGAGAAAAGGGGGCACTATTTTCAGTCTCTTGCTCCAGTATACTATGTGCCAAACCATTCACTGGTGTCCTTATTCCACTGAAATACAATATAAAACATAACTGACAATTAAGATAAATGGTCTGCTGCCTTTTTATTTTAAAAAGTTAAGTGCATTAATTAATGTGAAAGCATTTTACAGTCTCCTGCCTGTATGGGAATAACAAACTGAGGGAGAGGAGGAGTGCTCCACTGTGTTGTTATTAACGTCATGTCTGCAACAATGGAGAGCAGCCTCTCTACTGCACTGATAGCTCCGGGGAAAGACATCGCTGTCCAAGACACTGAGCTGGCGCAGGGTTTTTGAGGTGAAACAGACTGAGCAATGAGTTATTTTCTTCACCTCAGAATTTGTTTAAGTTGTTTAATGCTGCAGTGTGTGTTGGTCAGCCGGTCTCGTTTGTTATTGCTTGAGTTCACTGCTCCACTAACATTAGTCTCTTGAGTGACAGCGTAGAAAGTTCATAATATACTTCATGTGCGTCTCGCAAATGTAATTCATTGTGATTAAATCAAAAAACGCTTGCAACCGCTGCCTTTTTTGTAGATGAACTATAAGATAACTCTAGTGTATGTGCGCTTTAGACTGTCCGGGTGCTGCACTGCCCTCGCAGTAGAGTTCTGCCCTTTTCTTTCCGTCAACATCACATGTCGGTATTTTCAACAAAGACGACAACCAGTAATACAAAGGCAGCCTGCCTTTGAGTTATATAGGCAGGGAAAACCCTGTGTCATCACGTTTCACGGTCTAGTGTTTTGCTGCTAAATGTTTGTGTCGAAACATGACACAAACCTAAGTTAATCTGGTCACATCATAGAAATGAGAGCAGAATTTTGAGTTTGAAAGTGGATTTAAATAATTAACACAGAATGCTTTCATATTTACAGTATACTGGCAAAATGGCTTCATGAACCCATTCTATGCTACACGGTGCCTTAAGCTTGCTTGCATCTTCTAAATGTCATTGCATACAAATAATGTAACACTGTAAAATGCACACTGCATGCACATATTGACCGGTACCAGAAGGTAAATGCTTTTGATTCCCACATTAGAATTTCATTCGGTGGGAATGGGATTGGCTTCCTTGCTGCAGCCTCACCCTTTAATGTTGACTAGGACATTAAAATGTTACCTTAAAAATATGTCAAACATTTGTCAAAGTCAAACTGAAGTTAAATTGCATGCTATTCGTCTGCTACATACAAAGCAGCATATATATTAGCTCTGTATATCACATGTCCTGTGCTTTCTTTTGAGAAAAAAAAAAGGGAGGAATTAATGTTTTATATTTTTGGGGTTCATGATGGCAACCGCTATCTTTGCATGAACATGTCGGAATATCATTAGTGCTCCACCTACGTAGACGGAAAACTTGCATCCATACAGCCAATCAAATCGCTTAATTTTAAACTATATTTGCATAGGCAGCCAACAGCCACACAGCAGTTTGCTACACAATACAGGACCAAAGTGTTTCAACAACCCAAATTAGCTTTCCTAAAGTTTCCTTCTCATCTAACTTAGGAATATGAAGACGTCTTGTCTGACACCATAGCTTGTTGAACAAGCCTCAAAACAAACATTCACTAGGAAAAAGGGCACTGTTGACGTCACTTCACAGGCTTGGTAGCTAATTAGCTGGTCAGCTGCATTCAATTAAACAGTATAAACTTACAAATGTCACTTCAGTCTCTTGAGATGTGGTCCTTCATTGTACCACTTTTAACAACATGATGTCTGCCCATGGCTTGTAAACTGCAGTGCAAGTTTGTTTACTTTGTCTCTCCCTTTCCTGCTGGATTACATTTTTGTTTTTTTGTTTTTTGAAGAAAATTTTAAAAACACACTATCATTTTTCACTGCAAAACCTAATGTGGTTTCAGTTGGACTTTAACTTCAGCAAGAGCACATCAAGATGATTAGCAAGCTTTCAGGATGTACATCAAATAATTACTTTTGTCATTTGACAGAAAGGCATACAACAAATTGTTTCCCACCCGGACCCTATTGGGAAGTTTTCCCTATATAACTCTCTCAACAATGAGCTTCAACTCCCCACAAGGCCTCATTGCGGTGCCTGGCCTGAAAAACATCCTTAGAATAGGGAACAAATCTTAGTTTTTCAAAAGATTTCCCTGTGTTGCTCTGCCAGAGTATCCGAGGACAAGCAAAACCAGCAGGCCCCTTTTGACAGAAGAAAAGCCAGTGTGAATAGAGCCTGGCAAAATACAAGCTCCGCAGCAGCTGACAGCTGTCTCTGCCTTTGTCACTATAAAGATGGAGACTGAAAAGAACTGTTTTTGTTGAACAGTGTGAGTTTTAAAACACCAGCAAAGATTTTACTATGAGGACCAGTGCAACATCATATTGGTCAGAAATAACCTGTGAACAAATGAGAGAAGTGGTTTTGTAGTTTAATGTTTGTTGTCTTCAATCAAAATTTTCTGTTTACTTCAGTGATTGATGTATGTTACCTTTTTAAAACAACAAGGTAACTTGTAACTTGGGTGTGTTGGTAGCACAGTGGTTAGTTCTATTGCCTTATAGCGGTGGTTCTCAAACTTTTTCTGCTTGGCCCTCCTTTTGTTGGTAAAAATAAAAAATACCCCCCCCCCCCCCCTTTGCTTGTAACCTCTTACAGAATTTAATTAATACAGAACTAAAACTTGTGTGTGACACCTTATGAAAAAATAAAATGAGGAACAAGTCACTTTTAGAGTGGAAGCATTAAAAGTGACATTTCAGCATGCATGCATTTTTTTGTACACATTTTAATCAGAATCACCTGATGTTTCTTATTCTTAATCACTTCTGTGTTAACAGCTTCTGGTTTCAACAGAATTTCTCAAAATTGCTTTTCTGCACAAGAATTGCAAATTTAGCAACCCCCTGAGAATACACAAAATCTGCATTTTTTTTTTCTGCAAGAATTACACTTAAAGGACCATTGTGTAAGATTTAGGGGAATCTTAAGGCAGAAATTGAGTATAATGTTCATAAGTATATTTTAAATACTGTATAATCCCATGAAAATAAGAATTGTTGTTTTCATCACCTGGGAGTGGGTCCTCTTCCACAGAGGCTGCCATGTTGCACTGCCACGTTTCTACAGTAGCCCAGAATGTACAAACCAAACGCTGGTTTTAGAGAGGGCCTTTTGTGTCTTTTGCAAGTTTTGCAGCCACCGTAGGTTCACCTACACGCTTGGAAGGAGAGGGGGAGGGGTATTTAGTTAGTTGCAATCTGCAACCTCACCTCTAAATGCCATTAAATCCTACACACTGGTCCTTTAACTGGGTATCCACATAGAAAGTGAGACATGAGCAGTGGCATTCTATCGTTTCAATTCACACCGACTCTGACCTGCTTTCAACGTCTCTGTCCATCTGTCAGCAGCTGAGAGCTGAGAGGACAAACTGCCTTCACTGGGCTGACTGACAGGAGAAATTTACTAACTAGAATTGTTTCATGTCGGCTCCTCAAGAAAGAAATCGACACTGTTTGTATTTATTGATTTATTGATTTTATTTCCCTGCCCCAAATGTAGTTAAACCGGCAGCTCACAGGCAGACTGGGAGTCCTGATCAATCGATATACATAGTGTTTAAAAGGTCAACACACACATACAGCAGGAGCTTTGTGTGACTTAAACAGCTGTCTGTAGAGTTTACACTTCACTAAACGTGCCAGAGGGGGGGAAAAAAAAGAGACTCCAGTCAGTGTGGATAAGACGTCAAAAACAATTCTAAAAACACTTTCTTTGAGGATTGGCCGTTCCGTAGGCATGCCCCTCCGTCGTTACTCTGGGCCCCCTAGTTTGGGAACTACTTCCTTACAGCAAGGAGGTCCTAGGTTTGACTTTGACAGTTGGCCGGGTCTGTTTTGGAGTTTCCCTCCAAAGGCTCTGGTGTCCTCTCACAGTCCAAAGACACATAGGTTAGGTGAATTAGAAACTCCAAATAGTTTCTAGGTGTGGTGTAGTGCTGGGCCGGGTTTTAATTTCCTGTACGATGTGAATTTTTCATATACCGCCAAACCGGTGCATAGCTGAAATAATAATTGCTGTAACTCTTCAACAGGCAGCAAAACACATAATAGCCATGAAAAGCACTACGGTCTATTAACTGCGTAACCTTCTTACTAACAGTTATAACTTTATAACACAACAATTAATAATCCACAGCTAACTCTCTTTAACAGGGCAAAGCACTGTGGCACACAACAATTTGTGACACAAACAATTTGTAACACTAATAAATGTACATTTACAAAATTACACGGCATGCTGGCTACAGCTTGCTAGCTTGCCAGGTAGCTCCGTTATTGAGATTTCAGAGATTCAGATTGAGATTTGGGCGAACAAGCCTTCGTGTACAATTACGGTTATTGGGGCACCTCCGTCAGCATCCTACTGTTTAAGAAATAAGTTTGGCTCTGCAGTCAATCTATGGGAATCACTGCCCCCAGACTCTGGTACTATGAGCTCAGTGACTTCCACTGTGTTTAAACATACTCCATGGCTTTATGATGTATGTTTATGCTGTAGGCGTAATGGAAATCATATATTCATATTTGGTTGTGTTGTAGTGTGATCCTCTATTAGTATGTCTATTACTACTGTCTTCTTGCTTATGTACTGTAGGGTACTATGCCTACTGATGGACTTTCTTCATGTTATGTCAGAATAGATTAGGTCAAACCATTGGGCCATTACAGGAATATTGCTGGATTATTGCACTGATGGTGCCGAGAGGGGGGTGGTAGAATAGTATTGCAC